>NC_043704.1:133249997-133407356 GCF_006229205.1 Suricata suricatta
ACGAACGGCACCTCGCTTGTAAAGACATTGAGTTACACTGTAACACTAGTGCTCTTGGGCTTCTATGTGTATCACATTGATGCACTGTGCGTAGTGGTCAAGAACCTGGGTTCTGACAGCACACACATATGCATTATAACCCTGATACTGCCATACTGAGCAATTTATTTAATCTTTCTGAGTTTTAGTTTTCTCATCTTTAAAGTGAGGATAATGATGTTTCAATTGTTACAATGATTAATGAAATAATGAATCAAAATATGATAATAAGTGTACGTATCCCATACAATTAGTGCCTATAAATGAGACGGAAGATGTACTGCCTTAGCAGAGCGTCTGGAGCACAGGAAGCCCTCAGTAAAATGTAAACCATGTGTCAACTTAGTAACAAGAAAATGCAGGCGTGCCTGGGTGGCTCCCTTGGTTGAGCATCTGACTTCGGCTTATGTCATGATGCGACTTCAGCTTATATAATGATCCGACTTCAGTTTATGTCATGACCTCACGGTTCGTGGGCTCAAGCCCCGTGTTGGGCTCTGTGCTGATAGTGCAGAGCCTGGAGCCTGTCTTTGGATTCCGTGTCTCCCTCTCTCTCTGACCCTCCCCTGCTCACCCTATCTCTCTTTCTCTCTCTCAAAAATAAGTAAAACATTAAAAAAAATTTAAGTAAGACTTTAAAAAAAGAAAAGAAAATGCTAGCATGGGCTCCATTCTTGCTCATTGTGACACCCTAGTGCAACGTGGTTCATTCACACTAAATTAAGTAAAATATAGGTGTGATTATGCACATGCTAATCCTTTCTCTCTTTTCTCTATCTATGCAAACATATAAGTAGGATTTAATAAGGTTATATTTTCCTGGATAGGTTTTCATATTACTAAGCTATTTTATATGACCAAAGAAATGCAGCATAGGCTTTCCTTAAGTAACATGCTCCTATTCCTTTTATTAAACCTAAAGTCTCTATTCATTGACCAAATACTAACCCAAACTAAACTTTTCAAGACTACATTGTTGCATAAGGCAGGTCACACCTGCACAAACTGGACACATATGCATAGTAAAAGTAAGTAAATGATTGTAGGGAACATAAAGAGTAAAATAATCAGAAACTCCCATTCAGTGTTAAAAGTGTATAATTAAGCAAAATCCTGGGCCTGTGGTAAGTATGCCATGAAAAATATATGGATTGAATTATGCTAAGTTACAGCCTCTTCTGGATGTGATCATTAAAAACCATTCGATCTTGGGGCTCCTAGGTGGCTCAGTTGGGTGGGCGTCCAACTTTGACTCAGGTCATGATCTCACAGTTTGTGGGTTCAAACCCCGCATCGGGCTCTGTGCTGACAGCTCAGAGCCTGGAACCTGCTTCAGATGTGCCCCTCCCCCACTCATGCTCTGTTTCCCTCTGTCTCAATATAAACATAAAACATAAAAAAAATTTTTTTAAGAAGAATCATTTGATCTTGAGGCCCCTGGATGGCTCTGTTGGTGAAGCTTCTAACTCTGGATTCTGGCTCAGGTTATGATCTCACTGTGGTGAGATTGGACCTGCATCAGGCTCCATGCTCTCTGCCCCTCCCCACCCCCTCTCTCTCAAAAAAAGAAAGATGTCATTCTATCATTAAAATTTATCTTTGTTTTAAAAATCTACTTTTTTACTTATCTAATCCATTTTAGTCATGATAGGATTGTTTTATGGTGCAGCGGACCAACCCACGCACCACAGTCAAAAGGTCCTGAGTAGGGGGTTGGTGTTGGCACAATATCTCTAGAAAAGGAGACAGACAAGACGAACAAGACAGACGAGACAGACAACGTGGATGGTGGTTGGTAAAGTCACACTTTACTTAGATGGCCAGGGTCATATATACCATGGGTGATTACATCATTTCTTTAATGGTTACATAGTTTAAGGTCCCTGAAGTAAAGACATGCTCCGGAAAAGTTCATTCTTATCAGGACAGTAGTAACAGGATTAAGTCATTGCAAAAAGAGGAATCCCCTAATAATAGTCTGGTTTTAAACATAAGATAAGCCTGAAGAATTCTATGAGGAGATATACATTCCTTAAGGCCCTTCATCAGTTATTCAAGGGTAAGATGCTCATCCTTCTATAAGCAAATCTTTTGGCAGAGGATTATGTTCACTCCCAACAGCAGACAAAGAGCCAGAAAGTAAGGGAAGGTCACTGACTGACCCAAGTTGATTCAAAGCCTAAAAGTATATGCCTCTTTGCAAAGCAATGAGAAAATCATAGGATGAACAGAAGCCATATGTGGGGCCCAGGAGGCCAAATATTGTTTGAGGGTATTTTTTGCCTACTGGGCCCCAACATTATGGTATCTTTTGTTTTTATCAAATGGCAATGTATTCAGTATATTTAGATTATACTTTATGTTGTGTGTGCGTTTTTCCTCAAAATATCCTTTAGAAAAAAAATTTTTTTTTTAGCAGAAGCAGACAGACTGTTCTAGGACATCCCTTCCTTCAGAGATGAGTTTCTTCAGCATAAAAAAAAAAGCTTGGCTTCCAAATTGGTTAAACTGTTTCTTCTTTACAGTACAGTGACATGTTGTCTTGTTACAGTGAACATGTGTTCTCATTTTGGACGAGCTGTTCTGTGAAAAGTTTTATTTAGCCCACAGAGCCTATCCCAGGATTTGTGGGTGTTACCTCCTTTCCGTGTTACCAGGTTTTGTCATCATCATTATTGCTTCTGCTCTGTCAGCTGTAGCACGGTTTAGTAGCAACCTTTCTTAAAAAACAAGATGTTTCTGAAAATAGACAGAACAGTTGGCTAGACGGAAAAGAGATATCAACAAAAGTAGGTCTGTTGTTCCTCTGTGTTTTGCGCCCTGAATCACTTCGGAGATAGCTTCACACATTGTAAATGAACAGGATGAGGTTATAATCTAATATGATCTGTATGTCCTGATACAAACTTTGGTCCTGGTTTTATTACGGAAACCAATCCATATGAAAACGGATTTGCTTCAGAGAATTCTTCAGGATCTTACTTTTGTTCTAATTAAGAAGTTTAACCAAGTATATTGACTGGGTTTGTTCATTTTTTTTAAGTGGGTTCTGTAAGGTAATGAATATTTAATTCAAGATCAGTAGATGGGTCCAGTTGTTTCTTCATGGTCCGATTGTATAGCTGATTCAGGCAAGAGGCCGTAGGAGCTCTATTGTTTCCAGGGTTTTCTCTCCCTCTCTCCATCAACTAAAACAGAAATTAGGTCATGCAATATTTACTCTGTGGGTAAGATGACATTTTTCAGTTTCCCAGTAATTAGCAGGAATGACCAATACGGAACAAAAGGACGAGCCCCTCTAATCACTTCCTTGTCCGGCAGTAATAATGCAGCAGGCTTTCAGAGCACAAGTTGGAAGACACTCGAGAAATACCCAGCCCACCAGCCATTCAGCATCCTGTGGTTCTCCATATCTGACAGCGTCTGGATCAAATGCCTATGGGGGCACTATGCTACAGAAATCGACATCCTGAATATGACAATAAATTCAGATGTTTTCTCTGCTTCCTAATTTTGCCTCTGTGTATGCACCCTCTTCCTGTGGTGCATATAAGTATACCGGTAATATTTTTTAAATGTACATTTGATTTGCTTTTGTGATATCTCATCAATTAATCTTGGATAAGTTGCCTTTATTTCTAAATCTTTTTCCATACAAGATTAAACTAAGTTTTATCAAATCACCCTTGATCACTTCCTCCTCCCCCTCATTTAAAATTCTACAACAGAGCTTTTTAAGCTGATCTATATGAAGCCATAAACTGACAACATGAATACAGAGGGGCACAAGTGTCTCCACATGTACTTTGTTCTGGCAAAGGAATCACGTCTTACTTCAGATTTGTAAATGGATGTATAACTCCCCCAGGTTTTTTTTTTTAGTTTATTTATTTATTTGAGAGAGACAGAGACAGCGTGTGGAGGGAAGGGGCAGAGAAAGAGGGAGAGAGAATCCCAAGCAGGCTCCATGCTGCCAGGGCAGAGCTCAACGTGGGGCCCAACTGAAACCATGAGATCATGACCTGAGCCAAAACCAAGAGTTGGACACTTAACCGACTGAGCCAGACAGGCACCCCGTAATTCCTCCAGTTTTAAGAACTACTGTCATCTGGATTGCTCTCCCCCTTGTTTCTGTTAGCCAGGAAATGCTAATCCCTACAGCTGGTTTTACTGACTACTTGGAGTCACCACCTTCCTCTTCCACGACAGTTCAGTGCTGGGCTCCTATTTTCTCTTACCTTCCCGGATTTCTGTACTTTCTTGTTCCCATGTAAATAAGAGAAGCGAGAGAGAGAAAAGAGACATAATGCACTGAGCCTCAGCCAGTAATGTAGTCCATCCAGCTCCACAAGCTAGGTAGTACCCCTGGTTTTACAAATGAGGGAAGTGGAGCTCAGACAAGTCAGTCCTTCCTACAGCGTATAAATGGAGGAGTCCAGATTTAAATCTGTGTTGAATCTAGTGTAGGGGAGGGAAATTTTTCTCTTCTTTTTTAGGTTCTTTGTCTGGCCTAATAATCACATTGACGTAAGAGAGGAAGACAGAAGAAAAACAAATTTAATTTAATACATATAGGAGTTTCACATAGACATGAGAGGGTCAAGGTCAGGCAATTGAGGTTTATATGCCATCCTGAGCTAAGGCCAAAGGGGCTTCAAAGGGAAGAAAGACAGTTCATTGGAGGATGAGAAGAGCAAATGTTCGGTAAACAAATGTTTGCCATTGGTGTAGACAAATCTTTCTGATGTAAAAAGTTACCCCTGCTAATAGCTCTCTTCCTGGTACAGGCCCCCTATTTAAATTCTTTTAGGCAGTTGATGGGGAAGTAAAAAGCTCCTCTTGAGTCTATTAGGCTTTGACTGCCTTCAGCTCAAATAATTCACATGCCCAAGTGGTACATTTGTGCCAGCCTGCCCTGAACCCTGTCACTAGACTGTGTTCCTTCGCCAAGCCTTTCCAGACCGAGTTAGCAGTCATAGCTTAATAACAGCATCACTTTTTATAGCATGTAACTTACACTTCATTACTTTTCTGTGTCATCCGAACATATGTTCATTATTCTAGTACAGATTTACAGATGCACACGCGCTGTGTTACTGCATCGTTGTCATGTTACCTCATACTACGGTAGAGTGCAAGAGCCATTGACACATTCATTAATTCATTCACTTATCAAAATAACATTTATTAAACTTTACTGTTGTCAGTGCTTTGCTAAGTTCCGGAAGAGTGGTTGTAAGTTCTGTCTTCACATTAGATTCTACTTTTAAAAACCTGGGCCTGGCAACAAAAATGTTGAAGCAGTTAGTGGAGGTGGCACAGGGCAGTGTAGTTTTATAAAACCTTCTCAGCTGTAGCCAGTGTTGAGAACCATTTTTCTAGAGCAGAGGTGTTTCAAAGTATTGTCCCCTCCATCTGCAGCATCGGCGTCACATGGAAACCTATTACAAAAACAGATTCTCAGCCCCCACCCAGCCTCCTGAACTGTGGGGGATGGGATGGGACTCCAGGGATGGGACTGGGCCATCACTGTTTAACAAGCCATCTAGATGTTTCTGAGGCAAACTAAAGATTGAGAAACACTTTTCTAGAGACATAGGATGAATAAGACACAATACTTGCCACTAAACAGGTCTCCTTGGTCTCAAGGAATTCCCAGTTGTTTAAAATATGCATTTTAATTACCTAGGACAGTTCCGTACCTATAACTTTAGTTGATAATGACAGCATTATTACTACTTAAAAAGTGTAATGACTTTCCTCTCTTCTTGGGCAGCCATTAAATGAAGTGTTTACAAGAAAGTAGCAGTCGGGGAATAACATTTTTAACAAAAGTCTTATGAACCTTGGGGGTTCAGCTGACTTGTCACAATGTTTTGTAACATTCACACATAAAGAGAGGGAAAGAGAGAATTCTGAAATACAAGATCTTAAAGGATAAATATTTCCAACAACGGATTTTAAAGTGGTGTTTGTGCTATGTTTCCATTCTATTGTCATCAATGTCATACCTACTATTTCTCATTTTTATTAATGTAGCTTTTTTTCCAGTTTTATGATGGCATAGTTGACATACAATAAACTGCATATACTTAAAGCTCTTAATGGGATCAGTCTGGGCACATATATACGCCCCCAGGATGATAAAACAGCTGCATCCAACTCTATTTCAGGTACCTCTTAGTTGTGTGGTTTTCCCTGTCCACCCCCAAATGGCGGAATGGGGCTCCAGAGATGGTTTCCTGAGGACGTAGCATGAGCTGAGACTCCTAAGCCAACTAGATGTCGGCCCAAGTGAATAAAACAGGGCAAGGTTGTGCAGGATGGAAATAAAGCCCATCCCGTCTGCGTGAAGTCTAACTCCTTGTGATTGTTGCTATGGATCATCATGTAGGGTTTAAAACTATCTATGAAGCCCATTCTTCTGTTAAAATTCCAACTGAGAAAGGAAGAAAGGAGCTTCCCCACTGGGGAAACGCACCACACGGTTACTGACAGTAGCAATCCCAGCTTCCGTCTCTGTGGGTAGTCTCCTGCATTAGGGTAACCTGTTTAGCTTTGACCACCCATCTGCTCTTGGATGTACACTTCTCTGCTGTGTGTCTTATATAGAACAGCTTGCATAAAAGTGGTATTTTTGCTTTTGTAGCAATGGGATCTTATTTCTTGCCTTTAACGCCCTTTTAATTTTTCTTCTTTCTCCTGAACAACTCAGTGTGTCCCTAAATGTTCATTTATGAATACCCCCACTTCCCCAGGTGCTAACACTGGGACTTTACTCTGTGGCTTTAAGTTCTCATTCTTCCTTCCATTGCAGGTTGGCTTCATGAGTTGGGAAAGCGACTAGAATCTCCGTACTACGGGAACAATACCTTGGGGGGCCCGTCCATCCGAAGTGCCTACATTGCCGCGCTGTACTTCACCCTCAGCAGCCTGACGAGTGTCGGGTTTGGGAACGTCTCTGCTAATACAGACGCGGAGAAGATCTTCTCCATCTGCACCATGCTGATTGGCGGTAAGGGAACTTCTTTTTGTAGCAAGAGAAGGAACAAATATCCGCCATACGATTTCTGTTATGTTTGTTCTGTCTTAAAACACATTTAAATGGGAGGAGTAAAAAATCGTGAATTAGAAAAGCAGTGACAAACACTTTAATACATACATATAGATAGATAGATAGATAGATAGATAGATAGATAGATAGATGATAGATTAGCAATGAAAGTCTACGATGTCAAAGAATTCCATTTTCTGGGCAGATGAAGACGTAACTATGTACTTGAGGGCCGATTTTGAAAGGACAGGAAGTTTGTTTTTATGTGAATTACATGAGTTTGAATTGCAGGTGTATGTTTGAAACTCCACTGTGTCAAACACAGTGTTATCAAAATTTATTAATACTAATAGAGTGAATAAGGGAGTTTGATAGATCACCTAGTTACAAATAAAAACAAAAAGCAAGAAAAGCACCCAATAAAAAACAAATATTTAACGTTTTAAAATTGTTTTCATATTCCATTTTCTATGCTAACTGCTTCAATACAACAGCCTGAGTAATTCTTAAGGCAAGTCTATAGGTTGGGCACTATTACTGTTCCGTTTAAGAAACAGACAAATCATTATACTGTTGTGCCTGAACTCCAAACCCACCTTCTGTGCTATGCTTTGTAACGCTGGAGTTGGGACGCCTCAGACCCTCGTTTTCTTTGCCAGCCGACTGCATTTACTTCTGCCGGTAGGGGGCGCCAGAGGAAGACTGGAAAGCGGGAGGTGGAGACCTCTTGCTTCTTATGCATTCTGTTGTCCCTTCAGCTGAAGACCGCCTCAAACATCAGCAAGTGGTCCTAGTGTTCAGCACCCTCAGGTGCTCCCAGAACCAGCTTCATTGCATCTTCTTGGAGATCCCCGCGTCAGCTGGGAGCGCCCCCACATCCAAAGTGGGAGCCCTGGTGTCTTATGGCTCCCCAAACTTCTCTTTGGGGCCTTCATGTTCTGACAAGCTTACTTTTTCCCTTTGTTTATCCATCTCTAAGGACAGAAGCTCCTCTGGACTCTCTTTTTGCTCATTTAGCTATCTAGCCTCGGGAAAACCAATTCTCTGTAGTGAATTTCCTCTGCTGAAATATTTAGTTTAATTTCCCTTTTCTAAACCTCCTAACTAATGACGGGATTGACACTGTTATTATCCACATTTTTCAGATGATAAATCTAAAGCTTAGAGAAATAAAGTAACTTTCTCAATGCCGTACAATCAGTAAGGAAAAGAGTCATGGTTTGAACCGAGATAAATGCTTACTTCCATCTATATAAATACATATTTGGAAACTTGCTGAATTACAAGACTTCTCTCCTGGAGTCGTAGGAGATGTAACTGTTTACCTGGATCAAGTCAACATCCTTATTAGACCAGAATTCTTAAAGCAGGGTTCTATCAGTATTTTCTGTCCCATAACAACTCTCCCCCAAAGTCTATTTTATCAAGTTCTTTTAATGGCCTTAATCCCAGCTATCTCTTAGCATTTTTTGAGCCTTCTAATAGAGGGTAGCTCCTTGAGTGGGAGATGTAAAATGAGTATGCAGGGCTTTAAGAAATGACTCATCCAGCCTGTGGTGACATCAACGAAGTATAAAGCCAAGCCTTCCCTCAAGGAACTTATGGTCCACTTTGGAAGAGATAGGCTGAAAGATGTGGAAAGAGCTGTAATAATACCAGGCAGTAAAGCACGAAGTGCCAAATCCGTTAGGAAGTTCAGAAGCAGTGAGGAAACAAGGGCCAGGGACCGGGAGAATTTCTTGGAAAGGCCGTGCGTGTGGCAGAGCTGCTGAGGCGGCGTCCTGGGACTGCAGCCGTTGTAACGGGCTCTTGGCTGACGTACAGCCGCAATAGCCTGGGGAGCAGAGAGCAGGAATTCTCATTTTTCAAAGAGCTACAATGTGCCAGACACCGAGGTGGCTGTTTTACACCCAGTATTAGGACTTCTGTAATTGCCAGTCTCCTCGATTGCCCATCTCTTAGCTTAGCAAAATGATAGGCATTTTGCTAATATGCACAGTTCATGCTTATTTAATATTTGCCCATGTTTCTTCTACTCCTGATGGAAACGTGGGGAGCTGCTCAGATGTTCAAGGATTAAGCGACCGATTTGAAGAACCTGCTTAGATAATTGAGCTTTTATTCTCTGTGGACCCACATAAAATCTTGAGAGTGGTCCTGAATCAGAAATGGTTAAGGCATAAATTATCCCCTGCTGTTCACTGTAGGGAGAAAGCAATGCTCGTCACGGGGCCAAAAAGATATGGGAAGTAATCAGATGATGGTACGTTGTCACTTGCTAAATGGTCATCGATCACATTATCTTGGTACAAAACCAGTGCTCATTTGTCAGTGGCGTTAAGCATTCGGGTGACTTGGCCAGGACTTAGGAAACCACTGCTTTTGAATGGCAGATGGCATCTAAGTAACTTGAACTTATTAGTTAAAGCTTACCAAATTTGTGTTTGTGGGAAACAACTTTATGTTATTGTGAGTTATCTTAGGCTAGAAGAAAAGGTGCCTGCATTTTAATATTTTCTAATTAACTATTTACATGACTTTTGAGAGCAAATCATAAGGGCTCATAATATATGGACCACGGTGCTCATTTAATTCTTATAACGCTATGAGAATTAAATTAAGGTCACTAACACCTTAATTTAGACGTAAGGCAGTGGAGCTTTAGTGAGTTCCAATGCTGGGATTCACTGAGACCTAGCACACTTCTTACACAATATCCACTTTATTCACTGAATTTCTACAAATATGCAGAAATAATTTATTTTGAAAACATTTTAGGTGTATATTCCTATGGAATCAAGACTGACGCATCTTATTAGGAATCTCTATCCAAGGCTCATCAGCCTTTACTAATGACAGTCATTACTAATGACAGGGATGCAATATTTACTACAAAAGCGGGCGGCATCAATATTAAATGTTGCAGGTGACTGCCAAAACCCCAGACAAGCATCTAGGGCAGAGGCATTCACCGGCTGAGTGAGGACGGAGGAAGGGGAAGCTTCCGTGTGAGCATCAGTAACTACAGTTTGCGCTAACCACTGATTTATGGGAAGACTATTGAAAACTGCCAAAGAGACCCAGCAATAATAATTAGAAAAAAAAACCATACCCGGACAAATCTTTGAGATTTGAGAATTTTGAGAATGCCCAAAACAAAAACAAAAAAATAACTTTCAAAGCTTCAAACAACTATTACAATTAATAAGTGAATGTTGTAAGGCTGATGGGTACAAGTTCAATCTGCAAAAATTAACAGTATTTCTATATGCTAGTAACAAAGAGCTAGAAAATGAAATATAAGAGATGATTATAAATGTATCAAATGTAGGAAAATATGTTTTAAAATGTGCAACTCTACTATACAGTAAACTACAAAGCATTAGTGAGACAATTTACAAGGGGAGTAACAGAAGGATATACATACACTGGTGATGGTTTTAAGACTCGGTATTATAAAGATACCAGTTTTACCCAAATTAATCTAAAGATTCAATGCAATGCCAGGGAAAATTCTGGTAGATGTGTGTTTATGTTGGTGGATATGAATGCGTGTGTGTTTGAAAAATGACAAGCTTGGGGCGCCTGGGTGGCTCAGTTGGTTAAGCCTCCGGCTTTGGCTCAGGTCAGATCTCAAGTTCGTGGGTTTGAGCCCCGCATCAGGCTCTGTGCTGGCAGCTAGCTCAGAGCCTGGAGCCTGCTTCCTGTTCTGTGTCTCCTTCTCTCTCTGCCCCTCCCCCTCTCATGCTCTGTCTCTCTCTGTATCAAAAATAAATAAAACATTTAAAAAAATTAAAAAAAAAAAAAGAAAACTGGCAAGCTCTTTCTAAGGATTAGTGGAAATGCAGAGCTGAAACTAGCCAAAGCAAGTGTAAAGAAGAACAAAATTGGAAGATTTGTGCTACAGTTATCCAGAACCAATGTAATGTTACAGCAATTAAGAAAGCACATGTTAGCCCAGGAACAAATAGGCCCGTGGAACAGAAGAGTGTAGAAATAGGCCCACACTCATATGGACATTTTATGACACAGGTGACATGCCGTGCGAAGTGGAAATAATTCTTTCAATAAATTGTTGCAGGGTGAAATGTATATCTGCATGTTGAAAAACCAACCTTGACTCCTCTTAAAACTGTGCATTAAAATTGATTCTCGCTGGAGCCCTAACCATAAAAAAAATGTGTAAATTGAACTACAGAATTTGTATTGTTCAAAAGATGCTGTTTAAGAGTATGCAAAGGCAATCTGTGGAATAGGAGAAAGTATTTTCAAACACTCACCTGATAAAAAGCTCCTCCTGTCTATTATATCTAAAGATGGTCTACAAACCAATAAGAGAAGACAACCAAGAAGGCATAAAACCTTTAGGAAGTACTTCACAACAGACTCCCATGCCAAATAGACGGCAAAAATATAAAAAGATGCTCAACATCATTCATCAAGGACATGTAAGTTAAGATCAAAATTAGATAGCATTTTATATCCACCAGAATGATATACTTAAAAACACGACAAGATGGGGCGCCGGGGTGGCTCCATCAGCTAAGAGTCCGACTCCACTTCGGCTCAGGTCATCATCTCTCAGTTCATGAGGCTGAGCCCCTGGTCTGGTTTGCGCTGACAGTGTGAGCGTGCACTCTCTCTGTCTCACACTCACACAACAGATAAATAAACTTTAAAAAGAGAGAGAAACAAAAAGTATGCCAAGTTTTTGACTGCAGTGTAATTCACAACTGTGGTTACCTTTGGTAATGAGTCCGGTTAGTGTCTGTGAAAGGGACACAAGTGAGGCCTGGGGTGCTGACAGTATCCTATATTCATCTGGAGGGTGGTTCAGTATAGGGAACCATCTGGTAAGTCTTTGCATAAGTTTCTTGATATGACACTGATCTTAATTTTGCCTTGTAAAATCATAATAGATGAGCTAAAAATAATAACCACCAAGTGTGGGATGGGAAGGTAGGCAGCAGTGAGCAGAGTTCTCACCTTTCATGTCAGGTTGTTTTTAGGTCTTGTCTCAACATGATGAGCCAAGCAACAGAAGTAGAATCAAGTTTCTAAAATATTGGTAACAATCACAAGAAGACCTAAAATAAATCATTTAAAAAGGTTCCCTTTGGAGAGTGGGGTGGGGGTCAAGGGGTGGGTTTGGGGCTAAACTATTCATAATACATTTGCTAAGCTAATTGCTTATGGTTACAAAACTTTTCAAAGAAAGTATCAAACGACCAGAGGTTCATTTCAGTTCCATCAATATTTATGGCCCGCGTAAGCTATGCCAGGCCCTGTGCTAGATGCTGGGGAAACAAAAATGACTAAGTCATGATACTTTCCTCCAAGGAGTTCACAGTTTAGTCATGGAAATAGGAACTTGGGCAGATGATGTTCTTTCTTTTCTCATTTTAATTTTTCCTATCATAATGCACATTTAGAAAAGACTGAAAAATCCACGGAAAAATTACAATCACATAAAATCCCATCACCAAAAAGATAGTCTTTTCAGTCTTTTTACACATATATATCTCTCTTTTTGGCAATATTTATATCAATTCTGCATATCATTTTTGCCCCCAAACAAAATATGTATGAACGTGTTCCCATACTTTTAAAGTTTTTCTATCACTCTTAGTAATGGCTGCCCAGTAGTTACCTAATAAGTAAGTTCCAATTGATGAGCACATCAGCTCAAACTCAGAGGTTAGATAAAGCTTCCTAGTGAAGGTGACTCACCATTGAGGACATGTCCAGTTTAAAGGCGGCATCGTTGTCCTGAAAAAGGTAAAGTGAAATTCCTAACAGCTAAGGCTTTCCTTGGGTCCTCTCATCCTATATAAATATTCTCCTGACATAATTTTATTGGACCCATATGGGCTACGGTGTTCACAAATTCAGGCTTTTTAAAGATGTCTACACTGCCATTTGAATTTGTCATTTAGGAAATTGTTCTCACTCTGTGTTCTCTGCCATCTGCCATCCACAACCCAGTGTACTCTGGCAGGAGTGGAAAATTCCAGGTCACTGAGTAGGTGGGAGAGAGGAGGAGGACAGCTAAGATTACCAGAGCCTGGGTACCTTCCTCCTTTTATACCAGGAGCAAACCGTCTCTCTGCAGACTCTGAAGGCACTGGAAAGTGGTTGGCTAAGGAACTCAGCAATGATGTTATACCTCAGGAGAGTAATGTCGTCCAAAATCCAGAGAGAGAAGTGGGGAGGGAGAAAAAGAGAAGGAAGGGAATGGGAGAGGAAGGGAAGAAAGGGGGGAAGGGAAAGGAGAAGACAAAGAAAAAGGAGACAGAGAGAGAGCCAGGCAGACCTCTAGGAGGGCTCTTTCACTGAAGGTCTGTTTACTTTCTTCTGAGATCCCAGTTATGGAGCTTCCTCCAAAATCTGATATTAAGGCGAGATTTTACAAAATGCATTTTATACAAAATTCCTACACAAAGCAAAAGAGCCTCCCACACACTCAGCAGCAGCCCCAGCACGCTATTTTAGGAATTATATACATCAGATTTGCGAGGAGTAAAAGGAAAAGTGAATGATAACGTCTAAACTGACCTGGATATTGCTGTTCTTGAGCTCAACTTTCATAGCAGATGGAATGATTTGGTCTGGCCGTTATATACATTCTTTGCCAGTGTGAAAATGATAACCAGTGACAGAGAGGCAAAATACCTTTGGAGACTGAAAAATTATGGGAGTTGGGGTTTTATTTTTTTAACTACTTAATTTAGAAGTATTTGCCTATGCCGAAATGAGACTCTAAAATTATGGTGACTCGGGTCTAGACTAGGACTTTGCAACAACACTGAGAATGCTACAATTAATCCAGTAATTCATTTTATTGATAATATACAATTAGGATGCGAAATGGTTTGAACATATCACTTCTCTTACTTTAAGTGCTTTACACACATTATAATTAAGCCAAGCAAAGTTAAAATCATACACATAATTAAGGAAAGCAGTGTTAAAATAAATGAAATAAAATTGTTCTCAGTACTCAGTTTAATCTCGATGAAAGACTATTACATACTTTTACAGATGGTGGGGCTTCCAAACACTGAGTCTGTAAGTATATTAACTGAGCTTGAAATTGGTATTTAGTTTCTTTGACTTGGAGCAGAATCGCTTCTCTTCTTTGCCAAGCATTTATCATAAATAGAGGTCTCTTCTTCCAAATAAAATATTTGACATCAGAGCTACTGTCCTTCTACTGAAGAATGGGTCTCTGTTTGGAATTTACCAAGAGCCAATCAACAGGAAGTTATTAGGCAATATCCATTTTTCTTAGGATAGTTTTGACCTGTTGGAAAATATTTCATTTTTGAAAACTTAGGGAGAATATATATTTATCTACATCTGTATGGAGGAGACACTTATTAAATATTTCTTGAATTTCTTTCATCAAGAAGTTCTCTCCATGAACAACCACTCTTACATATTTACTAGGTTGCTGGAAAACTTTGCCTGAGTCTTTCCCCCCATATTTTATACCACTGAGTGTGTTGAAAATTCATGATTATGCATGACTGTTTTTCACACAAAATATTAGGCACTTTAAAAAGATATGATATTTAATATAATTTTAAATCAAATAATAATAAATATAATATTTATATAATACATATATATATTAGCTCTTTAAATCTCAAAGAAGCCCAATGAATAAGGGACAACTATGCCTATTTATACATAAGGAAGCTGCATCCATGTATGTGAATTACATATCTTCCCAAGTTCACAATTAGGAAGTGAGTGCCTAATCCTGATGTGCTTGATTCTGAAGTCCATATTCTCTCTGCAACATTATATTCCTTCTGTATGTAGACCCTAAGCTTAAACTTATCTTAGTGACTTTTCCAAAATATTGAGGGTTTTCTTATTACCAGCCAACTTTACAGGCATGGTGACCATACTTTCCATAGAGAAATGATGATATATAACTTGAAAGAATTCTAATTCCCATGTTAGATTAGATTGAAATTAGTATGCCAATCATCCCTAATTTCTGGCAAATGTAGAAAAAAAATTTTATTTGGAGCCATCCTGAAATAAGATGGAGACTCAGGAAGACAGATGCAGTAATATGTTGGTGTATTTGCACGAATGTATCCATTTCAATGCTAAGAAACTATAACAGGGCTCCTTGGACGTTGAGATTTTGGCACAGGAATGCTATAGCAATCCTAATAGACAAACTACTAAATCTGTAGCCTTTATTTTTAAACCAAAAACTGCTGGGCTGAAATCTGAGTATCACTGAGACTTGACCTGCCCATCAATGTAACTATACCCAGCCCTCATGTCCTCTAATGTCACAGCTCCAGGTGAGTCCAAGACCTTCTTGGACTATCTGCTGGCATCTCACTTTTTTTTCCAGTAAAAGACCCATCTCCAATACCCACCAACTCTTGAATTCATGTGAACAAAGTGTTCTACCTTATTATGATCTGGTCATGGTTTCAAAAAGGGGAAGGTTCAGTAAGAAATTGGGGATTAAATACTATCTGACTGAGAAAGCTCACCCATGTATGGGTACGACCTAGTTCTTCTCAGGATGGTAACGATAACTCTAGGCAGAATACCAGTTTTCCTCTGTGAATGCATCTGTCTCTTTCATGGTCTCAGATGTTTTGATATCTCCCTTAAGATTTAAGTAACCATGGATTTAAGTAACCAAAGTGGGGTTGGCCAGTGGAACCATGGCTCAGCTTCAGCTTGCTCAGAAAATCCTGTTACATTTCTAGCCACTTTCTCCATACCTTTAGTAATAAAAATGTGTCATATTTAATATCATAAACCTAGTTTTAAGTCATGGCTTAGGGGAAAAGACTAGGGCTAACCACTTATCAGAGACCTATTTTAAAAATATATGTTATTATGATAATCATTGAACTATACCTTTATAGCTTATTTTATTAAATTATATTAAAATTATTTTATCATGGCTATTGAACTATACCTGTTAAAAAATAATGTCCATGCGAAAAGTACAAAATAAAAGTTTGTCATGGCCAGAATGGCAGCTAACGGATTAAGTGTGAGTCAGAGGGACTTATTTTGCCTATTACTGATCATTTTCAGAAGATATTTTTACTCTGATCGATTTTTACTTTGATCAAAATGATGACTTTATGATGTACTCTGTGGCAATGTGGCTGTTCCAAAATGCTTGTACCAAAACAGCTGTATTAACATGGCCACAGAAGCATACTCTGCGGAACCCAGGATCTATAAACCGTACATTTAGACTTAAGGGGTGAGTCCCTCCATCATATTTCTCTCCATTGTATGCTGTGTTGTCTCCTCCAGCCTTGATGCATGCCTTGGTGTTTGGAAACGTGACAGCGATCATACAGAGGATGTATTCCAGATGGTCCCTCTATCACACCAGAACTAAGGATCTGAAGGACTTTATACGAGTCCATCACCTGCCCCAGCAGCTCAAGCAGAGGATGCTTGAATATTTCCAAACAACCTGGTCCGTCAATAATGGAATAGATTCAAATGAGGTAATGTTCATCTCTCACATTGAGGTTTTCAGGCAGAAAGCACATATTCTTAGGGAAAAGCAAGGTGATTGAATGCAGGTCTTGGGAGTGAAGTACACACCTACCAACTTCTTTATCCCTATTTCCCAATCCCTCATGAAACCCATTCTATCTCCTTTCATCTGCTTTGGCTTATGTTTTCCCTCTGCCACTTTGGATTGACTGATGTTTTACATTAATTTGCTATTTTGGTCAATTGAGTTGACTAACTTTCATTCTTATTGACCCTCTTTGGAGGAACCAATTCTTCTGACTATTAAATGATGTAATCTTGGAATATTAGATCAACCAAGTTAATGTGTGCCTTGAAAACCAACAAAGTAAAAAAGAAAATGTCTTCTGGTACACGTGTTCTCTTCAGACTTCCAAGAATACTCTACCTGCCACTGTAAGAAAGGTATCTTATAAATCAGGCAACCATGCTACCATCCCCCCAATCAAACCAGTAATCCATACTTCTAAGTAATGATTTGGTTTCTTTTCTCTTCATATAATCATAATTTTAGAGGCAACACCTGTGGGTCTAAAGTCCTTCTGTCCCAAGTAGGAGTCTTTTTGAGAAGCATATCACAGTAAGCCATACACTTTCATTTAGAGTCTTTTATCAATTTATTCTTTTCTCCACACCTTATTAGCAGCTGATGTTTCATTAGCACCTAACTGGGGTCACGGTCACTAAAAAGTCTCTCTGGGATTATTGCATACATATATTTCCTCTTATGTACTCTTGTTGGCCAAGCATTGGGAAGAACACCCCCTTAAGACATCTTGCAGGGTAAATCAATTAGACTAGACTTACCCCAACTTGATTTCTTCTTTTGTCTTGACAGCTCTTGAAAGACTTTCCGGATGAGCTGCGTTCTGACATCACCATGCATTTGAACAAGGAGATCTTACAGTTGTCCCTTTTTGAGTGTGCCAGCCGGGGCTGCCTCAGGTCTCTGTCTCTGCACATCAAAACCTCTTTCTGTGCTCCGGGAGAGTATCTGCTGCGTCAAGGCGATGCTTTGCAGGCCATCTACTTTGTATGCTCTGGCTCCATGGAAGTTCTTAAAGACAGCATGGTGCTGGCTATTCTTGGTATGTCGGAGTTGAAAAGCTTCATGAAATTTCACCCTAGAGTATACGTTAAAAAGAAAAAATGGTGGAGGGAGAGGGGATACTGCAGTTGTGAGTAAGAAGATTTCAGATGAATATATGGAATCAGGATTATTCTTTAAATGGATTTAATTTGCCAACTATGTATTATTATTGTTATGTCACGCACTGAGTTTACACTGTGCTAAGTATCACATTCAACATATCATTCATTCTTGCTAAAAATCCAGCAGCACTGGGATCCCTGGGTGGCTCAGTTGGTTGAGCATCAGCCTCTTGATTTTGGCTCAGGCTATGATCTCGTGGTTCATGGGATCGAGCCCTGCATTGGGCTCTGCACTGGCAGTGCTCACTCTCTATCTGGATTCATAGTGCTGGATTAAAAACAAATCGAGGGGCACCTGGGTGGCTCAGTTGTTTAAGTGACTTTGGCTCAGGCTATGACCTCATGGTTAGTGAGATTGAGCCCCACATCGGGCTCTTTGTTGTCAGGGCAGAGCCCGCTTCAGATCCTTTGTCTCCCTGTCTCTCTACCCCTCCCCCACTTCCTCTTGTGCTGTCTCTCCCAAAAATAAATAAACATTAATCAATATTAACCCCAGTTTCCAAATGACTAAATAGTACGTTATCTTAATTTTTTCCCAAATAACATAAGAAAATGAACACAGTTCTTTCTGATTCCTAAAGCCAGATTATTAGTCATGATACCTGTTGCCTTTTAGTGAAATAGCTGGTCAATTTTAAAAGGGTATTTTTGTATTTTTGTGGAGAACAAAGTCAGACAAGAACATAAAAACGGTCCCATCTGTGCTAGAAATAACACAAAAATGACTATGCACTGAGGATAAACTCTCATTGCAATCACCATCCCAATATGGTCAAGGTGGCCGTAGGCCTTTTTTTTTATTTGCTCAAAGAAAATTCACAAGAAAGTTTGTGAAGATTTTGTACCACAAAACTGACTCCTAACTTTTAAGACATAATTGGTGTTCATTGAAATATAAAGGTCAGCTGACAAAAGATGTCATGTAGAGTTATATAGAAAAATTCCTACCCACAATTTTGTGTACTTCTTTTAAAATCACTCTCATTTCTTTTTGTTTGTTTGTTTGTTCAAATATTTATTGAGGGCCTATGAATGTGTCAGGTTGTGATCTAAACAAATATATTTTGAACACCAATGTAGTATACCACTGTTTAGAATTTGTTAATAGAAAGGGGCTAATTTATTTTTAATATATTTAAGAACTAAGATTTAGAAACAATTTAACCATTTATAAAATATTTTTATATGTGGGGCCTTATTTAATCCTTCCTAACACAAAGAGACAGAGAAGAGTGGTATTTTCTGTTTCTCCAAAGTCGAAGCTAACCTAGGTCTCTTGACAATATATTCAGTGAATGCTCTTCTCCACCGCTAAGCAATGCCTATTATTCTATATAATCACTGGAAGAAAGCCTGCTATCACTGCATTCTAGTTGTAAGCTTCAAGATAGATTATGCTTTAGAAAAGGAAAAAAGAGAACTAAAATTTATTGAGCCGGGTGTTTTATATCCATTATCCAATTTAAATCCTCCTGGCCCATTAGGCTGGTGTGATTATCCCCAATTAAAGGTGAAGAGGTGGAGGCTAGCGAATAGTGAACTAGCCAGGTGCTGCTCAGCTTCATGTGCACTCGGTTGGCCACTTACCAGGGAAAAGGTAGGCCTTGCCTTTCAAAGCTTTGGCTCAGTTCTTGACTCACCCTCTTATGTCTTACTCCTTTACAGAAAGTCAGTGGTTGGAAGAGCGACTGACAGAGTTTATTTTCAGCTTGGCCAGTTCATTATCAGTGTTAGAGTGAGGCTTTCTGGCTTTACGTGTTTTTAAGAGGAGAAGTTAACATTCCTGCTCACCTCTCCACTCTGTGAAGTTCAAGGCCATTCTATTATTTCATGATTCTAAATTACAATTGATACCTATTGCTAAATTTGCTTCAAAAACTTAACTTTAATCATAAAATACTTTTCCCTGGGTTTTTTTCAGGACTGTGTAAGTTTTTTAGCCTGCCTATTGACATAACCTGCTTTTAAAAGGACATACACAGGGGGCGCCTGGGTGGCTCAGTCGGTTGAGCATCTGACTTCGACTCAGGTCATGATCTCACAGATTGTGGGTTCAAGCCCCACGTCGGGCTCTGTGCTGTGAGCTCAGAGCCTGGAGCCTGCTTCGGATACTGTGTCTCCCTCTCTCTCTGACCGTCCCCTGCTCATGCTATCTCTCTCTGTCTCTCAAAAATAAGTAAGTGTAAAAAAATTTTTTTTAAATAAAAAGGCATATAGTTATTTTTCTAGAACTGTATGGCTTTATATGCTTGTAAGCAAAAATAAGGCATGATATTTAAATACATATAATGTGGTTTTTTTTCCCCATAATTGTGGTGTATTTTTACATTTGGTAACTAGCAACAATACTGGGAATGGAATGTGAAGGCATCTCCATAACATTAGAACATAATAGGTACACATTTGATGGCTTCTAGGTAATTAGCATTGTTTGTAATACATGATTCAACTGGATTTTCTTATTTAAAACATTCTCCTCAGAGCTAACAATCCATTGCCTTTTGCTCTTGGCCCCAATTTCTGCCATAAATTATGATTTTCATGATTAGCATTTTCACATATTCGTTTCCACAACCTCAGAAGTGATTTAAGTGCAAATTGCCACATGACCATTCTAAATACTCCTGTGTGGTATTGGGACTAAACCCAAACAAGGATAACAAATTATTAATATTTTATCTCTGTGATTAACATTACTTCAGTGGAGATTGAGTATTTTACTTTCCCTACGGTAATATTGTCTTATAGGGCCAATTAAAATCAATACTGACTTTGATACACTTAAGCACATGGCTTCGCATTTGATCTGTAGATATTTAATACTTGTTCACCCTGCCAACAAAATGAATTAATATGTAATGTTGTAGGGAAGAAGGATCACCAAACAGCTGTAAAGCCATAACTTATTCAAGCAACTCAGTTGTCCAATCAATACATGAAGGCATTTCTTAATCTGATGCCTGGGGAGGCAGCTGACATAGAGGCGAGGATTTGTTACGGGATAGAAATTGTTTGCTTGGTACACCTTCATTTCATGTCCTGGTAATTGTGTTTTCCACCAATTTCTTCACTGTTGTTTAAAAGAAAATGGCAAAGCACTGATGAAGGTGCTCTTCACAGATGGTATTAGCCTGCATAATTATAAGTAAACATGTTATTGCTCTAAGCTGGACAGTTTGCAGATCCATCCCATCAGCTACCTTCACCTTCTGGGGAAGAATAACTAGTTAGCAAATATCAGACGAGATCGGGCGTATTCAGGGTGGTATGGCCGTGGACTGGTTGGCAAATGTCAATAATAGAATTCTGAAAAATGGAGGTAGTAAGGGACCTAGAGATCTTTCTCTTCTTCTAGAAATAAGGACCAAGATCTGGAGTAATTAGGACACTTAGATAAAGGTCCTAAATCCAGTGAGAAATCCATAAGACCATAAAATTGGCAAGGATGCAAACCATGTTGTAATTTACCAGTGCGCAACTTGCCAGGGCTCAACACAATGTCTGAAACACATGTCAGTGCTTCATAAATACTCACTCAGTGAATAAATAAACTGGAATTCTTTCTAGCGTGCCAAGTTTGGCAAGATGTTGGTGGTATTTTATAGCTGGGGGTCATTGTGGCTTAAATAGCCAAGCTACAGAACCCTAGGTAGAAAAGTATGATGACTCTAAGGTCACTGTAGGGGCTCCTGGGTGGCTCAGTCAAGGAAGCGTCCGACTTCGACTCAGGTTATGATCACACAACTTATGAGGTTGAGCCCCACGTCAGGCTCTGTGCTGACAGCTCAGAGCCTGGAGCCTGCTTCAGATTCTGTGTCTCCCTCTCTGTCCCTCCCTGTTAGCACTTGCTCTCACTCTCTCTCTCGCTCTCAAAAATAAATAAAGATTAAAAAGATGTTTTTGATAAATAAAGTCATTCCAAACAGCAGTTGCATTACAAAAAAATGTAAATGTTCTTTGTGGCCAGACACTGCATCGTGATAAATTCTCCTGAGATATACAAATTTCAGAATTTGCTGTATTCAGAGCATTCGGGCTATATGTTTACATCAGTGTCCAACTTTGAGTTTTTGAGCACTAGTTTAGATTTCTAATAAAATATGTAAGAAACAGAATTTCCAAGGTTAGCATTATTGTTGAAAACATTTAAAGCCAACTTGACTTCTCTAGCTCCATGTGGCTATTTATTCCTTAGCATCTGTAAGCATAAATTTTAGCCAAATAGGCTCCATTTCAAGGTTTGAATTTAATGTTAATTCAAAGATAATACTCACATGTAATCTAATAATTTCAGATGTTCAGTTTTTATCTGTTATATATTTATGAATATTTCAGGTATTCAGGGTTAATTTGGCATGTTTCTTTTTCCTGTGAAATTCAATAAAACAGAATTTCATTAAAGCCCGACACAAGTCAGAGGCTTTGCTTCCCAAAATGCTGGGCACAGTAAAGAAATGAAAACGTACAAGTTAAAACTTAATTGAACAGGGGACAGAGCAATTTGTTCTATACCATTCCAACGATACTTTTTGCTTGGTGGTTTTTCTGTCAGTCAATTGTTGGTTATCAATTCCCTCTGAAATGGAGAAAGGTGACCATTTAAAAAATAATAGAATTTAAACCCCAGGCAGAAGGACAAAGCAAACTCCTAAGTTGTAGTCATGAATCTAATGCCAGTATCCTCTGTGAACTTAGGTCATATTACTCCAGCATGTAACCTATGTTTGTCTGAGAACGGAATGGATTTTCCTTCACGTTTCTCACAAGGATGCTGGTAATGACTGTATCTAAAATAAATCTGAAGCTGTAATCAGGTTTTTGTCGGCACTTAACATTTATGCTCACCTTCCCGCTAAGCGAAACTGATTCAAATCAGTTGAAAGATTTTAAAGATTCAAATGCATGTATTATCTAATCATAAATTCAAGGAAGTCAGCTCGTTCCGGGCAGGTGAATCCAGCCTGAGACGGGTAGGTGGAGGTATTGCAGGCAAACGATCGGGGGTCCTGGGTGTGGGTGGGCACGAATCACCAAGCGGTGGTATGTCTCTCTCCCTGCAGTAGCAAGAGCGAAGAGCTCACAGTTTTCATTTATTCACTTTCTTTTTTGATGGGAAAATTGGGCTTTTACACGGTCACAGAGTCTTAGAACCACAGCTTACGTTTTACATTTTTATGTAGTAGATTTTCATGTGAGTACTTATGTCTGCCTCTCAGTTCTGAGAAGAGAGAGACAGGGGACCTCCTCCTTCCTTGCCCTCCTGTCTTGTAGACATGTTTAGAGGTAAATAAAACAACCTGAGTATGTTAGAAAGCGGATGATGAAGCCCACCTTACTGTGTTAGAATCAAAACTATTCATACACACTTGATGGTCTCGTACCAAGCCTTTTTGCACTCAAAAAAAAATATGGAGCCATTATTATTTCCCTTAGCAGTTGAGGAAACTGACACAAATGTCAACTTCTCTCAAGTCATTTATGGAATGTTGAAGGACTGTCTGGAGCCCGTCTATTACCTACAGTTCCTAACTCTGCCTCTCCGAGACCTTAGTCTCTACACTACTGTTCTCGCTGGGAACAGTTTTGCCTACCAGGGGACATTTGCAATATCTGAAGATATTTTTGGTTGTCACCACTGAGGAGGACCAGGGATATGAACTGCTGCTCAACATTCTACTGTGCAGAAAGCCCCCCGCGACAAAGAATTACAAGACCCTGAGTCTCAACACCGCTGAGATGGTTTCTTTTTCCTTTGTGGTGTCATCTCAGAGTGCCGAAGCCTGTAAGTCAGATGAGGTCTCCAGTCTGTTTACTTTTCTTTAAAATTGACCTGTCTCTTTTTTTTTCACTGTTTCAAGGGAAAGGAGACTTAATTGGAGCAAATCTATCCATTAAGGACCAAGTGATCAAGACCAACGCAGATGTGAAGGCTTTAACCTACTGTGATCTTCAGTGCATCATCCTCAAAGGACTCTTTGAAGTGCTAGACCTTTACCCAGAATATGCTCACAAATTCATGGAAGACATTCAGCATGACCTCACATACAACCTTCGAGAAGGTCATGAGAGTGATGTAAGTCTCACTTGTAATTAGTGCCGAGACCTAAAACATGGGCCTAGGGGTCATTTATAACAGCAAAAGTGTATATGTCATGACTTCACTTGTAAAAGTCTCTGAATGAATAAGGTATGATTATTCAACCACTAGTTGAACAACTAAATAATTAGCTAAAGTCAAGCCTGCAGGTTGTTATCAATGTTCTAGAAAAATATTATTTATAGATGACCTCCCTTAATTCAGTTTCTTTCTTGTTTATTTCCACGTGCTTATGAGAATCAGTTTCAGTGATATATAAGATTTAGCTACAGATATGTGATTTCTCCAGAATTTCAAGGTTCAGATAGAATATATGGCTCCGAGTTTGCTATGTTAGTAAGTGTTTACTATTCTACTTGCTTGTTAGGGAGTTTGCTCAAAAAGAATCTTTTTGTTAACCTGTACCCAAAACAGTCTATCTTAAAATGACTAAATATGCATAAAAGGATTCAAGCCAAAGATTGTCACACTGAAAGCATAATGAGCACTTTGTGAAATTATGTATTTGCTGCAGTTTATACAAACAGCTTCCTAACAAAATAGGTACTATACTACATCCTGTGAGTAAGCTGATCACAAACACGACTTCATTAGGTGTGTCAGAGACACAAATGATTTAATGGGAATGATTATTGAAAGGCAAGCCAGAGCATGCATAGTGTTCTGTAACAAAAGGCTCGATCTGCTGCCTGAGTTTTGTCCCAGATATTTGCAAGACTCTATTTCTTTTCCTGAGGAGCTATTGTTTTGACTAACTCATATTGTGTAGGCATTTTGTTAGTCATTAATATTTTTTGCTTTGGAGGATAGAGAAAGAATACAAATTGTGTATTACTTCATCTTGGTTGGGGATATCAAATGACAGTCAATATGTAGATGGCATGCCATTCTGAAGTTCAAGATTAAAGTTTTAAAGGTGGGCTTCTCTCTGTTAAAGATAGCAAACAGCAAAGGAGGTCCAGTATTTGGGGGGAACTTATTTGTGCTCAGCACTGTGCCTAGATAAGGCATCTCTTTTAGTGCTTGCAGTGACTTTTTAAGGTAATATAGAATATTATTATATATTTAATATATAGAATATATATATTCAAGGTAACATAAGAATATTATATTATATCACATATTACTCAATATAAGAATTTTGAATGTGTGATGAAATGATTGAAGTGTATCTAAAATATCTGCTTTCAAAAATGATTCATGCTAACGCACTGAAAATCAGGTCTCGATACGGCTGCATATAAACACCTACGTGTTTCTCACGTGGCCGACACTAACTTGGTGGTGGCAATGTGGTTGTGGAGCAACAAACCACAGTGGTTGTTGAAAAAGGATGACACATTCTTCCTGAGGGCTTGTCAGCGATGAAACCTATTAAGTTTTCAGTGTGTTACCTCCCTTTTCCTCAATTTTTCATTATTGTCATGTAATCTGATGAACATAAAAAGATGAAGTCTCTTCCTTCAGGGTTGATGTCTCTTTAGGAAGGGGTATTTCCCCAGTTTCTTGAGGGTCAGTGACTTCTAGGCGAAGGTCTTCGAATGCCCATCTCCGATATAGCACAAGAGGTGACACCGGAGTGCAGAGAAGGCTCCTAAGGCAGAGATAAGGGAGCCCGGGAGGGCTCGCGTACTTTCAGCAACTTCTTTCCACTCTGATGTATGTGATCATACGTGGGTGGTTTGAGGTGCTGACCTATCGTAGCTGCTTCCAGCCTCAACACTGTAACTTCCTAGTTCCCCACAACTGATATATACCCTCTGTATAGACCAAACACCATGCTTCGTGGGGGGTTTTTCAAGTTTCAAGTTATAAAATTGAATACTTCCAAGTCTCAAGTGCCCCTCAAGTGAAACAAATGCATATATCATCAAAGTTCCGGAGGGGTCATATATAATAATTAAAACATGCACGTATAAACAAATGGAATGTAAAGTGTCATGCTACTGGGAGGGTCAACTTTCCATTCCTGCGTGTTGTGTGCACGCGTGTGTGTAAGCAGGGGTGGTAGGCGCGGAAGGATATCTGACCGTGACTAATGGGAAGTGATATAATGAATGCTTCTCTTGCCTCTATTCTTATTTCCCCACCACCCTCGCATCTCGAGGCCACAGAAGCAACCTTCTCAAAATATAAATTGGATCATGTCGTTCCATTGCTTAAAATATTTCAGTGGATCCTCATGGACTGTTAATAAGATCCAGACTTCTCACTGTAACTCCAAAACTTCTATCCATTCCAGCACATGCCTGACTTTCAGATTCATCCGACAGCATCTTGTGTCCTGTTTCTCGTCCTTTCACGTGCCAGGCTCCTGCCTGCCTCTCGAGGCCCTAACATTTGTTCTTTCTTCCTGCAGTGGTATTTCCTCCTGTCTTACCTGATGCCCTGCTCTGGAGTTTGCCTCTCCAGGTCATCCTCTAGCACGGAATCTTGTTTATCATTTTCACAGTATTTAGCAAGATCTTATTTTAATATGTATATTTTCTTGTTCATGTTCACTTTTTCCTACCAGAATGTCTACTTTATGAAGGCGTTGTCTTGCTCTATACTATATCTCCATGGCCTAAGTCAGAGCCTAATGTGGAATTAACATTTAATATATATTCAGTGGGTGAATGCATGAACGTCAAAAAGTTTGCTTTGCAACCTAGAACTTCTGTAAAATTTTGAGTAAACAAATAAAGCCCTGAAGACATCAGCCAAGTAGCCAGTAAATGGAATTTAAAATGAAAAGTTAAGAGGGGCGCCTGGCTGGCTCGGTCTATAGAGCATATGACTCTTGATCTCAGGGCCATGAGTTCAAGCCCCACCTTGGGCCAAGGGCTTACTTAAAAAATAAAATGAAACAAAAAGTTAAGGGAATTAAGAATTATATTTCTAAGAAGTTACAAGGCCACAGAAAGTATCTATAGTAAGATTTAAAGGAACAAATTGAAAGAATAGGTAAATTGGAAATGCTATTTTTCACTTCCCCTAAGTTCAATGCAAGAGGTTTTCAAAAGCCATAGGACAAATTTAAGCCAAACAACTGGAAAAACAAAACCCTTGCAGTATGGGTAATGGAATCCTCCAGGTGGTTTGGGATACTAAGTTGTGTTTAAATGAAAAAGGATCTGCTTTCAAATCCAAGCTAACACATGCATTTTCTGTAGACATAGATGGACTGTTATAACACCAATAGCCCCAGATAGTAGAGAATCAACACTTTTAACCATTAAATCACTCTGGACTATTATTCAGCTCACACTTACTACCTGGGGAATGGGACTACAAACTTTCTGAGTGAAATAAATATCCATGTGGAAAATTCTAGGGTCTAGTAAAGCAGCTTATCTATGTTTACAAAATACTTCATCGGGGCGCCTGGGTGGCTCAGTTGGTGTCTGGCTTTGGCTCAGGTCATGGTCTCATGGTTCGTGGGTTCAAGCCCCACGTTGGGCTCTGTGCTGACAGCTAACTCAGAGCCTGGAGCCTGCTTCACATTCTGTATCTCCCTCTCTCTCTGACCCTCCCCTATTCCCACTGTCTCTCTCTGTCTCTCAAAAATAAAGAACATTACAAAAATTTTAAAAAAATACTTTATCAAAATATAACAGATGGATCTGCTGCAGCTAATGGTAAACTGGCAGGTAGAAGTCTGTCGTGTGTAGGGCAGTCTGGTCAGGTAGATCTCATGTTCCTTGGTCACCATGAGTTTCAGTGGTATCTGAATGTGAATTTATATTTCCATCGGGGTCTGGACCCCATGTCTTTAATATGCCAAGGTGAATCTTTATTTTGCTTAAAGTTTTAATGGCAGCCACTATCTTAAATACAAATAACATTGGGAAAAGCATCTAATTGCCATCTACTATTGAGATGTGTCCACTGGACCATTTCCTGTGTAATTAAGCTGCACAGCATCCAGGAGGTTTGTCCTTGTGTGTCCTCCTGTAGACACAAACCAGACTGAACAGATCTTTCAAGTGAAGGCTGTGATTGGCCAACATCTCTTGCCGCCTATGTGACTATATTATGATTTAATTCAAGGTTGTACTGAAAAAAGGGCTATTTCCAAAGGAGGGAGTTGGTTTAAATTTAGTTCCCATTTCAGACTGGAATAAGATGGGGTTGCTTGGAAGCAATTTTCTTAAAAATGATTTACTGAATAGTTCTAATTGAAAAAATCGTATCTGACAGCCCAGGCACTTAGCTCTTCGAGAGTAGCCCGTGTGGAGGTGTGCATCTGCTAGCTCAGTCTTGTGTAATAAGAGAACATAATTAATTCTGCACCTTTTTGAGATTGTTCGTAGAAAATTGCATAATGAAGGGCTCACATGTCATTTGATCATGTCAGCTTTCCTTATGTTCCCGGGAGCAACAAATGTTTTGTCTGTCAGTTGTATATTTTAAAATACTCTCCCAAAAAGAAATATCTTGTAGTGAATTGTGTTACGTACCCTAAACATCAATGGTGCTTAAGACGTGGTGTCAGATATACTAAGAAAAGCTCAGTAAATAATGGCCTGGAAGTTTTACTTGCATCCAGTATATTTTCTGTGTTCTGAAACTCTTCTCATACCAGTCTCCCAGTGGATTCAGAAGTTTTGGCAAACATATTACCATGAAGGAAAGGATTGTGTTTGGAGTGGTGGCCCTAGAGCCCAGCATTGTGTTTATGTTCATGGCTTTCAGTAAATGGAAATTGCTGTTGAGCTTTTGCCATATAGTGAACCCCTTGCTTGCTCTGATTGCGGCAAAAAGACCCGATGTCCTGTTTTTTTCTAAGTGGTTACCAGGCTCACTGCTTCATTCCCTCCATTATCATCAGTCTTGTCCCTATCCGTTTCCCCCCAAAAGACCTCAGGGTGGAATGGACTCCAGAGGAGATTCATTGTAAGAACTCCGAGTGTCTTATGGGATTAAATAAAATCTACATACACACACACGTGCACGCACACACACCTGGATCTCAGAAATTCTTATAATCGAATCAGGATTTTCTCCACATTTCTTACTTTTCATTTCCTCTCCATTTCTTTCTCCTTCAGTCATCATGCCGTCCTTCTGTCTTTGTTCAAATGGCAAGAAATGGTTACAGGTAGCAGCTCTTCAATTCAAGTGGGGAGCGGATAAAGCTGCGACTCTCTTAGCTGATGCTAGATTCCTGAAAAAGAATGAGTGGTTCAGCTCCAGGCAAGTGCCTCCCCAGGTTTTATCAGTTATTGTGTGTGGAAGTGTTTGCGGGAAGGGGTCAAGGATGGAGGGAGATCACAGTAAAGTAACATGGTGGTTTCCATGGCAACCCATGGACTGAAGAGTTGAGAGAAGAAGGATCCAGAAAGATGGTGGGTGGTCAGTGGTGGTTGTTGGACAAATGAAGCAAAGCCAGTGATTGTGTGAACTGGGGGTAATCACATCAATGGTTGTACAATTATATCTCAGCAACATTTTCTTAGAAGTCAAATCTTATTGAAACATAAATTAAAAATACAAACAAATAAAGAACACTCAAAAATCTTTAAAGCACCCTGAATGGACTCTTGTTTCATCTCCTCTGGATTCTCTCTTGTGTAGCCATTTGTCAATCAAACAGCATGAGGCATACCCTGCAAAGAGATCAGCCACAGTTTGAGGACATCTGGGTATTTCAACTTGTGTTTGAAACTTGAACAGTGAGCATTTAGATTTTTAAGCTCCTTGGGGGAAGCAGGGGTTAGCTGAGTTGGGAAAGTCAGAGGATAAAAAGGCCACCTGCCATCCCATAAACAAGACAAAAAAAGTCTTTCTTTCCCTATTTCCTTGGTTGCTCCTATTCTGCAGGGAGCGGCAGATGTTCAGCCTGTAATAAAATGTGTCAGATTTGCATATGCGTGCACACACACACACACACACACATATACAGGCAGGACTCAACTTATGCACATTCTTTGAAAATGAAAAGCTACCTAGGCTGCATCCACCAGGAATCCTCAACCCCTCCCCACTGTTACTCAGGGTCTTCCATTCCCCACTGCGTTTTGGATGGTTGTCTAAGCTGTACTTCTATGGAAGTACAGAGTCTGTGCTGAGTTCTCCGGCAGACTGCAGTCACATAGGCCACCCTCATGACAAGGCTCTGTGACGTGAAGTTGACGTTGATGCTGCTGATGGCATAATAGCTCCTCTGATCCAGGCTGTAGGCTAAGCGCTTTACAAACATTGCCTTATGTTACTCTCAGTATTCTTGGAGAGAAGTTTTTGAGTTCATCTGCTAGATAAGAAGACTAGTTAAAGATGAGTGAGGTAGAAACTGACCCAGAGTCCTTCAGCAAGTAAGCAAGGGAGGTCAGGCACTGCAACTTCAGTCCCAAAACCTGAATCCTAAACCCAAAGGAAACTTAGTGAAAGTTTATCCATCAATACAAAGTGTATCTTTTTCCTCTGTCCCTTAATTCCATGAGCAGTGAATGCCAGCTCTATTTATTAATGTGGTGCATTCATGTGAACCATGTTCCCATGGGAAAATCAGCTTTACGCACAAGAGAAAATGAACCGCAGAGCTTTTTGATAATTCTTCAAATATATTTTCTATTTGTGCACATTTTTCCATATGCTATACTTTGATGAGAAAGTTTTTACAAAATAAATCAGTGAAGAATTCAACCAAATTATAAGGGCAGAACTCAGTTGTATACATGTAAGTTCTCTGAGAGCCATGACTATGTTTTATTAATCTCTGTAATCATTTCCCTTGTAAAACTCAGGGTACAAAGTATGTGCCTGATGCATGCTTATTGGAATTTAATTTATTCATTCATATAGATATACATTTTTTCCATATCCACAGAATAATAAAATGTTAGAACTGGAAGGGATCTTAAGTACCGTTTATTAAAACTCAGTTTTTTCCTTTGATTACAGGTGACTTACAGGGAGGGGAAAAGAAAATGTATTCATTCACAAAACTAAAAATCTAGTCATTGCTTAGGTATATAACTTAAGTGAATTGTATACCTAAATGCGTTAGAATATTCCATTTTGCACAAAGTAGACTTTTACTTAGGGATTCATCCCTCTTCCATCAACCATTCCAAGCATGATTTCAAATAAGATTCAGTAAAAATACCAAAATGTGTCTCATCGGGTTTTAATTTCTCTTGTCAATTGCATATTTAGTAGCACATCTTCTGACCGAGGAAGGATGTTAATGTTTATTAAGTATGTCTTATGAGCAAGGGAGTTTGTTTCCATTACGGCTTTAATTTAATTTTTAATCCTTGTACCACCCCTGAGTCCTTGCTTAACAAATGAAGGAACTGGGTGACCAAGCAGTGCACCACCTGAGATTACAGAATTAGTAAAAGAATCAAACAGTGTAAAATAGAGTCCAATTCTGGTATTCTGCATCCCAGCCTGGTACATTTGTCCGGCAAAGCACTCTACTGCAAATCAGAACATAATTCTCCTAAAAGGGGTTGGTCTCCTTCAGGCATCCTAACTTACAGCAGAAGCTGTAATAAGCTTCTTAACCTTAATGCTATTACTTGTCAGGTCTCATCAAAGACCCCCTGTGCCTAACTGTTTCAGGAGAGACCTCTCATTAATAAGAGGATGAGTAAGACAGCACAACTCATGGAGCTTGGCCATCCGACTTATCCTTTCCCTTAGTATTTGTGCTGTTTGCTCCTAAATCCACCTATTTGTTAAATAACCCCATGGTCACCAACTACCTCTGGGAGAATGTCTTCCCATTCCAGTACATGCTTTTCAGTCTTCTATGTATGTAATCATTCTTCATCCTTCCCTTGCTCCATGTTTGGAAAATAAATCTGAAATCTCAGATGTACACATCACTTCAGATGTACAAAATAGTATTCCAGTTCTTTTCAGACTCCGTTTCATTGTTGTAAGAAGTTGGACACCTTCTTAGCTGGATGCTAGGTGACTCAGTTGATTAAGTGTCTGACCCTTGATTTGGCTCAAGTCATGATCTTCTGGTTCATGGGTTCAAGTCCCACATCAGAGTCTATGCTGATGGAGGTACAGAGCCTGCTGGGATTCTCTCCCTCACTGTCTGCCTTTCTCCTCCCCCAATACACACACACACTCCTTCTCTCTCTCTAAAAATAAATAAATAAACATTTTTTTTTAAAAGTTGGAGGCCTTCTTAGCAATTAAAATAAAATGTTCTCAGTACTTCCTTTATGTGCAGATACACACAGTTATGGAGAAGGATTAAGAATAGAGATGAAAGCAGCAATATTTTTTTAACACTTCTCAATCTTCAAATACTTTACCTGTGTATATGTTAGGATTTTTTGAAAACATAATTTTATTCTCTTTTTCCATTCAAGAATTTGACCTCCTGGGTCTTGTTAAAATAATCCTGAATGTTCTACTATAGTATATATTTCACTATTTGGTATCTTTCACAGCTCATGTTTGGGCACGGATATTATCTCTTCAGTTAGCCCTTTAATCCCAAAGCCAAACTCGACGGATACAACATAGAGTCAGTGGGCGGTATGATTAAAACCGTTCTAAATGGGATAAGTTGGTAGAAATTAAATTAAAATTAAAAACAAATTACAAAATCCCAGGATAAACATCTCTAAAGTGCTTTCCCCGTGAAGTTCCCCAGAAGGGTGTAGACAGCAGAGACGGTGACATATGGTAGGGCCAGTCCGCTCACACCACAGCACAGACTGCGCTCGGCAGGCGGATCTGGAGGCCTCCGGTTTCATCAGATTGGACGCATCTATTTGCTCACCATTTACACCCAGCACTCAGGGATGCCAAAAGAGTGGCGGCTTTGACTGAAGGAAACAGTAGCCAAGGAGTCAGAAATAGGAAGCAAACGAGATGCCAAGTGAGGGGGGAGGGCGAAGTGCCTCGAGATTATGAATTGAAAGGCCAGCGTGTGGTCCTCATGGCAGCCCCAGGAGGGCGGAGGGGTCTGCGGAGATCCCGTTCTGCGAAATGAATTGGGGTTTAAAGGATTTGGTTACCGTCATTGAGGAAAATGATTAAGGAAAGGTTCTGAGATGAACATCTGCAAGATGCTAAGCTTTTCGTGATGTGGTAATCCCACTTACGTGTTCCCCCTGGGAGATTAAGTTCTTTAAAAGCGAAGCATATGGTCACCGATCTGTGTCCTTGCATCTCGCCAGGATCCGTAAACAGTCCCAAGTCTGACTAGGGCTAATGAAGCATGTTTAAATTCCAGGTTGTGCTGTTTATATATTTTTTCTCTTTTTAATCACACTTTCATCTTGATAGAACAAAATGTTAGATTTACATATGAGGAAAAGAGCAAAAAAATCAAAGCAGCATTCTGTCAAAAAGAAGGACGATTGCTAGGTATCAGACTCAATACACACAGAAGATGCATGACTTGGAACAAGTTGCCCTCCCTCTGTGGGCCTCCGGTTCCTGCTCTCTGGCCTGGATGATCACTAAGAAACTGTCAGTTGAGTCAAGCTAAATTATGTAACAAATACAATGAGTAGAATAAATGATTCATGCAGTAAAGCTCATTCATATCCGTGCACAGGTGGCAGCTTCTCGCTTGATGACTTAGGAATCCAGGCCTCCTCCACTGGGTGGCCCCCTCACCCCCCAGGCCACAGAGTCATCTGGATCTCAGAGTCCTTCCCTAGACTTTTTGTATCCAGCCAGCCAACCAGTTCAGAGAGAGAGTATAGAGGCTGCCCTTGTGTTACTCAGGGGCCAGACCCAGAAATGGCACAGATCTCTTCTGCTCACACTCCATTGGCCCGAATAAGTCACATGGTTCAGCCTAAGTGCAAGCGGTCTGGGAAATCCCATCAGGTAGTGCGTCTAACAGGATAGGATGCACAGGTCCTGGTGAACAGTTAACCAGCTGGTGAACAACCAACCGGTCTGAGCCATAAGACCTTCTAGTTTTACCTCATCATTATTATATTTTTTTTGAGGGAGAAAGTGTGAGTAGTGAGAGGCAGACAGAGGGAGAGAGAGAATCTTAAGCAGGCCCCATGCTCAGCACAGAGCCTGATGTAGGGCTTGACCTCAGGACTGTGAGATCATGACCTCAGCTAAAACCAAGAGTCAACTTATTAACCAACTGAGCCACCCAGGCGCCCTTCCATTATTTTTTTTATTCTAAATTCATTGATAAATAAAAGGGTATTCATACCTTAAAATTTTCTTCACTTTTTCTAAATAAATAATAACTGAAGATCTTCAATTTACCAATAATTCTGTGGTAATGTTACTGTGGTAATGTTTAATGTTACTTCTCCAAGTTAAAGTTCATGTGTATTTAAAAATTATGAACAAGGGCCACCAAGGTGGCTCAGTTAAACATCCGACTCCTGTTTTCAGCTCAGGTCATGATCTCATGGTTGGTGAGAGCAAGCCTCACATCAGGCTCCACATTGACAGCACAGAGCCTGCTTGGAATTCTCTCTGTCTGCCCTTCCCCCACTACTGCTCATGCATGCACCTGTGTTCTCTGTCTCTCAAACTAAAGAAACATTTAGAAAATAGAAAGTCTGAATTAATTAACAGAAAGGAAACAGTAGCAGGAGGAGAGGCTTAAAGGCAACAGTTTAGAGCCGGTGTTAAGTAGATGGTACACCTCCTGAAATCTAATGGAAATTGATAGGAAATATGTGACTCCCATTGTGAGACTCCAAATGACTTATTTTTCTTCTCTGCCCCCTCTCCTCCCCACCTTGCCCTGTCCGTTTTCCAAATGACTTATTTTGGAAGCATCTTTATTAACTAAATGTAATATGCCTTTACAGGCCAACTGAGGCCAGAATTATTCCTCCAAAGAATCCAACAGGCCAGTTTCCCACCATCCCTAAAGACAGCACAGCCTAATCCAGGAGATTAGAAACTTCAAGGACCAGAATCATGCAGATTTGTGTAAATAACTATGAAAGCATCATCTTCCAGTAAAGTCACTCGTGCATATTTTGCAATCACGGGAATAATCACCATCAAACATGAAGGAAAAGTTTGTTCTGTTTTTTTAATTTCTTATTTTAGAGAGAGAGAGCATGAGTGAGGGGAGAGGGAGAGAGAATCTCAAGTAGACTCCATGCTCAGTGTGGAGGCCAAATGGGGCTCGATTCCATGACCCTGGAAATCATGACCTGAGCCAAAATCAAGAGTCAGACATTCAACTGACTGAGCTACCCAGGCACCCCATGTTCTGAAGAGAATTATATGTATAGATTTAATGTATGTAACTAAAAGAATGATATCTTTGTAGGAACTCATAAGTCACTGACTTACCTCGTAAGTTTAGAATGCTCCAGTCTAAGAAGTTATGCCCATTCTAAATGCATATGCTTTATTCAATGTTCACATGTTTCATTACACAGTGGATACTGCTGTGATTTCAGACAAACTTGGAAATGGCTACTCTGTGACTAGGTCACCACACGATAGCCCTAAAATCTCATCCACATGGTGGAATTTCAGGAAGGGAGTCACTGTCTCACATCTCCCCACAAATCTCTCCCCCAAATCCCTCACTGTTTATTTTAAAAGATTAAGGAAAAGTCTATCCTATGATGAAAGCTCAGGCTCAAAACATAAATGTATATGAGAAAAGAAATAAAAAAGACATACTACTGTATAAATAACTGGGGAAGGAGTTCTTCACAGACTTTGGATGAGAATGTTGTTAGAAGAGAGACCCAGAGAAGGAAACAAGATGTACCAGGCATTTTTGATCTATTCACAATTATTGTTCTTGGGACTTCCCTGAGCATACTAGGGGAGAAAAAATGCCAAATCAGACACATTTCTTCCTAAATTTCAGTGGTTTGTATGCCTATCATGAATTCTCACAAAGACTTGTTTTCAGTCAATATATAATTATTCAATAATATCTTCCTTCCAGTGCTCTACACGTCACCTTTTTGTTTGTTTGTTTGTTTCCTTTTGAGAGAGAGGGAGACACAGAATCAGAAGCAGCCTCCAGGCTCTGAGCTGTCAGCACAGAGCCTGACACGGGGCTCAAACCCACAAACCATGAGATCATGACCTGAGCCAAAGTTGTACGCTTAACTGACTGAGTCACACAGGCCACGCATCACCTTTGGGTACAAGAAACATAAAGCTCAGCCTCAATCTACTGTGAGACTTTCTTCTTCAGCTAGGAATTGTCGGATATTCGGCAAAAGTGTAAATGCTATGAAACACAATATTCTTCATGTTTATGTTTCAAGGAATGCTTTAATTAAGAAAGATATGCGTTTGGTCATGTAGAAGCTGGTCCTGTATAGGCCTCTTATTTCCTCTGGCTAAGTGAGCTGAACCAAGGCACTGTGGCTCAAATACGCAGAGTAGCTCGTTTCGGTTTGCTGGTACAGACACTGTTTTCATCATCCAGGGCTGTTCACCTTTTTTGTTACCACGTATAATTGACAGTGGGCTTCCTAGGCAGCAAATTAGGCATTTCACAATCGCTTCAGAAGGGCCATCAGGAGTTATGATGTGAAAACTTCTCATCCCAAATAGAGCATCTTCCTTCACCGACCTGGTTTGGAACCAAAGTACTCAGCGTGTATCCTGAAAATCTTATGAAGCCAGCTATTGTGTGTGCTTACAATTACATAGTAGCTGATTTTACAACCTAACCAGGAGCTATTGTACCCTAATCAGAAGCAGGTCATTGGGGGGCATGGAATCTCAGCTCAGTATAATGAGTTTCAACTGCAAATTCTTTTAGCACTGATTAACTGCTGAACTCCCAAATCATAGAGTTGGTGCAGAGCTAGCTCCTTAAGCCTGGAATCTTTAAAATTCTATGTCAGTGCTGAGAAATGTCTAGTTTTCTTCACATAATGGTGTGGATTCCCCCCTTTGTCTTTCTAGAGTGACATGAACTACATATTAATAAGTAACTCTCTCTCCCTCAAAACCATACTGCATTTTCCAAGTTCTTAAATAAGTGTTAAGAGACTCTTTGGGTTTTCTTTTAATTCCAAAGCCTTGTAATTCATACATTTGAATTTAGAATTTAGAGATAGGAAGTTGAAACTGTGCTTGAGTTAATCTACATATATTATCAATGTCTTCACTGTACTCCTACCTGCGGACAGTTTGAAAGTTCCTTATTTTATTTAAGTGAAGCAGATAAAAGGGTTGAGAAACAAAAGAATAGAAAACCAAGTCATTACCTTCTGGAAAGCACCGCACCTAGTGCTGTACAAAGAAGAGTTTTGTGACATGGGATGGCAGCCCTCTGCTAGGAGATCAGTCTGGGGAAAACTCAGGTTTAACAAGTTCATGGTCTCTTTATTATATATCTACATATCTCAGTTCCAGTTGTACAAACCCATCTGTGTGAATGTTTGGATATCCATAGCTAAAAATGCTCTATTTCCCATTAACCAAATTCAAAGAAAACTTTTGTTCATAATCAATATACCAACGATACCATAACTACCATTTTTTATCAGGAATTAATTACTCTTTATGCCAGGCACTGGACCGAACACTTAACAAATGCAACAATGCGAGGACTTTTTTCACCATAAGTTTTATGTGAGAATTCCTCGTGTCTCATGAAGTCCAAATGGTAAGAGACTTACACCGCCCAGCAGGCTCCAAATGCTTTCTCTCCCCCCAGAAACAAGCGGGGTGGAAGGCACGGCACCGCCTAGCGGTCAGCTCTGGCGGGAATGTTGGGCTTTATGGCCAGACGGAAGCAGGAAGGGAAGAGAGATCAGAAGGGATCCCAGGGTTTCAGGGAAAGAACTGAGAGACAGGCACCTTTGTTGTTGCTAATGGAATGGAAAGGGAGGGGTGATTTTAAAAAGTCTCACTGTCATTGATGAATGTATGGATCACCTTTAAGGTTCCTGAAAGCACACAAAAAGATGAGAATTATTTTTAAATTACAATTGACCCTTGAACAGCATAGGTTTAAACTGCATGGATCCTCTTATATGTGGAGGATTTTTTTTTTTTGTAAATACAGTACTCTAAGTGCACTTTCTCTTCTTTATGATTTTCTTAAAACATTTCCTTTCCTGTAGCTTATGTTCTCGTAAGAATATGGCATATAATACATATAACATACACACTATGTGTTAATCAACTGTTTATGTATTTGTAAGGCTTCTGGTCAATAGTAGGCTATTAGTAGTTAAGCTTTGAGCAAGTCTAAAGTTATATACGATTTTCCACTGACCCTTGAACACCACCCATCTGTATTTTTGGTTGCTATACATTTCTCTTCATGTGACACAATGTCAGATGTGGCCAACTGGGTCTTCAAAACTTTTTTAGTTTACATTTATATATCTCCTTTAGTTCTCAGAACAACTTTAAATATTATCATCTTTTTTAGAGGAAGAATGAAAACTTAAATTCTTTGGGGTTAAGCCATTGAAATTTAGCAAATTATTTGTTACTTCAGCCTTACCTATTTTATCCCAATTAATATGCTTCCCAAGGTTACATAGGTAATGAGTGAAAAGACTAGGAAAATCCCAGCTCTTAGCCACTATGCTGTACCGGCTCCTATGTGGGTCCCATCACCCCTGACACAGGGACCTTCTCTCATAACATAGTGATGGAGAGGTTTTTTTGGTGCTTCTTATACCATAGGCTCAATCATTGAACTCTCCAGGGCTGGCAGTCAATAAATACTAAATTCAAGTCTCAGTTACTTGCCTTGTGCTTCCTGCATCAGAAGTGATAGTATTTAGGGGAAAAGAATTCTCCTTTAAGTCTTAATAGTTTGTCCTGACCTCAAGGCTCAGGATGAAATTGGAAAAGTTCAAAATCATCAGTTTTACATTAAAACCTCACTTCTGTTTCTAAGTTATATGACAAGCAAAGGAAACATATTAGCTACTGTATTACCTACTTAGGGTTTCAGACCAGCTTCAAAATTTTCTGCTTTAGATTAGTTGGTAGTGAACGCTCAGATTTTTTAGTTGAAAATGAATGCCTCCTTATTCAAAGCCTGTCTTTTCTCCAGAGCTTTCCAGTTCCTCTTTCTGTCTTCCACCTGCCATTGGTGGCATTCACTACTTCTTGGTACCTCCACTTGAGTCTATAAGAGAAAGAAGCAGATCAGAAGTAAAAAGGAGATCGATTGATTTCCTATTTGCTCATATCATATGACAATTATTTATGGTTTTGTAAAAATGGACATTTTAACTATGTGAGTTACTGAGTTATGTGTGACAATCCTTCATTCATGCTCTATTTATCCCAAATAGCCACCAGTACTGGTAATGTTACTGTCCAGAGAACAAGATAAACTGTGTGATGATTCCTTTTTCTGAATGAGGACACATGTTCCTTCAATCTGCTTTGTGACCTAATCAATGTGGCATTATTAACAAAGCAGAGAATATCATGAATCACTCAGAAAGACGAGCCTTGTAATTCACATCTCATTTCCCAGTTGATCAGTCAGCTGTAGACAACAGTCCTACCAGAGCACTTTAGTGTGTTAGAAGATTTCCGAGTTGAGAGGACATTTTCAGAGTCACACAGGGGCTTATAATTCTGACCTGCAAACTAAGTAAACCATGAGAATGCCCTGCTGGGGCCACTGGTCCACTGGGTTAGCTTAAGATTCCTCTGTAGTGCGTTCCATTCACATCTGCTTCCTTCTTACCTCATACTAGTCAACTTCTTGGTGGTTCATTCTCTGGAAAAGATCTTGAGAGTGAGGAAAGCTTACTGATAATTCCTCACCACTACTGAACAATCACTCAACCTCTGTGGGTGGGGCATTAGCATCCAGTGAAAGGCTGGGCCCCAAACTTACTGTCATGATCCCATGTGTCAGAAGTCAGAGACACTTTAATCAGTGGGTAGAAATAGATGAAAGAAATCAAAGAGCTTCCATCTCAGTGAAAGAAAACCCTAACAGCAGGAAGATTTACTACTGAGGAATTTAGGAACTTAAGGATAAGATAAGTTGGATGGCCAAGGTCAGGTATGAGCCTATGAAAACTCTTATAGAGGGGCGCCTGGGTGGCTCAGTCAGTTGAGCATCCAACTTCGGCTCAGGTCATGATCTCACCGCTCCTGAGTTCAAGCCCCACATTGGGCTCTGTGCTGACAGCTCAGACCCTGGAGCCTGCATCAGATTCTGTGTCTCCTCCTTCTCTCTGCCCCTCCTATGCTCATGCTCTGTCTCTCTCTGTTTCTCAGTAATAAAAAAAAAAAAAAGCTAAAAAAATGTTTTATAAAAGAACTCATTAATTAAAAAAAGAAACATAGAATATCTTCATTCAGTAAAATAGACAGGTGTTTTTCACATCTAAAATCACCATTACTTCTAGTATGTTTGATTTCCATTTGCAATTCAAGCACAATAGTATAGTTTTGAAGCCTTCCTTACACTTTTCTTTTTAAAGAGTGCAAATTTGTTTTGCTTTTTTATAGCAGATTGTCTGAGTAATAAGAGACTATTTTCCTTCTTATGGTTCTCCATGCCAATGAGCGGGTGTTTTTGGATTTTAAGAGTCTTCTCTCTTAGTTCCCACTGGACTTACAAAGTGATAGAGTAAGTTAAGTGGTTAGGACAGGGGAATAAAGGAAGAGAAGCTATGCAGAAACTTTAGAAACCAACTCCACATTACTGAGAATGTGTTTCTTTCCGAGTCTGCAAGGTTAGAAAGCCTTACTTCCATTCACGATAATGTTGTGCCAAGACGTGTCCTCAGTCCTTTGTGCCCACACTTGGCTTCTTCTGTCCTGGCAAAGTGACGGTACAGTTCTAGGATCTGAGTGCGCTGACCGTCAGCCTTGACTTCATTGCAAGCCCTCCATTCCTGATTTTACTTCTGATTTACAACACTTTATCATCCCAACCTCTATTCCTTCAGTCTTGTTTTTTTTCATCATCCCCATTAAAGATTACCAGCAGTTCTCCTCCTGTCTAAAAGGTATGCAAAGTTCGTGTGGGAGGGACTCAAATCGGAGAAGACTGTCTTCTTCAAAACTTTTAAATCTTTTGACTCTTCTAGTTACCAGAACAAGAAAATGAGATCCATAAGCATTATTTACTCAAAGTTGTACCTGTGCATTTTCCCCCCTTGGGATAGAATGCGTAGACTTCATCTTATTTCCTGAGAGATCTATAACCCAGAAAAGCCTAACAAGGTGCTTGAGTAACTTAGTATCACAAGGTTTGGGGCCTGCTTTGCGGCAGTCATCGAACCTTGTGCTAGATTCGATTCCACCATATGTGAGGCGTTTAGTCCTTCAGCTCAAGTAACAGCGTTAACTGCCAGGAAGGCACCTGAGACTACTTCGGATTCCATGTTAGGTACAAGGGTCAGGGCACCTGGCGACTGGTAGGGTTCTGCCAGAGCGCTAACCCGATGCGTGACCTGGGCAAGTCACGTCATCTTCCCGGACAGCCACTTCCACAGGTCTAGGTGGGAAGCTGGACTAACTCAGTGGTTTCAACCCTGAGCTGAAGATCTGGCCCTACCTACCACCAACTGGAAGAGACTCTGGAGTTGGCGCTCTGGAATCTGATTTATTTAGGAACGCTGCTCAAGCATTCAACTGTCCGCCGGGTTACAAACCATTGTAGCAGCTTCTCTTTAGGGTGACTTCTAGCTTTAAAACCCTGGCTCTCCATTAAACTCATATTCTCTGCAATTGGAAGAATCTGGATCAGCGTGAAACGTTAGTCAATAGAATTAATGTATCATAGAACTCTTCTCAAATACATGTGATTAACACTGTATGCAAATGAATAACTTATTCAGAGAGCCTATCATAGCAGTGCTGGCTATATGATGTGTACTTCTTTCCTCACAGGATTACAGTAAAAATGAGTGGACATGATGGCTGTAAGCATTTGTCAGGGTGTCTGTCACAGAGCGAACACATAATGAATTAATAGGTGATAGAATGACAATAGCAGTGATGTCGGTTATGAGATCTTGCTGCTCAGTGTGTGCCCCAGGGGCCAGTCGCATCAGCACTGCCCAGGCGCACCTTAGAAATATAGTCTACCACCGTAGCCACAGCACCATAATTTTATTTTTCACATTTTTAATTATTCAGCTGTTTTATTTGCCGCCATTCAGGGAATTATTACGGAACTTATGTCTACAAGACTTCTGATTAATGCATATTTAGGCAACTAAGCAGATGTAGAATGGGTTGACTTCTTTGATAAAATTAAACATTGATGAAACATATATTTGCACAGAAACAATGATGCTGGCATTTGTATAAATAATAACACATCTATTTCCCTAATCATCTGGGGCGGGGGGGGGCGGGGGGGGGGGGAGGAACCACAGTGAGAGTTAACAGAATTACTAAATATGTCTTACTTACTAGGCAGATCATTTTTGAGTGTAAAAGTTTTTTTCATGTGAATACAATTATGCTAATTTAAGCATCTATTACCACTTTAAAATGAAAGAAGTGTACTTGGGCAGAAAACAATGTGGATGAGACCTGAAGCATGTTTCCAGGATGTATCATAAGTCCCTGAGTGTCTTTGTCCTTCATAAAAAGCTGCGTGTTTTGTGGATGGACTCCACAGTACTGTAGTCTGATCTCATGTAAGATGTGTTCTGAAGCCCAGCTTAAGTGATTCTACAATATGTATTTGTTTTTCACATTTTAGCATCTCTGACATTGAGATTTGTCGCATAATTGATGGCATGTCACAATTTGGCAGCATTTTTTTCTTTTCACAATCAGTGGGAACTTAAATTCGATCGATAGGAGATTGGGATCCCCAGTGAACTTAATCCTAGTCCACAAGGAGCATGATGGTGAGGAAAACACATGGGACAGAAGGGAGACATCACCCCTACCTGTATTCAGATAAGCAAGGGAGGTGGATAAATGCAAAGATATGAGAGGAAATACAAAAAGATTCCATGGGTTTCCATTTTCACAGTGCTAGAGAGAAAAATCATAGAAAAATCAAGAATATAGCAGAAAGGCAGGAGAGAGAGGAAAAAGAGATAGAAAACAAAAGGGGAGCACATAAGGCATCAAAATGGAAAATATAACCAACATAGCCACTATTTCGATCATTATTTCCTAGATGTGACATTCAGTTTGCTCCTTCCTTTTCATAGTTCATACACTGGTTGGCAGAGCTCCTGCAGGCTGGGATGAGGGAGCCATTTTCTGCATCTTTTAGGAGGTATTTTTCCTTCTCTGGCCTACCCAGGTGGACTAACCGCCCCCACACGGTCTCTCCCCTGCTTCCTACATTTGACCCACTTCCACCCCCCTGGGAAGGTTTAAATGATTGTTACAACTTCTATTTGTTTGTTTGTTCTTTCAGGTGATTTCAAGATTATCGAACAAATCTACGGTCTCACAGGTATGGCTTTTGCCAAAGAGCAGAATCTTTATCTCAAATCTGTAGGAGTTCCTATAAATCTGTCTCCCACTTCAGGGTTTTAGGTGTTTATTTTCTACTTTCCCTAAAATGCTTCCCATTGAAACATATTGACTGACTTTCTGGAGTTTAGAACAGAGAAGTATTGAAACTCATTTATTTAAGGGTTTTATTGCTGTTTAAAAGTAGCCGTCACCAGAACTACCTTGCCAAAAGTAGCAAAGTCCTGAGGTATTGATCTTGGAAATACATTTATTATGTTTAAACTTAATAGTCAGATGTTTTCTTGTAAGCTTCCGATTGATGGTACAACATGATTATCCACAATATAAAAAAAGAAGGCTCAGATATTCTGGAGTGGGTTTCACTTGAGTTCTTAAGATAATGCCAATTTTTCAGAATCCTCCAATTTCACAGAAAACTTTCCCAAGAAGCAGTGATTTATCAGATTTATTAGCTAGACTTTTACTACCAATGACACTGTGACAAGAACCCAGAAATAGCTCCCTGTTTTGTCCTGCACTCTCCTTGAAGCAGAACCCAACAGCTTCCACACACGTCTGTACACACAGAAATATGTACATAAAGAGAAACACAAATCCAATCACATAACACACATCAAAGACATTGATAATTTACTGAAGATAGCTAGGGCACGGACAGGGTTTACTTAATACTATTGAGAAACTTTTTAAAAGCCCTTAAAACACTTCAGAGCATTCAGCTGAATTTCTCTCTGACACTTGTTGTCTTCTTTCTCATCTCTACAAAATCCCTCCTCAGGAGTTGCCAAAATGGCCGTTACATTTCAGCTCTTCTCAACAGGCAGCCTTGCCTCACTACTTTACCCCCTGCCCCATTCCTATTTTCTCTTTCTCATGAAGAGAAATTCTGCCTTCTTTTGGATTTTCCATTTGAATTCCTCACTCCTTCATAGCACAGTAAAAGTGAACATCCCTTCTAAGAACACAACATCTTTAATGGTCAAAAAAATTCTTCTGTATTGTTTAGGCTTTAGTTCATTTGCAGTATCAAAATCACCAGCATAATAGCTTCAAGGCAATAGATATTTATTTCTCTCATGAACAAGGCCAGAGGTGGGTGGTATAACTGTGTCAACAGGGCCCTGAGCTTTCTTCTATTGGCTTCCTTATCATCAACGCATGGCTTCCTTTTTGAAGATCTCCTCATTTTCTAAGATGGCTGCTGGAGATCTACCCATTGTATCAATATTCCAGACTAGAAACTAAAAACAAACAAATACTAAAGAGCAGGATAGAGGCTTCCCTCTTTCTAGAAGTCTTCCTGGAAGCTCCTCTTAATCTGTCCTGCTATCACCTCAAAACTTAACCTCACGGCCAAACCAAGTGGCAAAGGAAGCTGAGAGAGGTGACCTTTGGGCAAGGTACATTGCTAAGAATTCCATTAAGTAGCAAAGAAGGGGAGATTATAGAAAAAGAGGTAACCAGCATTCTCTATAGCACCTGCTCCGAGGCAAATGTTTCCATTTTCGTCATGATCATCATCATCATTATCACAAGGGCAAGCATCTATTTTAAGTGCTATCAGTGCACATTGCTAAGTGTTTTAACTTCCATTACCTAATATCTATTCCTCATACCATTCCCAATTTACAGACAAGGAAAACAAGAATTTAAATAATTGAAATGATGTTACTTGACCACCATTGCAGGTAGAAGTTTCCACACTTCTAGGACTGTGTGACAGAAAGTTCATGCATTCAACCATTAGACTTTATTCTTTCTGCTTCCCCCCTGTAGTCATGGCAGGTTTGCCTGAATCTAGTCAACTGTGAGTTTGAAATGACTATCCCCAAAGAATGTCATGAGCTAAATTAGAGATTCCTTTGACTGTGGGGGAAATAAAACCTCACTGCCCTGATGGAAGCATCTGTCGGAAGGAAAGGAAGGGGTGGGTCAGAAGAGGAGGAGGAAATCTGTGGTTGGTTCGAATTTATGGCAGTGTACAAATGGGTGAATCCAGCTGCACAAGGGAAGCAAGCTTTTCTGTATGGATGGCCTGAGGAAAGGCACTGGCACTCCTGCATGGAGGCTGCATGTAAGGCTGGGTGTTTAATAATCTAATAAACTTGGGTCCTGTCTGTATTATTGGTAGGGGGAATAATTTCTTCTTGGTTGACTTGTGATTAATGTTGGCTGCCTTGTTCACAAGCGTCAGTATTTAAGGTCCTTGCCCAAAGTTCCAAGTCTCCATGATAAAATGGCAGTATGAAATCCAAACAAACTTGTAGAAGTACAAACACTATAGATTATTAGAGAATTATATGGAGACCAGTGGAGCCTCCTTGAACCAAAGAAATGATTAAATTGCCAATGGAAACATAAACAGAAGTTCAATTAATGAAGTTCAATGTTGGTCCTGTTGTGTCTTTAACTGGCTGAGCTAATTTTTCTATTCTACAGTGCTACTAAACAAATGTTCCCCTGCTGTTCCGTGTGGGTCCAACTTTAGTTAAAAGCACAGAATTTTAAAGTGATGTGAAAACCAAAAACAAATAAAAGCTAAACAGTGACCACGCCAATAAAGAACTAATGACTTTACCATTAATTAAAATAATCATGTCTAGTGAAAAGATGAGTCTAGTAATGCCATTTCCTCAAGAAATTTTGAGCCAATATGATAAAAATATAAGTTTCATGAGTCAACTATTTTGCTTAGCTTGGCCAGTTTTAAACTGAGTGGGCTATTGCTTGTTAAAATCACCACATGTTCAAGTTCATTTTTTGTTATTTCTATCATTATAATGGTTACAGAAAAATCAATAGGTACCAATAAACCAACTGTTTATTAATATGTAGTAATAATCATGACAGTTCATGAGATTTAAATAGCACACTTAGATCTTTTCAGAAAGTTTGTTATCTTATTTCTGTTAGAAATTATTGATGTGGAGGTAGAACCTCTTTTATCCTCAAAAGAAAATGCACACACACCCACACAAAATGAACTGACCCTTTGAAGCAGGGATGCCATGTCTGGGGCAGAGCAAGAAAGACCCACTCTTCTAGTGACTCCATTGAGGACCACTAGCTTAGCCTTTGCTGTTCTCTCTGCCCTGCCCTGCCATCATTACCTCTATTGTCATTATCCATTCTCTCCCTTGTTTCTTCTTATTCTAAAAGGCTGAATGAGGGGCACCTGGGTGGCTCAGTTGGTTAAGCGTCCAGCTTCGGCTCAGGTCATGATCTCACGGTTCATGGGTTTGAGCCCTGTGTCAGGGTCTGTGCTGACAGCTCAGAGCCTGGAGTCTGCTTCAGATTCTGTGTCTCCCTCTCTCTCTGACCCTCCCCTGCTCGCACTGTCTCTGACTCTCAAAAATAAATTTAAAAAAAAAAAAAAAAGGTTGAATGACTCTAGTCAAGAGTCTAAGATGGGGTTTTTTTCTTCCAAAATTTAATTTAAATTCAAGTTGGTTAACATATAGTGTGGTATTGGTTTCAGGAGTAGAATTTAGTGATTCATCACTTACATACAACACCCAGTCACCCAGTGCTCATCCTAACAAGTGCCCTCCTTAATCCCCATCACCCATTTAGTTCATCACCCCACCCCCTCCCCTCCAGCAACCCTCATTTTATTCTCCATAGTTAAGAGTCTCTTATGGTTTGCCTCCTCTGTTTTTATATTATTTTGTTTCTCCTTCCTTTCTCCTCTGTTCATCTGTTTTGTTTCTTAAATTCCACATATAGGTGAAATCATATGGTATTTGTCATTTGTCTTTCTCTGACTGACTTATTTCACTTAGCATAATACACTCTATTTCTATCCTAAAAATAAAACTACGCTATGATCCAACAATTGCACAATGAAATATTTACCTAAAGGACACAAAAATACAGATTCGAAGGGGCACATGCACTCCAATGTTTATAGCAGCATTATCAACAATAGCCAAATTATGGAAAGAGTCCAAATGTCTACGTACTGATGAATGGATAAGGAAGATATGTATATATATAGATAGATAGATAGATAGATAGATAGATAGATAGATAGATATAGATATATAGATGTGTGTATATATACATACATAATGGAATATTACCAAACCATCAATAAGAATGAAATCTTGCCATTTCCAACAACATAGATGGAACTAGAATCGAATATGGGGGTTAGCAAGACTTCTCCTTCCTCTCCCAAGGTTCCCAAGGGCAGCAGACCAAATGGTTTGCCCCATTTCCTGCCAACTGACATCTGAGGATAAAAATAGCAGGAAGCAGAGTAGCTGCGGATTCTGCGGATCTTACTCCACATATGTGATCCAAAGCAGGAAGATTTTTATTCTCAAAGATAATATACTTTTCTGGTTGACCTCCCTATAAAGTTCCACTGAAGACCCTATAACTTTAAAATAACAAGGCCCAAGACTTTCCAGTAAAGTTGAAAATTTCCTTACTCCTAAAAGCATGCCATCCTATGCTATTACAGATAATACAGATGACAGGCTGATTAAAACTAGATGCAAAGCTGGTAAAATACACCCATCACACAGCTTCCCACCAAGAGAGTTTAAAAAGACCAAGAGATGCATCAGCCAACTAACACCAGGAGAGCAGAGAGGGTATACCTGGGGAATATCAGAAATGAGGAGACATGGAACCTCTGAATAAATAGTAGCAAATTCTGCGAAGTCTTAAGTTTTAATGAGAAGTAAGTTTCTAAAAGATTTGACTTTGTTTAGATGGGACCACCAGCATGAATGATATTCCTCTCAAGCGGCCTTGGCCTTGATACTTGGTACTAATACTTGATACTTGGTACTAATCTATGTGATTCACTGATTTAGTCAGAGCCCAAGGGAAATGGCAGCATCAACAAAAGACTCCCGTCCATCGTGGAAGATGAGGAAGAGGAGGAGGAAGGGGAGGAAGAAGAGTCAGTCTCCCTCTCTCCCATCTACACAAGGGGATCCTCCTGTTCACGCAGCAAGAAGGGTGGAAGCAGTAAAAGCTATCTGGGCTTAAGCCTGAAGCAGCTGGCCTCGGGAACAGTGCCGTTTCACTCACCTATCAGAGTCTCCAGTTCAAACTCCCCCAAAAACAAACAGGAAACTGACCCCCCTAACCATGGTAAAAGGAAAGAGAGAAACTTGAAATTGCAACTTTCAGCTTTGACTAGCTCTGGACCCCCAGACCTCAGTCCAAGGTAAGAATCACATCATATAATTCTTCCCTAGGTAAAAATGGCTGCCTTTTATTCAAACTAGTACGTAGCTAGTAAATTATTCAGCCTTCTGGGCCTTTCAACCACACAGGTTCCTAGCCTGGGTTCTTCTACTTTTCCTGAATTCTGTGCGTAACTTTTGCTCTATGCGGAGGAGTGTACAGTATGAGGATAGTTTTAGTTATATTCTCAAAAGGGCCCATTAAATGTTCAGAAAGCCTTCTTCACTCCCTTCATCCATTTAGCTCTATTTAAGTGCTGATGTTCATTTTCGATACTATTTTGTCATTGTGGATAACTGAAGCTTAGTTTTATTTCTGGCCTCTTCCATAGATAACGTTGCATGGCTCTATTTTTAATTTTAAAAGTTAGCTTTAGGCTTAACTAATAAAGATGATTGAAAGAGTGAAAAATCCTGACCCAGAAAATGTGAAAGACATAGTCTATGGAGCATAAAAGCAATAGTAAAACTTCACATCATAGCTGACAATAAATAGAAGCAAAGAAAAAATATATTGAATGCTTCCTATATTCTATGTCCTCTGCTACGTAATACTACATTCGCTATTGCATTTAGTCTTCTCAGGCGTCCTGTAAAGTAGTTCATGTTATCTATACTATTTTGTCCAAAATCTCAAAGATTAAGTTTGAAAATTTGTATTCAAATTCTATTTTTCTACTTGTAAAGCAAATGATATTTTAAAATATTTTTAGCTATTCTTTTAAAGAACACAATTTATCCATTGAGAGAGAATTGTTTTTTAAATGAGCAAAACAGACTTTGTGAAAAAGTAGGTAAGCATTAGAGGTTCAGGAATTCAGTTGATGATGGTAATTTGAAAACAATGCCTTACTCTTCTCCTTCTTAAATTTTTAATAGGAAAAAGGACAATAAATTTTAAGTAGGGGGAATATATCAGAGCTGAAAAGAAAGGTTTATTCTGCACTTATAAGAAGAACATTTTTTCTTTTATTTACAGAAGAAGATTTTAAAGACATAGATCAAAATGCTAACAATAGTTGTAGATTAAATGTGATTTTTATTTCCTAATTTTTGTTACTTTTATGTTTATATTTTCTACAATAGGTTTATATTCTTTTAAATAATGAGCACATTAGCTAGCATTTAGCAAAGAAAGAAAACTAGCCAGAGTCCTAATAGTCATTATATGTAATTCTTTAACTCTTACATCAGAGTTTTGTCCAGGTTCAGAGTAAAGATTTCATCAAAGTTATTTAATGTGATGGCATAATCATTAGGTTAAAAGATATTAATTCTGGATGGAGTGATGATTTAATATGAATTTAGATAAGAGGACTTCAGCAGCTTAAGGTGTTGAATCTAAGAATAAATAGGATTCTAAATTCTACAGCATTTCTATCCAATAGAAATTATAATGTGAGCTAAAATTGTGAGGCCCATATGTATTTTTAAATTTTCTAATAGCCACACTTTCAAAAAGCAAACAAAACAAAAAACCCACATACACAAGTGAAATTAATTTTAATAATATATTTGACTCAATATGGCCCAAATAATATAATTTCAAATGTAAACAATATTAAAACTTTACTTGTAAAATCATTTGCATTTTTTTATCCAAATCTTCAAAATCCAGTGTGCATTTTACACTTACAGCACATCTCACTTGCATGAGCTACATTTCAGGTGCTCAATAGCCACATAAGGCTATTGGCCACCATACTGGAAAGCACAGCTTTAGCGTCTGTAGAATTTAGAAACCAATACAATATTTTTAAGTCTTCTAGAAATACTGGAACCCATAAACATATATGCACAACTAATGAATTTCCTCTATTTTAAATAGGATTGTTGATGGAATTGAAGATGGAAACAGCAGTGAGGAAAGCCAGACTTTTGACTTTGGGTCTGAACGCATCAGGCCAGAGCCCAGAGTTTCTCCTCCTCTTGGAGGTAAGCTCTATATTTAGCCTTTTGTCAAGGGGTGATATTCCTTTTAACTTGTAATATTTGGCATTGACCCTTTTTTGCCTTCCTCTTCTCTGAGTATTGTCCACGTGATAGAATTTTACCCATGCCAGGGAAAATTTTGATTTGAGTCTATGCCATCTCCAAGATACTGTTTGTAATTGTTCCTCTGTCCAGCCTAGAGGCCCTGCCATTTACCAGCCCAAGTAAATGGTGTGTCAGGAGACTCAAACTTCTGCTATTCATTAAAAGGTAACCATGTTTTCTTACGATAAATGCAGATTCATGCGCAAAACAACACTACCCAGAGGAAAAGCCGTGTTGGTTGTACACTGTAAAAACATTGGTTCTCTTTAGCCAACTTATTGATGAGACTTCCTGTCTTTGCATTTTGTCAAAAGATAAAACAACTTCAGAAAGATGTATGAAGGTTGGAACTGGGGGGTTCCTGTATGAAGCATTATGCTCTAGTGATGGTAGACTAATGTAAGGGTACCCCCAAACCTAACCCAGACCCCTCTCTCTCCCTTGCCTCCTTGAGTTCATTGCCCATAAAAAGGAATCTGTCAACATAATGAAGGCCAGAAACGACAAAGAAATGGTAAAGAAGACACACCTGTGGTTAATATAACAAGCATAGGCTATCCAAAACAATTACCAGCAAACTCTAGGATGAAAGGCCAGCAGTCTCTACCAGCTCTGTCCTCCCCTTCCCACTCAGCTCTGAGATCCCTGTGTCAGGATCTATTACTAATTAGTGAATCCCTCCATGAACAAAGCCAAGCCCAATATAGACTTTTGAATGTACGGTCCAGGGTATGTGTGTGTGTGTGTGTGTGTGTGTGTGTGTGTGTGTGTGTGTGTCTCCTTTTGGTAGAATTCCAGTATTCTATCTCAACCAACAATCCTTCTTCCTGGCACTCATCATTGTCTAGGGAAATGGAAAGGTCCTTGTAAGCCTTCCTGCTGGGGGTTGGGGTGGGCGGCAGGGAGGTGTGCACAGGGTCAGAAGACAAGGAAAGAAGGAGTGCAGATGTGAAATTCAAACCTGTTGCCTAATTGCCTTTTCAATGTCTCTTTTCCCAGTTAGATTCTAAACTCCATGAAGGTCAATCATATTTTCTTCACTCACTGTTCTCTTCTCTAAAGGAGGCTTAGCCTACCGTGTATGTTCTCTAATCATTCATTGAATTAATAGGTTAACTTCGCAAAATTCTTTGCAAAATGAGCTTACTACTATGCTACTTTGGATTGTTTTCATGATTTTTTTTCCACAACAAATATTCTGCCATAATTTACCAGAATTAGGATATTAGGATGGCCATATCAGTTTATTTACATAATGAGTATAAATGAAATATATATATATATCCTTTCCACTACAGCTAGCAGTGATTTATCTGTACTTTTGTCCCTGACAGAAATAAATGTATTTGGAAGAGCAAGGCTTAAAAAAAAGTGGCGATAAGAGAACCAGGAAATGGAAGAAATTATCTTTGAGAGCCCTGTAGGAGGAGATAGGAAACCTGCAGTGGAGAGTGGAGTTTTGCACCTGACATAGAAGAGGGTGGGGGCAGGAGGAGGTGTAGATGCTCTAATGGACACAGGAATTAATATTGGGGGGGAGGGGGAGAAACAGAACATCCCTTTTCTATGATTTAGTCATTGGCTCTGGTATATTTTTAGAGAATAGTCAAAAAAGAGGAAATGTGTCTTTTTGGAACACGGTGATGATTTGCCATGGACACATCCAATCAGTGTGGTCACAGTCCCCACCATGAAATGTGCCCAGTTTCAAGGAGTGCATCAGGCATGACCCAGAGGATTACTAGAAGTGTGTTCAATCCCAGGGAAACAGAACCTACAGTGCACAGGCATCAGGACGTTAAAGATAGTAGCTGGGTTTTCTTCCTCATTCCAACGGCCTCAGCCCTCATATATGAAGTTTATTACTAAAGGAACCATTCTGTGTGTGTTACGTTTTTCAGACTCAGAGATTGGAGCTGCTGTTCTCTTCATCAAAGCAGAGGAGACCAAGCAGCAAATAAATAAACTCAACTGTGAGGTATGGAGTTTTCTCTTTTCGTTGGTCATGCTAGAGTGGTAAGAGCTATAAATTCTAGTTACCAGCAAAGGCAGTATAATATAGTAATTACAGGCTCTGATGTCAGATCACCATGGATGAGTTCCCACTAAGCCTCATGTGAGTTATGTGACCATTGACAGGTTACTTACTCTCTCTCATGCTCTATTTCTCCACGTGTGAGAAGAGGATAATAACTATGCCTACCTATGACCCATTGTGAAATTGAGATAGTGCAGGCAAATCATTTGGCATAAAGTAAGCACTAACTAAATGATAATTATATTAATTAGCATCATTAATGTATTAATACTTGGCATAACTGGTGCCTTTTCACTTTTTTCATGTACTTTAATGTTTTAATGAGTTCAAGCAAGGTGATTAATCCAAAGACGAATGCTATTTCTCAGAATAATCCAATGGCCTGAAATGCTCTTCTTTTCCCTGACATATATTTGCAGTATAACTTTGAGCAGTTTACCTCTCTGGATCTTACTGTCTATCCATGTAAAATGAGGTAATTTTTAGCATCTTTATTAAAATATACTTTGCATATCATAAAACTCACCCGTTCCAAGTGTACAATTCAATGATTTTTAGTAACTTTATTGAACGGTTCAGCCTTCACCATATCAGTTTTAGAATACTTCTACCTGCCCCCCACCTCTCATAGCCATTTATGATTAATCCCTGTTCCCACATCCAGCCCTTGGTAACCACCTACCTACTTTTTGCCTTTTCCAGCCATTTCATATAAATAGAGAAGGTAATATCTGAATCGCTATGCTAATTTTTATGCCCTCCCCCAAATTTTTTAATTAAAAACATTCGAGACAATTTGGAGGCAAAAAGTTTATTTGGGAGGTGGTCCAGGAAGCACAATAAAGGATAGAGAAGTCAGGCAGAAGAGGAAGGAAAGCACACAAATAAAGATAAATAACTGTGGGCAGTTGGGGCTCAATCCTGCTGGGGCCCACTGACAGAGTATGTAGGATAACTCACAACTGTGCCACCAGAAGGCAAGGAAGAGTGGAATTGAGGGTGCTTCCTGAGAGATTGACTCCCTGGTTCTTCCTCAGGCCTCCTGCAGAGGAGACTAGAAAGGTTCTTCAGACAAAAATATGGAGGAAGACCTGGACTTGTCTCTGGTGACCTGCAGGGTAGACCTAGGGCGAGAGCATATGGACAGACACAGACAGTGTGATGGAATCCCTTTCTGGGACTAAGATTATCTTAGTGGAAAATGTAATAGTTACTGACACTGAGGAGATTTGTGGAAAATGAAATCATATTATCGTATCAGTTTCCAATAATCTCTAACAAAGGAAAACTGCAGAGTTTGTCATAAAAGTCCAGAGGTTTCTCTTAAACTTGTGTATCTTCAGCTTGGTGAAGATTTCTGATTTACTCACTGCTATCGCTCCTTCTGCGCCCACTTTTCTCTGGAAAGTAAGTTTGTTGTTAATAAGATATAAGAGAGACAAAGGGCAGACTAACAATATAGGAATGGAAAACTAATGGGAATGAAACTCCTTAAATCACAAGAACTTGACCATACACTGGATCTCCTAAATAATGCCTTGTTAAATACAACAACGACAATAACAACAAAACAAAACAAAAATGAAAAATAAAAGCCCTAAAGACCCTGTTGGAAAACGCTGTTCTCTTGAACAATTTCTTTTCAAATATTATTCTTGGTGAAAAGCACCAATTAATACTGTTTGAATTCTTTTCCCTCACATTTGAGATCATGTGATGGTTTTAAGACCTGACTGACCAATATCATACCTCAAATACTAGAGTTAATAATTATTCTGGGGAAATATGTATTTATATCTTCACCTTTTTTTTTAAATGTTTATTTATTTTTGAGAGAGACCGAGTGTAAGTAGAGGAGGGGCAGAGAGAGAGGGAGACACAGAATCTGAAGCAGGCTCCAGGCTCTGAGCTATCAGCACAGAGCCTGATGCAGGGTTTGAACCCACAAACCATGAGATCATGACCTGAGCCGAAGTTAGATGCTCAACCGACTGAGCCACCCAGGCACCCCTCTCTTCACCTGTGGAATGTATATAGTTTTCCCAATCACAGCTGTAAATCCACAACACTATAATTTTCCTTTGACAGTGTGAACCAGTGGTAGATACGTTAAAATGGATAACCACTTGAAAAACAAAATATTTCCCCAGTGTGATTTGCTATTCATGATTGCTTTTCTAGTGAGAGGATATAAATCTTTTTATATTGAAATAAAAAGGGCAAGATAAAATATCAATGGTGCAATTATCTTTCTCTAAAGATTTAGTTGTTCCTTATAGGAAAATACCTGATTTCTTCATGCTTGAAGCTTAAGTTAGAAAAATCTTGTCCTTCCCACATAATTTAATTTATAGTCTTGACTCTTCGGGTAGTGCATTAAAACCCACTAAGACAGGCAGAATGAAAATACAAATTGGCTTCAAAGTGTAAAATTATTTTTCTTCCAACCTCTTACTTGTTTCTTTCCCCTCATATCTCCTATAATGTTTATACAGCCAAAAAAAATCTGTCTTTTGAAATCCAAGCCTAATTTTTCCACTTCACCTGTATCCTGCCACTCACCCATGTGGTATTTGATTGCTTTATTCTTCATTTATTCTTTTCCTTGTTCTGAGTAAACAAGAGAAGAATTGATAATGAACATGGGACGTGCTGCATAATGAAAACTCTTTAAGAGAAAGGGCAATACCCGATACATGTGAGGCACGTCGGGCATCGTGTAAAGTTTGAGAACACAGGGACAACCCTATTCTGATACTTGCCCAGACATTTAAGATATAAAGACATTGTTCACCGATGTGTAGATTTCATAATCAGCTGGCTAAATACAGAACAAAAATCAGAAATGGGAATAATGTTGGTAATAACCTACATTCACAGAACAGTGAAGAGTTTAAAGGATGTAGGGCAGCTGCTAATATTAGAGCACTTTTGAAAACATTGTCATTGCTCTACAACGGACAAAGAAATAGTGCAATTCTAAGGAAATTGTTTAAAAATAACAACAAAATGTCACCGTGGGGGACATGGGCTGTGTAAGTCAAATGCTCCATTTCTGAAAAGGTTTGTAGGTAAGGGTGAGAATGTTTTCTCATTTCGGAAATCTGCCTGACCCAGAAAGACGCTGCGGCAAAGCCTACCCAGGGAACCCACGTGCTCTGTCACAGCAGGCAAAAGACACAAAACACACTAGTAGAGAAAGAGAATGAGCGTTAGAGAAGGAAAAGTATTCCGATCCCTATTCATAAAATTAACTCTCTCACTTCAGCAAAGTGTTCACCTTCCCTAAGTTCAGATTTTTCCTCTATTAAAAAGTAATGATGAAATTCGCAATATAGGATTGTTGTGAGGACTTACTAGCAAATGTCAACCACTCAGCATGATGTCTTCTGTTAATAAGGGGTCAAATACACAGTCCCTCCTTATACAAGGCTAAACTTCTGTTCAACAAAAGGTGACTCTCAACTTAGCACCCCCCCCACCCCCGCTCTCCCCTGCCCAGTGCAGACTAATTAGTCCATGCTTATGGAAGAAAATGAAAAGGAATGGACTTAAGGAAAACATTTGATCATGAAAATGACTACTTTTTACTTGAGACTTTTCTTTTGCCATGAGACTACCCAATATAGGGGCACGTGGGTGTCTCAGTCGGTTAAGTGGCCAACTCGATTTCGGCTCACGTCATGATCTCACAGTTCATGAGCTTGAGTCCCGCTTTGGACTCTGTGCTGACAGCAAGGAGCCTGCTTGGGATTCTCTCTCTTCTCTCTTTCTGCTCCTCCCCCCACTTGTGCACTCTCTGTCTCTCTCTCTCTCTCTCTCAAAATACATAAACATTAAATAAAGAAAAGAATATAAAATTAAAATAGAAAATGAAAGGGCATATTGTTTATATCTCAGTGTGTCTTATTTTAGCTAAATAGTTTGATGTAATAGTGTCAGTGTATTAATGTAAAGAACATTTGTCCTATGAGACTTAAAGGTTTAAGGGCAAAGAGGCCCAATATGCCAGCTTACCAATGTTTAATCATTACCTAATATTCCGTGAAACATATAAATAGCAAAATGATTCTAAAGCTAGGCAGAATGGAAGCTAACTGGAAAGATAGTCATAGCAAAATCTTCTTTTTCAAAATGAAAGAACGCAGGGGGCTTATGAAATCATTCTTGCTCACCGAAGGGCACTTTAATTGGAACGCTCTGACGGACACTTGTAGCATTTTATTTTGTTTAAAATAAACTGTATTGAGATATAATTCATATATCATATCAATTCCTCCATTTAAAGTGCATAATCTGAAGGCTTTCAGTATGTTCACAGAGTTGTACACTCACCACCATACTCAATTTTCAACCATTTTAAACCATTACCCCACAAAGAAGCCCCATACCATAGAGCCATCACCTGGATGCCTGAAGTTCCCCTACTCTCAGCCCTATGAATCTACATTCTCTGCCCATAGATTTGCCTATTCTGAACATTTCATATAAACGGAATCATACATTATGGCCCTTTGTGATTGGCTTTTTTCATTTCATATAATGTATTCAAGGCTCACCTATGCTGTGGTGTACCAATACTTTCTTTTTACACCCAAGTAATATTCCATTGTATAGATATACCACCTTTCGCTTATTCATTCACCAGCTGATGGACATTTGTGTTGTTATCACTTTTCAGCTAATATGAATAATGTTGCTATGAAGATTCATAAAACATTCACACAAGTTTTAATTTCTCTTGGGTAATTAAGTGGAATTGCTGGATCATATGGTAACTCTGTTGACACATTTGAGAAACTGCCAGACTGTTTCCCAGAGCAGCAGCAGCACGTTACAGTCAGCAGCATATGAAGGTTCCGAGCTCCTACTTCCTTGCCAACAATTTTCTATTTGTTATTATAAGACTTTGTTATTCTACCCATACTAGTGTGTGTGAAGTGGTATTTCATTGTGTGTGAGGTTTTCATTTGCATTTCCTGGATAGCTATTAATTTTGAGGACCTTTCCATGTGTTCATTCTTTGGAAAATTGTCTGTCCAGATCCTTTACCCACCTTAAAATCAGGATGTCTCTTTTTTCCTGAGTTGTAAGAATTCTTTGTATGTTCTAGATACAAGTTATGATTTTCAGTTTTATTCTCCCATTACTTAAGTTGCCTTTTCATTCTCTAATTGCTTTTCTTTGAAGCACAAAAGTATTCATTTTGGCAGTATCCAATTTACCTATTTTTTCTTTTGTTCTCTGTGATTTTCAGGTGACATTTACAAATTTGTATCATGAGATCAGTAATGTCTGCTCCAGTCAAAGAAATAATAACGGGAGTTGTTCTTAAAAGTTGGTTTACTACTTTCTAAGTGGCTATGAAGATTTAGAGTTCTATTAATAATTCACACAAGGAAGCCTACATGAGTAATACTCTATGGTAAAGGGTATTTCTTAATCCTCTGAATTAGTGTTATCATATCTTTTCATTGACAATTGGTTCGACTGAAACACACTGACAGAATTGCTAGGCCATTCCAAGATCTGACTGTACAATCTCTTTTCTTCCTCATCATGATCATATTTAATTCTTGACCATCAATTCTCAAAAGCAAAACAAAAAAAGGCTATACATTCACTTCTTGACGTAGAAAAACAAAATCCATTTAACTGCTGGCAAAGCCATTTGGCATTTTTTATTTTAAAACATAAGTATTATTGATGATAATGATTCATTTTGTGGATACAGCTTTCTAAACCGGAATACCCAACTATTTAATGATTTGCAGGACACATTTTGCTTATTTTCAGTTCTCAAGCCTGTGTACATAGATAGAGTTATATCTCTCATGAGAGATTTACTGATAATAAATAAATAAATAAATAAATAAATAAATACCCTAAGGAATAATGAGGATCTCCCAGAAGAAAAAAATAAATGTAAATCACTCAAGTGTTTATCCTGTGAAGTATGAATTTCACATTCATGTAGTTTTGGATACTAGCTGCTTCAGTCCTCCAGGCCTGTGATTCCTTATATATAGACCTCTTCTTATGTTGAATAGGGAGACTAAATGGACATATTGTTAAGGGCCCAAGGGAGACCAATGCCATCTTCCAAATGGGCAATTTGAGCAGGGTTGAGTAAAAGAAGCATTTACAAAGAAGGTAGGTGGGCTAGTACAAAGGATAGAACAGTCCCTCCCACTGTGGAGATAGTAACAGAAGGCCAGTATAACTCGTAGGTCCAAAGGACAGAGAGTAGAGCATGGTTATAGAATCTTGAGTCAGAGGAATGTGGATGAAAAAGCCACCTGGAAGGAGCTGTGATCTTTGTTGGGACTCTCTGTGACCTTCTGCCCACCTCAGCCCCGCAGGGAAGCAGCCAGAAGAACACATACCCCAATCTTCCTCTCCTACTTCCCTCCAATCTGCCGACGTTCTGCAATGAATGGCCAAACCCAACCAGAAGCCAAAGAGCCAAAGAGCCTGTTGATGGAGTTTAAACAAGTCAGCCTCCAAGGAGCAAAACTGGTTGGAAAGTGGGTCTCTTCTAGAAATACAAGTGGGAAATATTCCGTAAAATGAGTTGCTGTGTATTCAAGCAAGTACAGAGAAATTCAAATGAAATTTAAACAATTAGTTATTGATTGCTTATTAATAGCGATTAGCCAGTTAGTAACAGCTAGTTATTAACTTACTACTAACCAATACTTTCAGAATTACTGGTTATTTTTTAAAAAGATGGATATCAGTGTTCCCTTCCCATACTTGCTAAATAATTTGTAAGATGATATATTTTTAAAAGAATACACCCCTGCCATTTTCCATTCATCAATAGGAAAACTAAGTTCAATAATTGATCCAATTCAACAGCTACAAATAATATTAGAATTTTTTAAATAGAATCTTACAGTCGGAAGTGATTACAGGGAACTTTTTCTTTCTTATCCTCCCCCAATATGTGAATTTCCCCTTTTCAAAAATGAGAACATCACACATCTTTCAAAAGAGCTATGATTCTTCCTCCAATCCCCTATGAACTTTTTTTATTTTTCCATGATGAATTCCAATTCTTAAGTCCCTTCTTTGAGCTTTAACACTTGCTTTCTAAACCTCCCTTTCAGTATTTACTTTTTATGTACGTTTATGTTATTTTCACATGTACATTTCTTCCTTCCCCAAGGCTCTTGAGAACTTGGATTATATCTTCAAAGAATTTTGTGAATTGCCTCAAAATTGTTACTATTTTTGTCGTTATTAAAGTACTCAGACTTAACTAAAGTGCAACAGAGAATGTCCTGTATCTCAAATAAGGACTCGGAAATAAGTATATATGAACTTGTGAATGCTTGGGGGTTTTTTCAGTCTTTTTATTGGAGAACAATTAAGCACCTATAGAAATGGGCACTGACACTTCCCATTACTTGTGCACAATTATAAATAAACACAACATCATAAATCAATACTAAATTAGTCAAATTTCCTTTTTATGCTTATATGACCACGTGATAGAATAGATTTTGAAATAACCAGTTTTTATAAATAATGAGTAAAAGAATTGTTTTGAAACAAATATTTAAACAACCTTAGCTTTAATATTATTGTATTTCCATATTGCGGTAGCATCATAAAATCTGAAATTTGGGAGATATCTTAGAGGCCACCTATGCTGGCTTTTCACCCAATATGGGAATTTTCTTTCTCAGGTTATTGGCGAGAAATTATTCTACCTGAATATTTTCTGTAGTAAGAAGCTCATTATACCCCAAAGAAATTGGTTCCCAATTCTTTTACAAATTTATTGATATTTTTAAAAATTAATATATAAAATAATGAATACTTTAAAAATAACTATCCTTTGGTCAAGCATGGACTAAGTCTCAGAACCTCTAGAGTTGGTACTGGGCATCTGTATTCTTTTTTTAATTCTCCAAATGCTTCTGATGACCACCAACGTCATTTCTCAATTACTTTAGGTATTAGAAACCTATTCTCTATGTTTGGCTCATATAACTCTTGGTAAAGACTTATTAATTTTTCTTACTTCTGTCCCTCTTGAGTTGAATAGGAAAAGCTACAGAAATGTTTTTTCAATGAAAATACTTTAAATTTTGAAGGTAGCTAGTATCTTTCTCCCTCCCCGCTGTGGCATGTTTTCCTCTTCTATAAATGTTCTCTCTTCCTTGAAACTTTACTCATGTGACATAAAATACAGACCCTTAATCATCATAATTAACTTCCTTTAACTCTTCCCTTTCCTCTCATTCCAATTAAAGACAATCACAAATGACCCCATTGTCCTACAGAGGACATTTCCAGAACAGACATTATTGTCTGTCATGTTTTAGCTTACGAAAGAACCTGAAGGATTTGTATTTGTTCTCTGTTCAGAAAGCTCTTCCCCAAAATAACTGCATGGACAGCTCTCTTCCCTGATTCAAGCCTATGTGCAAATGTCAATTTCCCAGTGAGGTCTTCCTTGACCAGTCTTTTTAAAATAGAAGCCCCACTCTCCAAATTTACTTCCAAATTTATTTTTCTCATAGCCCATCAAAACTCAGTTATACTACATAGTTTATATACATCTGTCATTGTCTTTATCCCCCCATTAAAATGTCAGTTCTACGATGTCAAGAATCTTTATTTGCCTTTTTCTTTGCTATGCTTGGCACAAAGTAGACATACATTTATGGTGAGAATGCATTAAAAAATGCTGGATTATGCATTATATCTATTTTAACTATCAGGCATTAGAACATTGAAGAGAGAAATAGAATTTCGAGTTTGAAGAGACATTAGAATTCCTACCATGTGAGATGCTCTTGTCACAGATGAGTAAATTGAGGCCCAGAGGTAGTCACATATGCAGCAAGAGATATAGAGAGGCCTAGAAACAAGACCTGAATGAATCCAGTTCAGTGTCTTTTCTTTTACTCGGTTAGCTTTCAAAGACCATCCTTGGTCTGCATTGAAAAGATTTCCTTCTGAAACCCACATCAAGACTTAAGTCTCTGGATCCTTAAATTACCCATATATACTTAAATGCAATGCTTGATTTAAACATGGGCAGATAATTTTAAAGTGTGATAATTTTAAGAAAGGGCCTTTCAAGAAAGCCTAATAAAATATACTATATGTTTATTCAAGAGAAAAAGATATGTTCTCCCATATATGTTTCCCATTGATGACTATTCCACATGTTAGCATTTTCAAATCGAGAAAAAAAAAAAAGAAAGAAAAGTAAGGAAAAGAAAAGAGAAGAGACAAGAAAAAAGAAAAGAAGTACATTTTAATGCAGACAAAATGATAGAGTGTTAGCAAAGACACAGGAGGTGGTGGGCAGATGGAGTCCACTTGTAATATACTGACTTTTTAAATGTATTTTTAAATCAAATATGATAACTGGTGACAAAATACAGCACCTACAGCCTTATGCTGACTTCAGTTGATAATCTGCAAGCCTACTTTCTAAACTGAATCTCCTCAGCCTTGGAGATAGAGGAGTTTCTATTCAAATAGCATGTATTAAAAGTTTACTAGGGAAATTTACTTTTGTTTAAAACTCTGTTATCAAAAAAAGCTTAATTTGGGCACGGTGTCTGCCAGTGGTTAAAAAAAAAAAATCTTTCTAGACCTTGGAACAAGCTTTAGTTACCATGGTTCCGTGGTACTTTATATCACCCCTTCTTGGATCAGTCTTTCTTACTGGGGAGTCCATTGCTCAGTTGCTATGAGAGTTAAAAGAAGAGGCTTTGCATGAATTCAAATAGAAATCTACTCTTTTGATGTTTTCTTGGACACTGATTTGCAGTGGCTAAAAATCGATCATTGAAATCTACAAGAACTAGAGATAAAGGAGAAACAATTAGTGAAAAATTAGTTTTCTTTTTAAGGTAAAATATTTGGGAGGATTTTTAAAGAAATTAAATGTAGACAGATGTAGTTTTAAGTGAGGCTCTAGTGTGCATATTGAATATTTTGTTTTTATTTTTTAACCATGAGTGCAATTTTAAGCATACAGATATTGATCTAATAATAGATGTTCAAATAACTATTATCCATATTAGTAAATAATAACATGTCTCCATGTTTCATATGTTGTGCTTTAAAGAAATTTAAAATTTTGTATCCTTTCAAGTTCTTCTTTCCTACTGCATAGAGTAATAGAACTCAAGAGTTAGAGAAAAATATTTAAGAAAAAATTAGAAATGTGTGCTTCGGGGGCTCAACCAGTTAAGTCTCCAACACTTGATTTCAGCTCAGCTGATGATCTCACAGTTTATGAGTTCAAGCACCCCATTGGGCTCTAACACTGCAGAGTCTGCTTGAGATTCTATTATGTCTTCCTCTCTCTGTCTCTGACCTTCACCCTCTCACTTGCTCATGTTTTCTCTGTCTCTCTCTCTCTCCTCCCCCTGCCTCAAAAATAAACACTAAAAAAAGAAAAAATTAGAAATAAGAAAAAGATCATTGTATAAATTGCCTAAATTAGAAGCAACAAAAGAGCAAATAAATAATGCCAAAATAGATGATGAAAAATGGGGAAAATGTAAAGCATCTAATCAAAATGAAGAGATTTTTAAAAAAATATTAGAAGAAAAGTGTCAAATATTAAAGATAAACAAAGAAGCTCTAACATACAACGAATGTAAGTCTCAGAATAAGAATGCCAAATTCAGGGAACCGAACAAAGGCTAAGAATGATAATCCAATAAAACTCCCCTAAAAGTACAAAAAAATTTTTTTTGAAGCTGCATACTACAATTTAATATCCTAGTGAAATTTCTAGACTTTATTTTTTTGATAGTTTATTATCAAATAAGGTTCCATATAACACCCAGTGCTCTTCCCCACAAATGCCCTCCTCCATTACCACCACCTCATTTCCCCCCTATCCTTTTCCCTTCAACCCTAGGTTTGTTTTCAGTATTCAATAGTCTCTTATGTTTTGTGTCCCTCTCTCTCCCCAACTCTCTTTCCCCCTTCCCCTCCCCATGGTCCTCCATTAAGTTTCTCCTGTTAGACCTATGAGTGCAAACATATGGTATCTGTAATTCTCTGCCTGACTTATTTCACTTAGCATGACACCCTCAATTTTAAAGTAAGAAAAAATTCATTCGTTATCTAGACAAAAAAAGATTTTTTTATAAAGGACTTGCAAGGGAAAAATCTAGACTGTCATTAGACTTTTAGACAGCACCATTTTATGCAAGATGGAGTAACATAAAAAATATACAAGATTCTTAGGAAAAGAAAATGTAAACTAAGAATTTCATATCCAGCAAAAATGACCATAAGGAGGGATCCTGGGTGGCTCAGTAGGTTAAGCATTCAACTTCGGCTCAGTTCATGATCTCATGGTTTGTGGGTTTGAGCCCTGCATCAGGCTCTGCTGACAGCTCAGAGCCTGGAACCTGCTTCACATTCTGTGTCTCCCTCTTTCTCTCTGCCCCCCCCCACACACACACGCTCTCTCTCTCAAAAATAAATAAACATTTTAAAAAATGACCATCAGGCACCAAACCATTAACATGAAAGAACGCAAAGAATATTGTTCCCATATATATTTTCCAATGAATGATCTCAAGAACAAGATCCAGAAAACCAAGATGATTTGAAAGGTAATGTCATTGGACAGGTTGATCAGCATTAAACATGTGCTTATTTATAGTACCATGTCTAAATGAAAGTTAAACAAGAGAAGGTATAAGTTGTCAAAGGTATGCTCCGACAATGCAAGTATGGATGAACCATTGAAAGGGGAGTGGGAAGAGAAGTGGAATACAATATGCTTCTCCCCAATTTTTTCAGCTGTTTTCAGTAATCATAATTTGTAATGATAGTACTGGCATTAATATATTGCAATTGTTGAATATGTAATGGGTGATAAAGCAAATGAGTAATTACGGGATATCTTAATTCTATCATCTTCTATACCTCAATAACCAGAATTCACAGTGTAAAGGAGATACAAATGTAGTCCTGAAATAGAATTAGAACTAATAGTATGAACCTGTGTAGTATCACACACATCCATACATTTCTGAGCTCCTTCAACAGAAAAGGAGTATAAACAATGACCAGTCCAGTAACAGTGAATATCTCTATGCCTTGATTGTGGCCTCAAATAAAATTTACCATTAAAAGAAACTAGAGCCTCTTGGATAAATAGCTGTTTCCACTTCTGGAGGCATGAAATACAAAGAAGTCCAGAACCCCTTAGTGTACAAGACATCAAGAAAGTCATCACACACTCCTACGATGATGTCTAAAGAGCTCAGGAGACAGTAGAAAGAGTCTCCCACTGACTAAAGATGGGATAATTTTGGTAAGAATAAGAAATCCAGGGGATTATGACACATAAAATAAGCAACAAATGCCCCAAAGTGACAGCATAATAAGCTTCTGGATTTCCCTCCTCCTACAGACACACTTAATGTACACAGAATAATTCCCTCAGAGAAATATAAAAATAAGAAATAATGAAAAACAAACTGAATGACTGCCACACATCCGGTGAATGAGGAAACGCCCACATGGGAACAGATAGGAAAGGCCGGGACACAGAAACCACAGACCTCACCACAGGGACACTGCCGTACAATCCATAGGGCCCCCTGACTCCTAGCATTGGAAAGTTTGGACCTAGTGCAGCGCCCCCAGCTAGGGCCTTCCAAACACCTAGCTTGGAAAGCCAAAGGGGATTGCATTCACAAGTCCTACAGGAACAAGCAAAGTAGCTTGTAAATGATTGTAAGAACATGTCTCTGGTTGTACATGCAGGTTCAGCAGAGAGGGAGCATGCAAAAATGCCCATCTCCTAGTTTCTCTCAGGAAGGGATATGACTGCATACTTTCCCAGCTGCGGCCTGAGGGTCCAGCTTCTAATCTGCCTGCACCTACATGCTTTCTTTGATTCTCCACTTTGGGACACTGACAGGTCTTGGCACCCCCTCAACTTCTGGGAACCACCCAGAATAGACAACAGCTCTGATAATCACAAAGACCCTAATCCCTCAAGATTCCACCAAAAACTGTTAGAACTAATAAATGATGTCAGTAAAGTTGTAGGATATAAGCTCAATATACAAAAGTCCGTTGTAGTTATATACACTGATAACTATCAGAAAGAGAAATTAAGAAAAACAGTCCTGGGGAGCCTCAGTGGCTCAGTTGGTTAAGTGACTTCAGCTTCAGTATGATCTCATGGTTCATGAGTTCAGGCTCTGTGCTGACAGCTTGGAGCCTGGGCCTGCTTCAGACTCTGTGTCTCCCTCTCTCTCTGCCCCTCCACCACTCACACTCTGTCTCTCTCTGCCAAAAATAAACATTAAAAAAAAAAAAAGAAAGAAAACAGTCCCATTTACAGTAGCATCAAAAAGAATAAAATACCTAGGAATAAATTTAACCAAGTAACTTAGACTTATACACTACAAACTACAAAATATTGATGAAGGAACCTAAAGAAGATCTAAACAAATCAAAAATGCCAACTACAGACTTGCCAAAGGAATTGAAGAAAGCTGTTTTGACTAAATCCTCAGCTCTTACTGAAAGACCTATAATACGTGTGGAGTTAACCAAAGACCTAAGTCCATAATAAGAACTCATGATCTGACCTCTTTGAGTACAAACCAGCAGCATTATCATCAACTAGGGGCATGTTAGAAATGCAGAATCCCAGAAACCCACATGCACTGAATATGAATATACATGGTGTCATGATCCCCAGGTGATTCCTATATACATTGTCTTGATAAGCACTGTTCTATACAGTTGATACTCTGCGAGGAGACAGACTTTTGTTTGATGCTCATTAATAGCAGTGAGGATCGCTTAGCCAGACAGCAATTTGGACACTAATCAAACTTTGTCCCAGGAAGCAGGGAAATAGATGAGGAAAGCAATCGAAGAGTTGATAAATAATAGATTGCAATAATACAGCTAAAATAATAAAGTTGTGTCCGAAGGCCTAAGCTTGCAGAAATTCAATGAAACCATTGGCGTAATCACTTTTCAAGACTTGTAATTCTTCTCTTATTATAGTTTAAGATGCATCAGATGCACCTGCAAGTGAACCCCTTGGTATTATTCCTGTGTGACCTCAAATAAGCCACTTCACCTCTCAACACTCTAGTCTCTCCAGCTGTAGAACAAGATTTACGACTTTTGTTAGTAATGGGATTGAGATCCTCATTCAGATGAAATTTATGCTAGTGCCAAGTATGATTATTATTTTAGCTGACAGATAAAAAAGACTGTCACTTGTTTTTGAATGCTTTATGAAGCAAAAGACCCAAGGATGAAAGTATGCCGATCGTCCTTTTTGTTTTGCCTGCTTATGAAGTTTGATTGAACTTGTCTGAATCCCATGGTAAATATGCAACATAACAAAAGATTAAATGAAAGACCATTTAATTACCTGAATCAGAATTTGTAAAAATGTATATGTGTTTGTGGCAGGGGTAGAGGGTTGGTATAATTAGTACCCAAAATTTAGGAAAATTGTGTCTAGCAGGAAAATGTGTACATGTTTGGCAAAAAATTGAGTGACGGGTCAAGAACTCTTCAAGCTAAGAAGATTATATCAACAGATGCATTCCCCATCTGTTCACTGAATGCACAAAAATGGAAATGACGTTTTTTTTCTATCAATTGAAGTTCCAGTTATACTCAGAGGCCATGAATCATACCATGCCAATAGGCAAGATTCAAAAATGTAATAACATGAATAATAGAAGTCAAAATTTAGCTATTTTCCATGTAAAATAAAAGGTATTGGCAAAGACACGTTCTATTCTTCATTGTGAAACTCACACTCCTGTTCCCCAAAGGCACAATCCAAAGACACACCAGAATAGCAAATCTGTGTATACACCAAAAGGCACACAATCTAACCGTAAAAACTGGCAGTGTGAAGTCTTATTGGGACAGGATGTCAGCAGCACCACAGATGGATTTTTTTCAACTGTATAATAACACAGTGGTGTAAAAATCTCCCATTTTGAAGTGGTGTGGATGTCCATGAGACATTGGGATCATATAAAACATTCTTACCTGCTAGACTTATAGTGATATTTACTTCTGTGTCTTGCAATGCTATTTAGGGGTACTTGATGAATGCTATTTAAGGGGAACCTGGGTGGCTCAGTTGATTGAGGGTCTGGCTCTTGATTTTGGCTCAGGTTATGATCTGATGGTTTCATGAGATTGAGCCCCATGTCAGCTCTGCCCTGACAGTGCAGATCCTGCTTGAGATTCTCTCTCTCCCTCTCTGCCCCTCCCCTGCTCATGTACACTCTCTCTACCCTCTCAAAATAAATAAGAAACATTTTTAAAAAGCTATTTAGGTTCAGATGAAAATATCAGAAACTCATATTAAGAAATTAACCATACAACTTATTATTCATTAAATTACTCATGCATCAACAAATATTTTAAATGGTGGGATTTATGCAGGGACTAGAGCTATTATAAAAAACAATAAACACTAGTCATACTTGCCCCCATCTACCCCTGCATGGTCCTTATTCAAAGCTGATCATTATTCAAGGTCCTTATTCAAGGCTTCACATTGTTGTATTTTGGCTCACACATACTTTATAAAGAATTTTCAATCCATCTGACTGCAGTTACTCAAACCTTACACTGGAAATATAGGATCTTAATCAGTATTTTTCAAAGACTCTAGTTATTGCTGTTACTATTTGTTACTGCAAAAAAGACCCATGCAAGGCAGACCTGTGGGCAACAATGACAATTTCTAAGCCAACAGAAGTTCTGAGAAATCCTGGGTATGGCAAAAATGGAAAAATCATGGCAGTTAGTGATTCCCTTCTTGGAGGTATGGAAAGACCAGTGTGTGGATTGTCATGGATAGTTGACAAAGTCCGTTGTCATATGGATGTTTCTATTCATGACAGAAGGTAGTGCTCAACAAGACCAAACACACTGCCCAAAAACCTGCTAAACACCTAATGACTTGTGTGGTTGAATACATGTTACTGGGACAACAGAGGAAGGAAGAATCTTTAAATGCTCCAGAGTTTGGGATAGCAGACTGAACCGCTTGGAAGCACAGATGGTGTTTTCAACACTTCTTCTTCCTAGCAGTTGGGACTTTGGAAGGGACAGAGAAATCTTGGATGTGAACAATTGGCCCTGCAGATGGTGATGGTGAACTGGTTTGGCCAATAGTTTTAAATCCTGGACTGATGGGTCTTTATTCACAGAAGAATTAGCAGAACGGAGAGGAAGGAAGGGGGAAAAATGGAGAAAGGAAATGCAACTTAATACACAAGTAAGAAAAGAATGTGTATTAAGTTATGGTTTATTTATCTGTTTTATCTCTATAAGTACAAATAATCAGAAGGCCACATCTAAAATAGGGTAGGGTAGCAACCAGGGATGCGAAAAAGTTTACCAAATTTCAACTGATAAAACAACTCTGGATAACTTTATTAAGACTGTCAGTTAGCATCATATAGTCATGAGATACGGGAGTCAGTACATAGGGACAGTTTCCCCAGGGAATTGAAGCTACCCATGGCAATCAGGTTTATGTTGGAACAAGTGACAAGGCAGTAAGGTAAATAAAGTCTAGCAGAAATCATGGCCAAAAAGGATCCATTCCTACAATTTTGAAGGAAACACAAGATCAAAGAGATTAACAGTGGAAATGCCACCTGCTCTTAAAAATTAAGGCATACGAAGGAATTTATATACAACATCTTTAAGTCATAATACCTACTTGTAACATATTTACTTGGGACAAGGAGAACTAGTTACATATTTTCCAATATAATTTTGTAGTAGGCAGCTCTCTCCCAGGATATTTCTGATAAAATCATGAGATACAATAAGATAAAACCTGAAGGTGATATGAAGGCCAAGTCCTTCAAAATGGCAGGAAGTGCATTTGTTTATACATTCAAGACCTACTAAGTACCCAGTGCATTCTGGGCATGGCCCTGAGTCCAGGAGATACTGAGATAAATAACAGTTTCTCCCCTCCAGGAATTAATAGTGTTAGTGGAGGACAGACAGTCCCACGTGATACTCAAGCTGCTTTGTGAGATTAAGTGAGCTGTCAGGAACTAGCTCTACAGAGCACATGAGGGATTGGAAGAAGTTTGAAGGGAGAGCAGAAACTCCCCAAGCTGAAAGGGGCAGAAATGAAGAGCCCCGGTCAGAGGGAAGAGCACGCACAAGGGCAGTGAGCTGAGAAGCCCACCGTGTTCAGTCTGATGGTGTGCAAGGGGGACTCCTCAAGACACGGCACCACCAAACAGTGAGATGGGGCTTGTGAAGGGCTTTGTAATATCCACTCCGAAGGGGTTTTCTCTAATAAAAGTAACAGAAGACATTTAAAGAATTTAAGCAGCTACTGAGTTAAGTGGAAAAACTTTGATTCATTTGATCTGCGTGATTTTTTTGTTTTTACTGACCTCTTTCTGTAGTACTCTGCTTTCAGGTTGTATTTTGAAGACATATCTCCTTAAATGGATGGAGCCTTCAAAGTAACCCCAACAACCTTTTTTAGCAAATGCAAATCTTCTTAAAAATTTTTTGATGCTTATTTATTTTTGAGAGAGAAAGAGATAGAGTGTGAGTAGGCGAGTGGCAGAGAGAGAGGGAGACACAGAATCCGAAGCAGGCTCCAGGCTCTGAGCTGTCAGCACAGAGCCCAACGCAGGGCTTGAACTCACAAATCCGTGAGATCATGCCCCAAGTATAAGTTTGACGCTTAACTGACTGAGCCACCCAGACACCCCCAAATGCGCATCTGCTTAGCATACTATAAAAAGCATTGAACCTCACCATTGGAGACACTGCATTCTTTGCTTTCCACATTTGATTAAGAATGAGGTCTTTCCTGTTTTAGAATGAATTTTGTTAGCAAACCCAGCAGGAAGCAGTAAACAAAAGTGCAGTGAATCTTCCTGCACTTTCTGTGACAGCTTGTTGTCACCTTCAGTATCACCAGAGTATCCACCTCCAGGAGATGCCATCTCTCCCTGTGACAGTTGCCTTTGTCTTTGTGAAGGGAGAGATCCCTTACCCAACAGGGATTAATTCCCTCATGTAACTTTAATAAGGTGCAGGGTGTGTCCTCAGTGACACAGTGACAGAAATCTCCCCTAATATGATCATTACCCTCCAGAGCTAAAGAAAGTTCTATTTCCTTAGGTTCTTTGCTCCTTTTAGTTCAAGCAAATACAGTAATTTGTTTTCTGGAAATGTTAATGCTTGTTAACATTCCTGGAGCTGGTCAAGGCTCAGGATTTCCATTCAAAGTTCAAAATCTTAACGTTGTGGCAAATGCATGGTAAAAGTTCGATGTCAGGAATGTGGCCATGGAAAGGTATTTCGCCCATAGGAAAATACCTATTTATTTTGAAATCCAGAAAAAATAGTTAATCAGAAATCTGTTTGTTGTACCGTTGTGTGGCTCCAGATTTCTCCTTGCTTCACACCATTTTTGTTGTTTTATTTGTATCATTTGACATGAGGAGATTTTGCTGTGCTCAATCAGTCTCTGACTTTCTTAGAGATGATGCCATTTACTTACTTGGTGATGAATTAACATTTCAGATAGCTTTTACACATGAAGCTACCTTTTTGAATCATCTGGGCTCTTCACAAATTCTGATCACATTAGCTAACTCACCTCCTAAGCAGTATTTCCTTTTCCATTTGATAATATGCTATAACAGAAAGAGCACCAAGCTTAGAAGGCCTGATTTCTACACCAAAGACTGTCCTTCATGAAATAAAGGACCTTAAAAATGTCATTTAACCTCTGGGCCTTAGTGTCGTCATTTTATAGGGAGGGAACTAATTATGTATCAGGGTCTATCTTAGCACTGTTTATAGATCCAATAGAGAAAAAGGTACCCCAAATCATATTGTATTGCAAATTTACAAACACTTATTGAATGACATCATTGTCGATGTGTCAAAAATGCAAAATGGTTCTTCCAAGACTGTATCTTTATTCAATCCTAATAAAAGTCCTATTGAAAGCATTTTTACTGGGAGCTAGTATACTCCTGGTCAGTTTGATACAGGAATTAAGCTTAGACAATCCACAGAAGGGGACAGCTACCGTATCCCTTCAGACATCTCATTTAGTGTCAGCCTTGTCTTCTGAAATATTGATAGAAGAGTTAATCGATTCAAGATGGAGCCCATGAGTGAATGTCTGCAGTGCCAAGATCCAGATCCAGATTTAAGTGTGATGCATGCGCTTAAAAATTGAGGCTTGGCACGTTATGAAATTAGACAGCCTGCAGTGGAAATCTCAAAACGCATAGCGCCTTTCCCAGATTCACTGCTTTGCTCCTTAAACGTGAGGCTCAGAGGCATCTTTTTACCACCAGAGGTTTCAGATCTGCTGAAAAGCCTGGACAAGCATTCGATCGAGTCCCTGGAGCTCCATGCTAGCAGCAAGGCAGAAATACTTTTGGCCTGGCAATTTCAAGGCAGGTGTTACCAGTTGGTTGCCTGAACCATGGAAACACCTCCTTCTGGCCTTTTTAAAATGCCTGATTCAAGTAGCACGACGCCCTGATGGGCCTGCCAGGGAGAATTAGTTTCAGAACGCACTCGCAGGAAGTGGGATGAATTAAGCTGCTGGGTGAATTAGGGATGTATACATAAATGTTGAGAAAAGTTGGCCCAAAACAGCAATCTTGGATTTGGCATCACTGAAGTTGAACTTCCCTTTGTTTTGTTTTGTTTTCTGATGATATTTAGTCAGTGGGTTCAGCTGCCTATATTGGAGTTTTGTGATTCATGATAGTAAATCAAGTCATAGAGGATCCTTTATAAAATAGAGTCTTAACGTAAACAAGGCAAAGTATCACAACATTGTGTTAGTGTTACAGATATCATCAAAGATTAGAAAATGCACTTTTGTGTCCTGCTTTCTGAAATAGAGGCTTTCCTCACTTTGAAGAATATAAACACCCCAGGAAAGCTAGTTTCAATCTTCTTGTGGTCTTCCATGGTTAAAAAAGTGATGCGTTTGGTAAGAATACAAATAACTCCAGTGAATTTTATCATTGGTTTTAAGAGTAAAATGAATAATGAAGACTCTTCAGTGCTTCTTAAGTGTTTGAGAGTTGTGTCTCTTTTGAAAATCTTACGAAAGTTCAATGCTTTGCCTGGAAAAGTGAATAAAGCACATGCCACACAGTCTGAGTTATAATTCCACAAGGTTCCAGGTTCACTGATGAATCCCAGTGCTCCCAAGCTGCCCACGGTGTTGACCTGGTACCTACCCGCCTTGCAGGTCATTCTATGTCTGTCTCTCATTCTGTAGTTTCCCCCCTTTTTGCAAACTTTCTCTCTCTAGCAAATCTGGTGTGAGTTCTTGCTTGCCACCTTCATCATTGCTGAAGGCCACTTTGTCCCCTGAACCTACAATAAACATGGATCTCAACTACATATGACCAAAGTGAGAGGTATCATTTACTACCTACTGTGGGTAGATAGTGAACTGAGTGCTCTACGTACAAGCCCACCACGCCATACTGTTTTCTGAGGCAGCCGGGATGCTTTGTGGGTACCACTGTGCATCCCACTAACTCAGAGGAAGCAAGAGATACTGCCTGTATTTAAGAGATATGAGAAATAATCGACCCATGTGTCTAATTTTGTTCAAGAACCCCAGTCACGGATTCAGAATGCCCAACCACGAACGTCTCCCTGGGTTCCCTCAGAATAAGCATGACTTTAGATCAGGTGCCCGGCCTCCCCACCCGCCCCTTGGACTTGGCTGGAGTTGGAGGTGGAGCAGCTTTTCAGCCCTCCCTCCTGAGAAATCTCATTTCCCTGCCTCTCTGCTCTGTAATCACCACCGCACACCTCTGACTATTGTCTTCTGCTTTGCTTTATCCACACAGGTGATGACATTGACTCAGGAGGTCTCCCAGTTAGGTAAGGACATGAGGAATGTGATGCAACTTCTGGAAAACGTTCTGTCACCCCAGCAGCCATCGCGGTTTTGCTCTCTGCACACCACCTCTGTGTGTCCCTCCAGGGACAGCTTACAGACCAGGATGACCTGGAGTGCGCACCAGCCTTGTCTACACTTGCAAGCAGGTGGAGCCGCTTGTACTCAAGCACAACTCTGTCACAGCAATGTCACCTCAGACATTTGGAGTGTGGATCCCTCCTCTGTGGGGAGCAGCCCCCCGCGAACTGGAGCTCCTGAGCAAAACCCTGCGGACAGTGACCTTTACCACTCTCCAAGCCTTGAGTATTCGCCTGCCCACTACCAGGTTGTCCAGGAAGGTCATTTGCAATTTTTAAGGTGCATCTCTCCGCATTCAGATTCTACACTGACACCTCTGCAGTCCATCTCGGCGACCCTCTCATCCTCCGTCTGCTCTTCTTCGGAAACATCTTTGCATCTGGTTCTTCCAAGCAGATCGGAGGAGGGCAGCTTCAGCCAGGGAGCCACGAGTCCCTTCAGTCTGGAACACCTGCCGGGATCTTGGGACAGGGAAGAAGCGGCATCCCTCTCTACCGAGCCCTTGGAGAACTTCCCTCTGGAAGTCGTCACAAGCACAGCAGAAACGAAAGATAGCAAAGCCATAAACGTATGATATTCGCGCACGTGCGGCAGCTGCCAGTTGCAACCCCACCGACCACTGCATGACAGCTTTAGTTTGCCTTTTTTGCCGCGGGCAGGTGTGAAGACTGGGCAAAGCCGGGGGTCCTGCGGGGGAGCGCGCCGGGAGCCAGCCTGAGGCAGAGCCACGTCCATCACTTGCCAGGTTCCGGAAACAGAGCAGAAACGGTGTCTTCTACAGGCACTCACTCACTGGTCTGTTTGACAGATTTTTTTAAAGTCCAGAGACCCCGAGGGTCTGAGCAGCTCGAAGTCCCAGACAAAGAATCTGTGGACTCATTTTGTCCTGGGTGACTTTTGTGACTGCAGCGAAGGTTTTCCTGAGTGCCTGTTTGTCATTCCTGAACAATATCCATCGCACTGTTGGCCTTGGGAGTGCCCAGCTCCTGCTGATCTATTTTTCTTTTTGTGAAGGCAAAGGGACAATTATCACTGCATGTCATCTCCTAGACAATCAGTCAAATAGAGCTGGTGGCCAGTGGTTAGCTATTGCACGTTATTTGCCATGTAAATGAACGTGTCTTTATTTATCAAAAAAAAAAAAAGAGAGAGAGGCTATTTTTATATCCTTGGTATGAAATATGTATTTAAACTATTTAAAATATTTATAAAGAAATGAATGTTTTCATTTTGGTAAAAGAGAAAAAGCTTGCTGTTTTAACAAGAAATGCACTACTGTTATTATGTATAGTAGATCAAAAATTATTTATTATTAAGAGGATGTAGTTTCAAAAGGAACCCCCCTTTTATCTGCATGTGGTTTGCAACAAATGTACCCTCACGCTTCTGGATGACAAGAGTGGTGAGGTCATATTTTATTAATGAAATAAAAACGTAGACTGAGTGTCCAAGTAGTGGGCTTTGGCCCAGCGGCAGGGAAGTTTCCACCTAGTTAGTCTCCACTGATGGATTCACACCAACGACCTAAATAAAGGCGGCCCCTCTGTGCTGGCATAAATGTCTCTCCTCCCGGCATCGAACTCTGTGTCATTCAGGAACCCAAATTTGGTCTGTGGAATATCAGATCACAACCACGTTAAGCCATTTTGGTCTCAAAATGAGGGAGAGAACCTGGCTGTATCCTTCCTATGTGCTATTCTTGCAGGAAAGATTGTAGACCAGTGAAAATTCCAAAATGGAGCCCAGACTTCTGAGCAATGACTTGTGACAGTGAAGCCAGCTTACCTCGGATTGGCGTTTTCATTGTTTTTTCTGTAAAGCTCTCAACAATGCCATAAGTTATGCGGAGCAGGTGTTTTCATTCTCATTTCGCAAAGAGAAAAAAAAATAGTAACAGAGATTACAGAGCTCGGGTGCTGGAGATGGTCTAGAACCTATAATGTTCCCTGCATCTCAGCCAACATGCAAATTCAGATGTTGGCTTGGAAATGATTTAAACGCCTTCACTCAACTTTTGTTTTGATGTTCAAGAACGTTTAAGGCCAAATCATCCCAGACATTCTTAGAAAACCTCGCATTTACATTCTGTAGTCCCTTGTTCTTATTTTGCATCACAGAAAATAAGCGATCCAAGAATTTCATCATTAAAAACATCTAAACAAACCAAAACTTCTGATGTGTGAATCTTGTACCCTAAAATTAGCTACAGCAGCAGAAAGAAATCTGTAGGGAAAAGGGGAAAACTATATGTTTATCGGGCAAGTTATCAAGACAATGCCTTCCACCTCCAAAATTCTCCTTACCTAAGTGAATGGAAAATTTGGGCAAAGGCAGTTTTCTAGATTTAATGTATTTGTGTTTGTATTCATTTGCATTCTCCTTTTTGTTCATCTTGACCTATATAATCATTTTAAGTACCATTCAAAAAAGAACTAATCGGTGTTAGTGTGTGAATATCCCTCTGGCAGACCAGCACTACTATCACTAAGGCTAACAACTAATGAGTGGCATTCTGTTTTTTGAGTAGTGACTATGTGCCAACAGATGTTTAGAAACTAACACATGTTATGTTTCCTCATATAATTGTCAAACAATGCTAAAAGTGACTTACCATTATCCCCATTTTGTAAATGAGTAATGGAGCCACGAACTTCTTTTAACTTGTCCAGTCACATTGTTTTAAATGTAAACCAAATACGCCCATGGCCACTCTGGGTGCCCTTCCCTTCATGTCCAAAGCCATTCTTGGTATCTTTTTAAAACTTTTACTAGTAATGAATTCTTTTTGATGTTTGTGAATAGAATAGTAAAATATCTGTTTTTTCTAAGGAAGCATACACATGGGACAAATTAGTTCAAATGTGAGGATTTGAGGAAGCCCCAGTGAAATACCTGGAAACATGCCCATAAAAATATGGGCAGCCAGCCAGTCCCCTTCTGCATAGCTACTCCTAACAGCTGACTTTCACGGGTGTAAAAACCAGATGCCTCCCTCACATGTCTGCAGCTGGACAAACGTGAATGAGCGCCCGGAATGTGGGGGGGCCCCACCGATTTCTTGCAGGAGGGCACCTGCCTCACCTGAATCAGCCCCGTCTTACTCCTCAGTCATGATTCTGATAACCAGAACAGGCCCACATCCTGGGCAGCTCAGAAGGACATGTTCTGTTTCGTTTCTGCGTGTCCTGATGTTACTCCAGGAAATGAGAATTCCAAGTTGGTCTAGATGTTTGCTTTTCTAAATGGGGTTGCAGTGTACATAGCCTTTGTCTTCTCCTCAGGGATGTGTGTTTGGATCTCTACACTTTCCTCACCTACCTACTCTGCTGGAGAAGCAAAACAGGGATCCAGAAGGAAGAAAAGCACTTATTTTCTTGGTCAAATATATTTTCTTAAAAATTATATTGGGGACTAAAGTCTTCTGTGTCACTCTAATTAAGAGAACTAGATAGATTAACGGGACTTTATTGTAATTCAACATAAGTTTCTGGCAATTAAAGCCACTTACAAATGGAGTTTTATTGCCTTGAGAGGTGATAAAAGTACTAACAAAGTGTCCTTTCGTAGCTTTTCCAGAAGAAAATTTGTTCTAGGCATGAGGTTAGCAGAATACAGGCATCAGAATCACATGGGGTACTTGTTTAAACTTCAGAAGATCTGGTTTCAACCTAGTGCCTTTGGGTGGGGCATGGGAATCTCCCACTTAGTAAACTCCCTGGGTGACTCATATTTACTAAATATTGGGAACTATTGGTCTGGAATCTATAGCAGTACAAACTGAACCCTAGCATACATCAGTGGACTAGCATCTCAATTCTGTTCAAGTGGGGTACCTGGGTGGCTCAGTTGGTTAAGCATTCGACTTCAGCTCAGGTCATGATCTCACAGTTCATGAGTTCAAGCCCCCATGTCAGGCTCTGTGCTGACAACTCGGAGCCAGGAGCCTGCTTCAGATTCTGTCTCTCTCTCTCTCCCTGCTCCTCCCCCACTTGCCCTCTCTCTCTCTCTCTCTCTCTCTCTCTCTCTCTCTCTCTCAAAATTAAATAAACATTTAAAAAAATTAAATTCTGTTAAAGATAGGCATGAGTCTTGTATGAGAAAGATCTGGTCAACCCTCATAGAAGTAGTCTCAGACTTTAGTTTGAACACATATTTCCAGGGGATCTTATAAAATAGAGTTTAGGGACCTGCCCCCTAAGTGATTCTTATATAGATGTTCCAAGGACCAAACTCCAGAACCACTGCCCTAAGCAATATAATCATCCCACAGATCATGAGGACCAGCAAGAATCAAGCCAATTAAAAATGACATTTACATGCAATACTATTTCCATAGAGTTCCTAATACATCAATGATTTTTTCCATGAAAATAACACATCTCTTTCTTCAAGAGTGCTTTGAACACTCAACCATTACTTCAACTAATAATGCCTGAGCACCTACTATGTGTCGTGCACGGGTACCTCTTGATTTGTTATAGGTCTTTGTCTGTTTTATTTGGATTTTCTAGTAGGAAAAAAAAGTGAAAATGCCTTTTGAAGTCTCATAAATGAGTCAGTTCTTCCCAGATAGTGGGGCATGGGGATCTTATTTGGATGTGAGGCAAGTCAACTATTGGGTTGCAGAATGACAATTGCTATGCATGACTCTCATGTGAAATGGCACTGTTCATGTCAAGATTATGACTTTATCCAGAGCAATGAAAGTACCTTGTTCCAAATAGTTCTTGCTAGGGCTGTTTCTCTTCAGGTGTATAGTTCCTTTTCTAAGGTCACCCTTATAAGACATCATCTTTACACTAGAATTCTGTAATGCTCCAAACGTAGTCTTTCCCCCACGCCACCACCACCACAGAAAACAGAGCCTCAGCACCTGTGCTGCTTCAGTGAAAGACTATTCCAAAAGGATTTTCCTTTGCCTACTTTTTTCAGTTTATGCAAAGGCCATACTCCAAATAAATACAAGGTCGAGTAAGGGGCAGGAGTTTTGGAAGGACACAAATGGGTGTTTACTTCCAACCATTTTTTCTTGCTCTCTGACCTCACACAAGTTATTTAACACTTCTGAACCTCCATTTCTTCATCTAAAAATGGAATATTAAAATATATCTAACTTGCAGAGTCTTTGTGGAGAGCGAATGAAGTAATGCACGTGAAAGCACACTGCCTGACATATAGTGAATGCAAAGTAAACGTCAGTTGGTCTCCCCAGCTCCCTCCTACTTCCTTCCCTCTCATCTCCCCGCCCCACTGGCTTCCCTTTTTAATTCCCCATCTCTTCTCCACCTTCCTCCCCAGCTTTCCCTTTTTCTCCATTCTCCCCTCTCCTGACATCTCCAGTCCCTCTTTCCCTTTACTTCTCTCCTCCCTCCTTTTCTCCCTCTCCTAAGAGTTCCAGGCTAACTTCTGAAAAATGAGACCCCTTTGACATTTTCTCTGCAGAGGCCACAACCTAGCTTTCATACCATGTCACCTGCAATCTATTCCTTACAGTATTAACAATCAGGTCAACATTTACCTTTAAAAAATATTATTGGGGAAGCACGGGGTGGGGGGGATGTGCCATCTCTGCTCCTAGCCATCTTAGCCCCAACCTGTGTGGCTTCTGATTCTGATCAAAATTTTCGTAATCAAAACCTTATTTGAAACTGTTTACAATTACAGAAAGATCCAGGAAATGTATTCACTAACATGAATATGTTTCATAAACATGTATTTTTTTCTTGCCCATAAAGTTGTTCTACAGAAATTTACTGTTGCTTCAAAACTCAGACACATATATTTGTCACGCCCACCACCCTGGGACACAGAAGACCTGAGCCTGTCAGCCAAAAGCCTCGGAGCTTTCCCTGTGGCAAAGGCCTTGCCCTGTTGCCCATAACTCCTCTAGCTGGAAGCGGAGATGATGAAATGTCTGCCACTTCACACGGATGCCTTCAAAGGTTCTCCTTGTCATCCCATGGAGAGAGTAGGTCCCGCCAGAGGGAATAAGCTAAATGTCACTCCCTGCAGCTTGTGTCCTGAAAGAATCTGGTCCTTGGCTTGTGAAATTCAGCAGAGCCCTGAACAAAGACCTCACAAAACACACGAGGACAGCCCAGTGAGACAGAGACTGGCACACCTGTACCTGTCATTCAAGGGAATTAAATAAACTGTATATTCTAGGGGGAAAGAAAAGAGCTGGGTGAGCAAGAGGTTACCTATGGGAAAACTATGCCTCCTCAGACTGTTTCCTTCTGCCTTAGGCTTTTCCCCTCCTGGAAATAAGAGAATGGGGTGGAAATTAATACTGAATTGAAGGCTCTGTTTTGGGTCATTTTTGTCTTTGTTTTGGCAGTTGGCTTGATAAAAATAGAACATACATATGTGATATTTGAGTACAACAGAGAATAAAACAGGAGGAAATGAACTTAAAAGTGTGTCCCTGCTATTTGTTTTTGTAAGAAACCAATATACTAACCTGAGGGGACCGTTCTTATTTGAGAATCCCCTGTGGGGTAAAGAGCACTCTATCCGTTTGGTGCTCTTGCTTTCAGTGGTCAATTCTCCACCAGTGCTAAGGCTCCTGAACTCCTGCCGGCAGGTCATTCTGCACTGTGGTTTATCTGTCCTGAGGGAGAATTATTTCTGAACTCAGCACAGGGGCCAGTGTTAACTGCTGCTGAGGAAGAGGCTCAAAGTGAGCCACATCTCTCAAGGAGCACAGTCCTCTGAGTGACTGCAGCTACCCGCCTAATGGTCTCCAGTGTCTTTGGGGTCCCTTGCTGGGACTGGCAGTGATGTTCAGGAGCCCCCAGCTTGAAATGCAGATTTCTGAAAGTTGCCATGGTAACCCACTGCCCAAAATGAGTCAGGAGAGTCCGTGCTCTAGTCAGAGGGCCTGTAGAGCAAAATCAAATTGTCATCTCCAGCTTCTAATACCCAAAACTATCTGCACCCCAGGCCTGAGTCACTCAGTACACATCTGATTAACTCACAGAAAAACCACATCCAGAGAAAGGGGATAAAGGAGATGGCATTTGTGACTCTTGGTTCTCAAAGCATGGTCCCTGGAGCAGCAGCGGCTTCATCTGGGAGCTTGTGAAAAATGCAAAATCTTAGAGCCCATCCCAGAGCTACTGAATTAGACTCTGCATTTTATCAAGATCCTCAGGGCCACACATTACACTGTTTAAGAAACACCTGGATAAACATTGGTTCTTGACTCACTGCTCATTAGAATCACCAGAGCAGCTTTTATAAACCGGATTCCTGGCCCTGACCTCAAAGATTCTGATTTAGTTTGAGGGGCACCCACCTACCAGTAATGGTTAAAACTCCCTAGACAGCTCCAGTGTGCACGAAGGTCGAAAAAACACTTTCTAGAATAGCGGTTCTCAAAATGGGGTCCCCTGACCAGGAGCATCAGCATCACCAGGGACGAGTTGGGATGCAAATTCTCAGGCCCCACCCCAGTCCTACAGAGTCAGAAACTCTGGGGGCGGGCCCCCCTAACCTGTGATGATGCTAAAGCCTGCTAAACTTTGAGAGTCCTGCTCTAGCCTAGGCAGCGAAGGAACCAGCATGGGCTGAACTAGGTTGTAAGCAGGAAAGAGTTTGAATATAATAGTATATTATTATTATTATTATATACTAGATGTTTAATAAAATGTATATCAGTATCAACCTTCTTGTAGGAGACTCATCATTTTCTCTCTATTTCAAATATCCCCCCCATATTTTAAAACCAAACAAACAGGTGAATATGTCACTTTCTAATTAGAATAGGCTCCTTACATTGCCACCTTTTCTATTTGTACAGTTTAGCCTAAGGATAACCATGTGGGAAATGTGATTCCTATGATGGCATTGGTGCATCTCAATTTTATAAGCCTACCTTGGTCAAAGAATGGTTTTGGTGATAACACCTAGTCAAAATTATACGATTAGTGAACAACGGTCTTAGAGCAAAGCTTTCCCCCACAAAAGTACAGACAAAGTATCCCGAGAAAAACCAGTCTAATGTTGTTCCTAGTTTTAATTATGGATAGCAGTTGTGTTTAGAAATCAGGGCTTTGTATTTCAACACAACTGGCTGTATAAATAAGCCATAAGAGCAATTTCATGCTGTTTTGCTCACATTTATGTATGTGAGGTACCTATAATCTATTCTATATTAATAGGTCTGAATTTATCTAATATGCGGCTTAAATTATCTTTATAGAGATATTTGCTGAAGTAAATGTAAATAATAAGAATTGGGCTGACAGGAACTGAGTTTTTAATTCCACCACTCAACTATTTGACTTTAGACAATTATATTCTCCTACTCTTCATTCTCTCATCTCTGAAATGTGATGTGTTCATTTCAGTTCTCCTAGAAGCATATCCTGAGATAAAAGTTGTAGTGAAATAGTTTATTTGAGGGATGACTTTAGGAGACCCTGGTATGGGGATGGGGAAATGAGACAAGGACAGGACAGAAGCCCATAAAAATGTGTTATTGAGCAGATAATCACCGTGAGTGACTGAGGCTCAAAAGTCCTAAGTTGCTCTGGTAAATGTAGAACACGACTGTGCATTGCTCTACTTGAGGAGGAATAAGTTGAGGAGGAATAAGTTGGTGTATCCACTCCCCAGCTCCCATCTGTCAATGGCTGAGGGCTGCTCCTAGAGATGTTAACTCCTCAGTATGCCTTGCCTGCCCTGTGCAAAAGCAAAGACAAAGCCTCTAGTAGAGAGGGTCACAGGCGCTTGCAGTAGAACGCCCTCGTGCGAGGAGTGAAATGGTGCGTGACAGCAGAGATGGGCAGAGCATGTCCTACCCTGATGTGTATCAGGTCCAGTCCAAAGACTGACAGCACACAGGAATTAGGATAGAAAATACTTCCTATAAAAAATTATTTATGGTGGATTACCTCCTAAGAAGAGATGAAATAGGATGCTGAAGACTACCCTGTGGTGGAAGAAGAGTTCCCAAGAGGAACAAATTTGGAAAAGAGCTCCCCAAAGCTAGAAGCTAGACTTTGTTGGAGTCGTAGACTTGGTCCGTGGAATGGCAGCAAGGTTCACCTGTTTGCCTGGATCAGAAATGTCCACAGTCGCTGGACTGAGGCTGGAGGGCAGGGAAGTGTATTCAGGGCAAACAAGAAACCCTGTGGGGTACAGGAGGACCAAGGCCAGGGCCAGAACTGGCAAGCTGAAAGTGAGCTTCGCTGAGTGTCCAGCCACTGCTGGTCTGCATGGACTGCAGGAGCCAACCAAGCAGCAGCCCACAGAGACCGGAAGCCCTCTCTTCTGTAGGGTCTCTCCAATACCCTCACTGGCAAAGGGGAAACATTTACGAGATGCAGTCCAGCATCTGAAATGGCAATAAAGCAGGGCAATAACAGGTGGATTTCAAGGTGAAAGGTAATAATCTGACACAAAATAATGCTATTCGCACAGTACCATTCCATGTGAAGTAAATGGAATAACATGTATTAAGGTTATTTTGTAAACTATAAAGTTCTTTTTGATATTTTTGAAGGAGGGTTTTATTCAAAAACATCATCAGAATTACTGTTTAAGTAAAACCATGTTTTTCGCTGACACAACTGATTTATTATATTTTTCTAAAAAAAATCTTTAGCTCATGATCTTCTTAACAAAGTTCATCTTCTGTGTAAGAATGCTATAAACTGACTCCTGCATCCATATGGGGTTTTTTTGTTGTTGCCTAAAATTCCTTTAATGGAGACCAAGCCTTTCTTCTACAATTAATGACAAGTGCAATATGTCTATTTTAATGTCTGTACTGGAAGGACTCTAGCAAATTTTCATACAGCAGTGAAGGGAAGAATATGGCTGCAGTATACAGTGGAAGAGCGTCTGCTGAGCCACTTGAATGCCCTTGCTCCCTCTCCCCAAAGACCCTCAGGAAACCACATCTTATTCTCTCACCCTTATTAGTACAGAGTCGGTGAGAGTGCATTCAGAAACACTGAGTTGAAATTCTCTGCTATAACACACTTTTCTCTCTTACCCTCCTCACCAGCAATATGACTGTCAATTAACATATCACCTTGAGATGTCTTTATCTCATACACATCCAATTAATTAACCTTTCCACTAAATGAATTAATCTCTTAACCTATCAGTATGCTTCTGGCTATTACTTTATTGTTTCCTTTCAATACCATTGATGCTCAAAATCACTCATAACTCTTAAAAATAGAAAAACAATGTCTTAGGTCAGAGCATCCTTCTTTCTTCCTCTTCCTCCTTGCTTCATGAAGTTTCAAAGGATTACAGTATAACTCATGGGCACAGAAGCCACATGATAAGAGGTTACCATGGATGGAGATACATTCCCTTATTTGGAGAGTTAGGCCCATCGCAGAGCAACTGGCATTTTGAAGGAAATGGTAACAGTAGCCAGAGTTCATAGATGACCACTGGTCAAGCCTAGTGTGGAAGCAATGTATAAAGCGTGAATTGAATGGGACTGGTGGCTTCTAAAACCTTGTCTAGTTTAAGACCCTCCAATCATGAGGCAAGGAGAGAAAAGTAAGGCTAAGGAAAAAAACTCCCATGGGTCATTTGGACTTTACTCAGATGTGACCAAATTAAAATTGGTAGTTCATAGAAGCACGGAAGGGAACAACAGTCTGGTCAAGAGTGAGAAACAGGTTGGATAATAAATATACAAGTAGTTCATATGCCAACTGACAAAGCTAAAGAAACTCAGCTTAGGGAGCTTGGGTGGCTCAGTCAGCTAAGCACCCGACTTCAGCTCAGGTCATGATCTCTCGGTTCGTGGGTTCGAGCCCCACATCGGGCTCTGTGCTGACAGCTAGCTCAGAGCCTGAGGCCTGTCTTCAAATTCTGTGTCTTTCTCTCTCTCTGACCCACCCCCCCACTCACACTGTCTCTCTCTCTCTCTCTCTCTCTCAAAAATAAGTAAAACATTAAAAAATTAAATTAAAAAAAAGAAACAAGAAACTCAGCTTGTAGAACCACCAGAAAATTGCATTTCCTCCTCTGTCTGACACTAGGACTGATTCTGGCCATTTACTTACCCTAACTCTGGTGTTCACCCTCATTCTAGGGCTGTGGCAAGATACAGCAGTTAGAGATCAACTGAGTAGAAGTGAAAAGTAGCAGAACTGGGGAGTATGCCCCCTACATGCACTCAGGATGTCCATTGCTCTGGGAGATTTGAGTTGGATTACTGGGGTTTGTATAAATGAATGTCTATGTTGGGGTTCAATACCTTTCTTCCCTGGTCTCCATTCCATGTTTCCCCTTCCCCTCTTCTTTTCATGTCAACATAGGATGACTTTTATTGACTGTCTGCTATATGCTGGGTACATTAAATATGTGCTCTCTTTTAATATTGCCAACAAGTCTGTTATATATCCTTTCTTATCCGTTTATCATACATAAGAAAGCAGAGGATGAGAACTGCAATTTTTCACCACTTAGAAGAAGTATAGTCTCAGATTCCAAAGACCACATCTGGCCGAACTTCACAGTGTTGTTAGATCTCCCTCGGACCTTCCTGGACATTTATAAACACATACTTAACTCTGTCCTGAACTTGAAATTGGAAAATAAATCTTATTAATAAACACATACACTTGTGTCTTTGCTTAAAAGTGTACCTACTTTTATTTGAGTCTCCTTCTAGACCTGTTATATTGTCAGAGCTTATAATATTAGGCTTATTTTATTGATGAGGCTATTGAGGCAAGGCTGAACAAGGAGTCTAAACCAGAAAGAAATAAAAAGGGCTAATATTTAGCAGGAACGTTCCAGGTAACAAGCCCTATACTGAGAGTTTTATAAAATATCAATTCATTTTGTCCTAACAATAAGCCTATCAGGTCATTACTGCCGTTACCTTCATTTCATGGCTGAGGAAATTGAGGATAAAAGAAGTTAAATAATACACACAAAGCCACATTCCTAATAAGTGGATGAGCTAGGTTATAAACCTAATTATATTGATTCCAGAATCCTTGCTCTTAGCTCTACTTCATATTCCAGTTTCATGCTTGTCTATTGCCTGTGTGCCTCTTTGGGTTAGAAGGCGTCCCAAGGCAGCCAGTGTTTCAGTAGATATACATTCCTCACACAGCAGCCAGGACAGACATGACATGAGATGGCCAGTGCAAAACTATGACTGAGAGCCCAGAGAATCTCGACAGTGACCATTATTTGCATGGGAACAAATAAAAGATTGGTCATTATAAGACTTCACATGACATGTTGAGAACTCAAAGCAAATAACTGAAATGACACTTAAACAAGCTGCTCCAAAAGGACTATTCTTGTCCTTCCAGCTCTCCCATCGACCGTGCGGCAAAGGTGAGATGTAAGCAGGATTTGATAGGGTGCGTGTCTGTGCTCCAGGCTGGAACCTGGAGATGCACAGAATCTCCGTTCAGAACATTCTGTACAGTCTTCTTAATCATTATTAACTTAATGCAGCCCTCTTTGAGGCACCTTGTGAGAATCTGTATACCTTAGAGTATCAATTATCCAGAAAATCAATAACCTAAGTACTTAGCATTACCATCTTTATTTTCCAAGAAATGGAAGTTAAAGGAAATGGCATGTTTTTTTAGGCCTAAGACCTTCAAATTGCCCCAGTCAATAGCTCAGATGCTGCTGGTGGTAAAAAGAACAGAAATACACACAAAAGATTTTATTCCTTTACCCAAACCCAAATCACGAGGCATTCACACACAAACATTCAAGACAAGCAGAGATCTTTCTTAGTCCTTCTTTTCTTAATCTCTCATTGAAGCAGGTACAAATTAAGTGTAACCTTGTCCCACTTGAACTATTCTGGGTTAAGCATGAATTTTTTACTGAGGCCCCGAAGTCCTTTTGTTTGCTACTAGAGCTTTCCTGTAGAACCACGCCCTTATTATTTATAAAGCTTGAGACTTAACAAAAAATGTCTCTGTTCTTTTTTCCTTCCTTTCCTCCCATCCTTTTGCTGTTGCCTCTTTCCTCAATTCATCTCTATCCTCTAAGTTGAAATATCAACATAAGAGAGTTGGCCTAAATGTGAGGTAAAATATTTCCATCATCTGCTCAGAGACTTCTGCCAAATATCAAGGTTGTTGACCCACATGGAGTGTAAATATACTTTGGAAACCACATGTCAAGGGCCATAGGTTTACATTATTCACTTGGGCCTGCTCACAATAGGCTGCTCGAAGAGAGGGCCATGCCTGAGGTGACAGGAAGAGCAAGGCTGCAGTGTGGTTGCTTTTCTTTGGCCCTAATATCAGAAGAGATGATTCACTTGCTGTGATTCATTTACTGAAAAACACGTGGCTAAATTTTTTCATTTATAGAATGGGATTTCAACAGGGGACTTCAGAGTTTTCCTGTCATCGACATTAGTTTTCAGTAGTCATGATTGGGTCCTATCTTTCCTACAGCAGTTTCCCAATAGCTAAGTATGGTAGGCAGCTTCTGACATTGCTCCATCTCTCCCGGGGTTCATGCCCTTCTTTGATGCCCTCCCCAGGAGTATGGGCTAGATCTAGTGACTTTCTTCTAATAAACAGAACATGGTGAAAATGAGAAGCTATCTCTTCCATTATTAGGTAAAAAAAATGACTGTGACTTCTCTCTTGCTGCTATTTTCTCTCTCAGGCTCTTCTCACTTAATTACTGTGATGGAAAGCACCTCAAGGCAAGGAACTGACGGTAGCCCCTGGCCAACACCCAGCAAGGAACTGAGGCCTTCAGCCCAAGAGCCCATAGAAAACGGATTGTCACCAACAACCACAGAGTGAGCTTGAAGCTGATCCTGCCTCAGTTGAACCCCAAATTGACCCTCGCTGCTCCTGCTTATATATCTATTGCAGCCTTATAAGAGACCTTGCAGCGGAGGACCCAGCAAAACTGTGCTCAGACTCCTGCTCTGCCCTGTGATATAGAAAGCATGAACTGCTTTATGCAATAAGTTTGGGGATAATTGCTATCCAGCAACAGATAACTGATACAACAAGAATTGGGGAGTATGCCCTTAAATTGAGCAGATACCCTAACACCCCTTCTCAGTATAAAAGTAGCTACAACCCCGACCCTAAACATTTCATGGCCATGGGGGTTGATGAGCATGACATAAGGCAAAATGGAATCCATTGGCCTTAAAAGCTCTTTCACCTAAAGTTGAATAGCTTTTAGTCTAAAGATTAAAAAAAAGTGTTCTCTCCTTTGGACAAGACAGAAAACCACTTATAATTTTTGCCTTTTCTTCTGCACAGCCCTACCCCCAGATGCCAGTAATTATACAGTTGATTAGGTTTCTGCTTTCTGTAGTTATCTTTCTGAATTCACAACCCTTTGACCACACTGATTGGCTTGCATGATCTCCAATTGTTGTGCCAATAGTTCTATCTCCATCTTATGCTGATTGTTACTAGCTTCACTCTCAAATATACCCCAAGAACTACAGTATTATTAGTTCCTGTTTATTTATAAGGACATCTTCTGCACGTAAGTGGAAGAGCCAAGAATAGAATCCCATCTCTCCGGCTCATCTCTTGAATCGTTCAGCTTCTCAATACCATTCCTTCTGGATTGTTTGTGGGAATATAAGATAAATTTCAAGATGTACACATTGAACAGTGCTCATAGGTCCCAGTTCTATTTTCTACACTAACATCTTGTACTTAATACCAGCCTCATGTCTTCCAGGGTCATATGGTTCCTCCCCTAGCTATGTGCTTTCAAAAGTTCATTCTGATCTCTCCCCAGAGTCTTAGAATCTTAGAATACAGAATCTTAGTATCTTTCCCAAACATTCTCTCTTGCTTCCTTGAAAGGCTTAGAAAAAGCGTGGTGAAGTCTGACATTCCTGGGTTCCAATTCTAGTTCTAGATGTGTGGCCTCTTTTTAAATTTTTTAAATGTTTTTATTTATTTTTGAGAGAAAGAGAGAGAGCAGGGGAGGGGCAGAGAGAGTGGGAGATACAGAATGTGAAGCAGGCTCCAGGCTCCAAGCTGTCAGCACAGAACCTGATCCGGGGCTCAAACCCATGAACTATGAGATCATGATCTGAACTGATATTGGACACTTAACCACCTGAGCCATCCCAGGCACCCTTCTAGATGTGTGGCTTTAAGAAAGTTGCATAAAATCCCTCGTTCTCAGTATCCTAGTTTCTGGGGGATTGGTGAGGTGGGGGAGGGTGTGTGTGGAATAATCGTGTGTGTCTAAATAATTAAATAAGATGCTAGATACAAAACATCAGCAGAGTGTCTGCCACATTGTAGGTATTCAGCTACTCCTAATTCTCTCTTACGTGTCACCCTCTTTTCTAGTATCTCCTCCATAGCTTTTCCTATGTAAATAGAAGGGAATAAACTATTTTTCTTGGCTAGCTAGTTCCTTCTGTACCTTGGAAAGACCCAACATCCATTGAGACCGCTATTATAATGTTTAAAATATATGTATCCTGGGGCGCCTGGGTGGCTCAGTTGGTTAAGTGTCCGACTTCAGCTCAGGTCATGATCTCACAGTTCCTGGGTTCAAGCCCTGCATCAGGTTCTGTGCTGACAACCAGCTCAGAGACTAGAGCTTGTCTTTGGATTCTGTGTCTCCCTCTCTCTCTTACCTCCCCTGCTCATGCTGTCTCTCTCTCTCTCTCAAAAATGTAAATAAAAATAAATTTTTTTAAAAATGCATCCTTCAGGGACTGAGACTTCCTGCTGTGTTGTTTCTGGGTAAGTGTTAAAGTTTGTTTCAATATCAACACATAGTAATACTACACAGCGTGTTAGATACCACATAAACATTTCAAAGTGCTGGGGTGAGGAGACGTTGGTGATGATGATATTAAATTCCAACTAATGTGAATGTGGGCCCCCAGGTAGATTCATCTTATAGGAAGTGTTGACACTTATCCAAAGTAAGTCCAAAAATGCTCAGTGTGAGACTATGAATCATCATATGGGACCAATGTTTCTTGGCATGTGTCCTCTTCTGAGTCTATTTGTCTCTGCTGAGACTTCACATTGTATGGCATCAGAAAGACATTTCACAGACCTGGTCTGATCTCAGTCCTTTCACGTCAAGTCATGTGACAGTCATCCTATATTTATTTCCAAAAAACAATTGGTCCTTAACAGTGCCTACTCATTTTTCTGAGTCGTTCCTGTTTTTGTCTGTAGTAGAGGAAAAAGGCCTCCAGTTTTTTGTATGAAACTGTGTTCTGAGCATTAAAGTTTGGATGTCTTTCCATCTCACTCATACCTTTAGATTGTAACACATCATAGGTGCTGGGCTCACTTAAGAACCAAAGAGGAGCCTAGGAAGAACTGTTGAAGACTTAATCATCCCTTCTACAGATTACAGACCAGCACAGGACAAACCTTCATCCTTTATCTTCAAGATTTCCAACTCCCTATTCAATGATTTCTTACTCAGATGAAATGGCTTTCTTATATTTAGCATAAAGTTTTAAGCTTTAAGTACTTTCTTAATGGTTCTAAGAATTGCTGGAATCCCCTCTTAATAAAGCTGGTATGTGAAAAGTCAGGTACTTTTATCTTTCCTTATTCTCTTCCCCATTGAATCATTGTTTATTTTTTTTACAACCTGTGTGCAGAGGCTGGACTAGTATTTATAAAAGTTGAAATATGAATGAAAAATTTAAATATGAATTTTCAGTAAGATACATATGGCCATTCATCCTTTAGGTGCTGCTCAATGTCACTTTTTAGGTTTATACAACTCTTAGAGCTCTAGGAGATTTCCTTTTGTAGGATTTTTTTTCACTCGGGTTTTATTAAAAACCTCATAGGATTTCAATAAAGCAAAGCTATATGCTACTCACTTGGTTAATGTCTTTCATAATCAAACCATCAGCTCTTTAGTAGCAGGCACCTTGTTTAGTTGGGTCATCATTATATCTGCAGACAACATAGAAAGTTCATAAATGTATGTTTAAATGAGAGAAAAAGTGAAAGAAAAAATGCATAAATGAATAGAGTCAGGGTCATTTTTTTTGTAGCTGTTTTGTACAGTTTCTGTGTCCATAAGAAATCTTATTGATACCAACCCAAATTCTAAAGTGTGTTCCCAATATTTGTCACATTTTCCACCTCATAGGATAGTGCATATAACCTGGAGTTCTTTGAGGCCCCCTGAAATTCATAACAGGAGCTCTCTGCTACGTGCACACCCAATCTCTAGCCTCCTCAGTCTTTCTGGGTTCTGACCCAGCGAGGTGAACTAGGAGATAGTTATCAACATTCATGACTTCTAGGTTTCTTATCTAAAGAACATGAAATGATGTGCATTAGATAAAGAGTTATCCAAAAGCCTGAAAGAAGTTTTAGACCTAAAATTCAATGATACTTTAGTACAGAAGAAAGAAGTGAAAGAGGGAAAAAAGATGATAAAGACAACATAAAAGAGCATTGATTTTTTTTTTACCACAATCTTTGGAAATAAAGGAGAAAAATAATTCTTATGTAACTAGTTATGTTGCTACATAATTACCAAAGAATTACAGCACATCTCTAAAAGCCCAGGTTTTTTTAATTGCTAAATATATTGTTAAGACAGTGGTATTATCTCTTACAGTTTAGTATGTTGCTATTGGGAGCATAGTAAGATACCTGGTGTTTATATTTAATATAAATTTCTATGTTTTCTCTATCAGGGGAAAATTGAATAAGGACACTGTGGTTTCGAATACCTCAAATTTTCTCAGCTGTAGCTCAGTATGCAGATATAATTAGTGGTGGGAATGGAAATTCCCTGCACTGGGAATTCTGGCTTTATTGCTATTAAATCCTCTGCACAGAGGTTGGGCCAGAAGGTCTTAGAACCACATGTTCCATTTCCCCCTCCTATCCTGTCCCCATTTCTGCTACTGAGTAGATTTTCTCCAAGAACAAAACCATAAGATGTAAATGGTACCTGTTGCCATAGCAGCTAAAATGTTCAGTTCTACCTTCCTCCTCTCAAAGAGAGCTTAATGCATTCAGTCCTTTCTTGGGGTTAAAATGTAAGCTAGAAGCTGGGCTAGGATTAGCTCAAATATTCTCTCAACCACTGAGATACAGCATCTGCATGAATTCATTGACTGTTGATATTCCAAATCATCATCAAATCACTTGTGGTATGAAAAAGAATCAGCCAGATGATTGACTAACAGTTCCATATTAATACCATCTGTCCAGAGGCTCTTCTAAGAGTTCTATGGCGAGAGAGAACAAGGAACACTCACTCAGCCCGAACTTTCTGTGGCTGAAAAAGTTGGTTACATCTCAAGTTAGATTTACATGTTTGATTCCCTGCAGTTTAATTTAGCAAGCAATACCCCATTAAGGCTGCCCCCCCTCTGACTGAGTCAGATAATTACTTGCTTATACATCCAAGCTCTCTCATCCCTTCCAATTTATTTTGTTCTCTCAATGGAACTACTGTCTGCTTGGTTAGTTGAAAGGATTAAATCCTAACTGAAACAGAAGTAGAATTTTTTTCTTTAATGTGACTGCTCTCAGTGTCTCCATAATAGAAACAGGAAAGGCAGGAAGTCCCACAACCACTGCTACCACATTTATTACTAAGTTTATTCATATCTGTCCATTTCAAAGCATGGCTCTCTGAAGCTGTGAAAAATAAGCAGACAGACTGTAAGGAAGGAAAACAAAAACAAACAGGCACATATCTACATAAAGACTTATACTCAAGTGTCCACAACAGGTTTGTTCATGATAGTGTCAAACTGGAAACAATTCAAATATTCATGAATGTGGGGAGCGGCAAAGATCTCAGCTGCTTGGCCATTTGCTAGCCGGATATGTCACTCCCTGTGGGGAGTTGCAAATAGGCAGGGGAGCACCACTCCCTGTCAGAGAAGCCGAAAGACCAAAGATCAACCGCCTGCAGGCAGGGTGGTATCGGCCCCTCAGGCGCTGTGCTAAAACACTTTAGTCTGGTTCCTCTTTTACTCCAGCCTTAATCCCTTAACCCTGTTTCCTAGCAACCGACCTGGGTCAGCTGCCTTGATTTTCCCGCCTTGAAACCTTTATAAGAGACAGTTTTCTGAATAAAGCTCTCTTTCTTGCCTGATCCGAAACCGTGAGTTGTGCCTTTCTCTCTGTGCGTCCCCTTTCCTGCCCTTTCTCTCCCTCCCTCAGGAAAAGAACCCACGAGGACTCTCCATCCTGCCGGTCAGGGTGGACGAGACAGGTACCGCCCAACGCCGGGGACGAGCGCGACGGGACCTGGCCTCGGTTAAGACACATGAACAGGAGATGAGCAAAATCTGACTCAGCAATAAAAAGGAGTGGTCTACTAATATATTCAGCAACATGGATGAGTCTCGATAGCATTATGCTGAATGCAAGAAGCATACCGTATGATTATATTTATATGAAACTATGGAAAAGGCAAATTGAATCTGTTATGACAAAAAGTAGATCACAATAGAAAGAGCACAAGAGACCATTGCGGGTGATAAAAAGTGTTCTGTATATTGATTGTAGGTGTGATTATAGGAATTATGAATTTATCAAAACCCATTAAAACACTTAAAATGTAGCATTTTATTAAATGTAAATTATAGTCAATAAATATGACATATATTATATATTCTTCATCTCTTACTACCAAATGCTTGTCAACACTGACAGAGCCTTTTATCTTGCCCTCCATTTCCAGACAAAAAGCAGAATCAGATCTATAAATACAGGGAACAAACTGAGGGTTGTCAGAGGGAAGGCAGGTGGAAAGATGTTCAAAATGGGTAAAAAGGAGTGGGAGATATAGGTTTCTAGTTATGGAATGAATAAGTCATGGGAATAAATGGCACAGCATATGGAATATAGTCAGTGATATTGTAATACTGTTGAGTGGTGACAGATGGTAAGTACACTTGTGGTGAGTATAGCAGAATGTATAGGGAAATTGATTCACTATGTTGTGCCCCTAAAACTAATGTATGTCAACTATGCTCAAATAAAATAATTTTTTTTAAAAGCAACAACAAAACGAAATTATTCAGATTTCAGCAAACATTGACAGGAAACCTGAATGTATTTGAGGTTCACTTGAACAAGGTAATTCATTATTAAGCTTCCTTGGGACTCTTGACATCATGGGTACAGCTGGCTCATTGTTCACATAATCTCCTGGAACTCATAGTGCCACTGTCACTCAATAAGGAAAACATATAATATTGATGCCATTCTTAAATCCTTAGTATAATTCTTATACAAGTATTCCTAAGTATCTCCTCTATAGGAAAAGTCGTGATACTCAGATGAATGTTAAACAAATAGCTTCCCTTGCACTATCCTTTTAAATTTGTGTCTATGAGCAGAGATCTAGGTTTTGAGTTGATAACAGTCTCAGTATTTCAGACTCATTTGTCTAAAAGGCAAAATCCACACATAATGTTCTAAGAAAAAAATAAACACAACAATGCCTGAAGTGTGCTACACAAAAGATGTTTAGGGACTAATGAACAACTGCAGTATTTAAAAAACAAAAAACAAAAAACAAGGTGCCAGAATTTATAGCTTAGTTAACTATAAAATCCTGCTCAATTCTACCAAGTCTCCACACCTTCCTCCCATATGCACACATATTGTCAATAATGAATGAAAATGAGTCCTACCAGATATGAAAGCACATTATACTAATTAAAGCAGCTTGGTGCTGGAGATGGAATATAGAACTCAATGATAAAGAATAGAGAAACCAAAATCACTCACAAATATGGTGAGCGTTTGGTATATGATAAAGTTAGTATTTCATACCAACGGACAACAGGTGATACTAAAACAACAAGCATTAAAAACATAAGCTGGATTCTAACTTACTCCTTACACTAAAACATAAATCCCAGATCAAAGATTTAGGTCTTAAAAAATAAAATAATAAGTGTACCAGAAGAACAAACACAGATACAGAAACTGATAAAAAGCTGTGAGTACAAAATTCCTTTCTAATCCAGTTATGAAGCTTGGAGTATACAATGCAAACCTAGTACCATAAAGATAAAAAGATTGAAAAGATAAAAAGTTGCTAAAACTTACAACATAAAAATGAAAACTTTTGTACCAGAAAAAATGCTATAAACCAAGTGAACAGTCTGGAGAAAACATATGCAACCAAGGACAAAGTGCTAATTTCTTTGTATATGAAAATACTTTAAATATTATTTAAAATAAAAGATCAGTTACTTATTTAAAAAACTAAGAAAAGAGAAAGATAAATGGTACACATGGCCAATAAAACATTAGTTGATGGTATGTTAAATTGGTATCTCCTTCTTAAAGGGCAATTTTGCAACATCTTTTGAATTTTTGAATGTTTATTTATTTATTTATTGAGAGAGAGAGAGAGAGAGAAAGAAAGAGAGAGCACTAGCAGGGGAGGAGCAGAGACAGAGAGGGATAGAAAGAGAATCCCAAGCAGGCTCTGCACTGTTAGGTGCCAGGTTCTAGGCTCCATCTCACAAACCTTGAGATCATGACCTGAACTGAAATCAAGAGTCAGATGGAGGTTTCTATCTCTAGAAAATTATTCTACAAATATTCCCAACCAAGTGCCCATAGATATTTTTGTATGGGAATGTTTTCTATGTGGCATTGTGAAATCCCATTAGCATATAAAATCATTTCATCAAGTTTGTTCTTTCAGATCAGAGATTTAATTGCTTGTAATGTCTGCGTATCACCATCACTCTATGGAAAGAGGTATAGATTTGTTGAAAAGGTTTTTACTACTATTATATGTTGAAAGGAATTTTATTGAAAGAATATCACCAAAAATGTGTTAGGGAGAGAGAGAAGTAAACTATAGTTACAAAGTCATCTTCCATGATTTTATTTCAAAGAGAAGGGCAATAGATTTTGAAAAAAATTATACAAAACTTGGGAGAATAGATATCTTCTACGACTACTGCTCTGCTGAAACCCATTAAAGTCAATCATCTTCATTTCCTAAGGTTTTCAGATAATCACCTTACAAGTATCTCTCACTGCACTAGCAAATAGGTGAGAAAAAGTTGTGTAGTAGAAGTTGTTTAGATGAGGGTTCTTTCTCAAATGATTTTTAGCCAGTCATAATGGAGCACTCATCTTCCAAGCTATCAACAACAAAGGAGATCATGAGAGTATTCTAACTTGAGATGAAAGCAAAGAATACAGAAAACATTTCACAACTTGCTTAAAAGAGATGTCACTCCAAATTGTCCAAAAAATAGCTTGTATAAACTTTCAGAATTAAAAATATCTGATACATTTCAGACCAGAAACTTCTTCAGACCCATAGTGATTGCTCAAGTTTTTCTAAGGGAACAGAGTCATCTATGGAAAGCCACATGAGAAAAGGAAGATCTCTGATTAACTTCCAGTTATGACCTAAACCTTTGGTAACTTAGGGAATAAAGCTTTTGTTCTACTAACTCTCTAGCTGGAAATCTTGTTAGAATATCCAACAAGGTCTTTAAAATTCAGCAGCAAATTCATTTTCCTTATTTTTTTTAATGTTTATTCATTTGTGAGAGACAGAGCATGAGTGGGGCAGAGGCAGAGAAAGAGAGGGAGACACAGAATCTGAAGCAGGTTCCAGGCTCTGAGCTGTCAGCACAGAGCCCAACGCGGGGCTCCAACCACGAATCATGAGATCATGACCTGAGGCGAAGTCAGATGCTTAACCAACTGAGCCACACAGGTGCCCCACAGCACCAAACTCATGAACCCCTTGTCAGTTAATGAGAAAACTTAGCCCCCCCTTGAATTCTAATTTAGCCAGAGAAGAGTCAGGAAGAGGATGTTACAATGCAACCATCTATCCTCAGAGGTGGAGGGTCAACTTTAAATCTTATTTAATCTCAGGTGACTGCACAGACAATTCCAGACATAAACTAAGAAGCAACATCAGATTCTAGGACTTGCTGCCAATATTTTGTGATGGGTAATGACCCTGGTTCCTGTAATAATAGAGCCAACGCTTGTGATTGTTTTCAGAGAAATTGATTTATCCAAACATACACAGCTATAAAGATGCAAAAATGCCAAATATAAACCACAGTTTTATGTGCTACTCTGACCACCTTTTGTGATATTCTCTGTTTTATCATCCATTTGCTCTGTAGAAGCTTTATACATATTAATGTAGACTTCACATGAAGCTATAACCCACTCTCGATTGGATACAAAAAAATTGATATATTTATTGTCCACTTACAAATTTATTTTTCAATAATAAATTGTCAAAAACTCATATTTTTGAAATGTAATTAAAATAGAAAATACCTATTGTCAATCCAGTTATTTCCCTTTTAAATCAAGGTGTACCAACTTTTTTTTTGGAGAGAGAAAGAGCACAGGGGAGAGGGACAGAGAGAGAGAGAGAGAGAGAGAGAGAGAGAAAGAGAAAATCTCAAGTAGACTCCATGCTCAGTGTGGAGCCCAAGGCAGGGCTTGATCTCATAGCCCTGGGATCATGACCTGAGCCAAAATCAAGAGTGTGTAGCTCAACTGACTGAGCTACCCAGGCACCCTGAGGTGTACCAACTTCAATACACATACCAACTCTACTCCCCACTGTTATCAGCACAGGGTGTCATCAATTTCTTTAACAATTTGCTCATTTAATGTTGCTCTATTTTACATTTTTATCAATGATAGTATGAATAATTTCTCGCATTATCATTTTCCAATTGTATTCCCTCTTTTGAATTGTCAGCCCATGTCACATGCTTGCTTATTTTTGTATAAGTCTTGATATTTTGTTCATAACTTTGTGTGCATCCTTAATATTTTATAGATAAATTGTGTCATGTCTGATATAAATATTTTATGGTACATTTTCCTTACAACTTTTTATAAGGATATTATAAACTTATTTTCATTTTTCTTATTGTTACTTCAAAGTTGAAAACATTGTCATTCCTCCATAAGTAAGTAAACTATTCTATTTTCTGCCACTTCTTCTCTAATTTGATGTTTATATTTAACCCTCTAATTTGGTGTTTCTAGACATTTCATTCTTCTTCAGGATATAAGCAGAAACAGATAAATTACAATCCCCACTCTCAGTATAGCTATAAAGCTACAGCTTTTTCTTTTCACCCAGCAAAGAATGCAGCATGATGCTGCAAAGAATTCTTCACTCCACACCTCACCACCCACTCCTGGAACCCCGCCCCCATGAAAACTACTGCCCTTCTTCAAACGGAGGTTGTTTTAGTCATTAGCATAAAATGATTTTTTTAATATTTCAAAATGCTAACCAATTTCTTCAGGGTCACATATTTAATAATTTTTTCTTTCGCTATCCACTTAAAACATTTTTAATTTTAAAGGCTATTATTTTAGAGTAGTTTTAGAGTCACACCAAATTTGAGATGAAGGTGCAGAGAGTCCCAATATGCCCCCTGCCCCCACACATGTGCAGTCTCCCCACTGCCACTACAGTGGTACATTTATTATAATTGATAAACCTGCAATGCACATCATAAGCACCAAAGTCCATAGCTTACATCCTTATCCATTTTTCAGTAAATTTACTCACCTCTGTGAGGAGGATTTATACATACTTGATGCCAGCCCATTACTTCATATTTTTCTTTGTCTGCTGATATCAAAGTGCCTTAAATGCTACTGATTTACTCTGGGTTTTAATGTCTGGTAGGTATTTTTCCTGCTGGTACCGCCCTTTAATACACTCTTCTTGATTTTTTTACTATTCATTACTCAAGTGGTTTAGAAGTTTTTACCAAATTTTTAAAATTCCTTTTGAGATTTTGATGGAAATACCATAAAATATATGTCTTTTAAAAACTTGAAGGGCTTATCATTAATATGGTGCATTGATTTACTATAAAAAATTGATTGTAGAGCCTCAAATATTTAGAAAAGCAAAATATAATAGCAATACTAAAATATCTGGATGTTTAACCAGCTCCAAATCAGAAAAAGAACAGATAAGAAAACGTGTAAAAATAAATCTAATTGAAGACATTAAAAAATTATAACTATTATGCAGAAAATTATAACACCATATAGAGTAATATCAAAAATAAATGAAAAAATTTAGAAATACTTTTTTGTAATAATTACATTTCCTTGTACTTTTCCTACATCTATCATTTCTTTTGAGTTTTAACTAATGGAGTAAATTTTTTCGAGAAGTTTCAAGTTTATAGAAATGTTGAGCAGAAAGTACATGGAGTTCCCAAATAGTCCCTCTCTTTCTATTCCCCCTACCTAGTTTCCCCTATTATTAATTTTTTATTAGTGTGATGTACTTGGTACAACTAATGAACCAATATTGGTACAATACTACTAACAAAAGTCCACAGTTTACATTAGACTTCACTTTTTATGTTACACAGTTCTATAGGTTTTGACAACTGCTTAATGTCATGTATCCACCATTACACTCTCATACAGAATAGTTTGACTACCTGAAAAATCCCCTTCTCCCTCCTGGAACCCTTAATGAGCTAATCATTTTACTGTCTCTATAGTTTTACCTTTCTCAGACTGTCACATAATTGAAATCATATAGTATGTAGCTATTTCAAGATTGGTTTCTTTCATTTTGCAATATGCATTTAAGATTTCTCCATCCCAGAGTACATGGTTGACTCGGTCGGTTAGTGTCCGGCTCTTTGATTTCAGCGCAGGTCATGATCTCTGTGAGATGGAGCCCTACTTTGGGTTCTGCCCTAACAGCATGGAGCCTGCTTGGGATTCTCTCTCACCCTCTCTCTCTGCTCCTTCCCTGCTCTCTCGCTCTCTCTCTTCATCTCTCTCTCTCTCTCTCAAAATAAATAATTTTTTTAAAAAATATAAAGAAAAGATTCCTCCATGCCTTTTCAGGCTTGATAGCTAATTCCATTTTATTGCTGGTAATATTCCATTGCATGGATATACCAGAGTTTGTTTATTCATCTACCTATTAAAAGACAATTAATTCGTTGCTTTTGATTTTCAGAAGATCTCTCATTCATTTTTTCTGTCCTGTAGTGTGAATTGCATTAGTAATTAGCAAAAGTGATAGTGGGCATGATTATTCTTTTCTTCTTGAATTTAAAATGAATGTCTATACTTCACTCAGTCAAATATAAATGTTGGCTTTGGGCTTATACATGTTAATCATTCTTCTCCCCACTTTTCTGGATTCTTAAAACTACATATGGTTTTAAAATATGTATATTGTATGTATGTTAACTACAGTATGCAACAAACTGTATGTATACATAAGCAAGGTGATCTATACATAAGCAAATTCACATTTTCCATCATGAATTTGAAAGGTATCTAGTTTGCATTATAAGTGGAACTCGATTTGTGTGTGTGTGTGTGTGTGTGTGTGTGTGTATGTATTTATATCTATACAAAACTTTTCTAGCTACTTAAGTATTTCCATTAATTCTAGTGTGAGGTCTCCCCCCCCCCCATTTAACTGTTGCACTGTGATATTTTTATCAGGTCAGGGACCTAAGATCTCAGTTGCTCTATAGAGACTTACAGAAGCTTCAGGTTTTCAAAATGAGCTATGTAACATATCATTTACTTTGTTAATCATAATGTATATTTTTGCACGTATTTAATTTTTTCTATTAGATCTGCAGTAAATAAGGTAGGGTAAAATCTTCTCATTTTCCTTTTCTGTATATTTCACACAATTTTTGCTGCTATTTTGTGCATATATTGTGCATGAATAATACTTGAAGCATTTATACCTTGTATAATATTGTCATTGATTATGTTTCATTTATAATATTTTGTCACTTTACCCTGCCACTTTTGCTACCTTATTAAAGCTTTGGCCTACTGGTTTTCAGTACATATCCCAAGATATGGGGGCATCAAGTACATGGAGTTTTCGTATACTCCCTTTCTCTGCATTCCCCCCACCCAGGTTCCCCTATTATTAACAGTCTTTATTAGTGTGATGCACTTGGTACAACTAATGAACCAATACAATATTGGGCATTTGATTTTTAAAAATCCAAGATTCTGTGTTATATGTACAAATAAAAATGCTTATATTATTTGTTACATCTGTTTTACATTTTTCTAGAGAAGTGCATTTTATTTTCCAATTTCTATTAAACCTTTTTATGTATGAACATGTTCTTATTCCTTTTATAATTTGAGTATAGTTTTAAAAAGCAAGTTTCTTCTTTCTACCCTCACTTCTAATTATGCCACTCTTGTTTTATAACCTAATTCTTGGGGTTATTTATCTATCTCTAAATGGAGTAACTGATTTCAATATTCTTTATACGTATTTTCCACAAACTTCTAAATTCAATCATTTTCGTTTTCTTTTTAGCTAATCTTTGAAAATCTGAAAATCATCCTTTAATGATGATAGATAAGATTAAAGATAAACTTTTCAGAAGGCAAATTTCTGGAAATGTGCCAGACTATATGTACTTCACCTAGTAATAACCTAGTAATAACACCTTGGCTGGGCACAGCATTCCTGCATCACATTCTTTCTCTGAGAATATTTCATATACTACTCTATTTCCTCAACTTTGTAATAGGATAATAGAGAAGTAGGAGCTCTCCGAATTTTGATTCCTTTGATACTTTTCTTTAGTTTTATGATGGGAAGGGGGAAATGTATGCCATGAAAGACAGGAAATAGCCAGAGTACGCCTTGGAGAGTGCTTTTGCTTTTTAAAAATTCACCTAAAATGGAGTGAGACATTGATGTGAGACACTACCTATTTTTTAACTAATGTGAGACACTACCTTTTTCATGTATGTCATTGATTATCCACATGTTCTGTTATTCTGGCTTTTCATTCAGGAACTAACTTCTGTTTTCCCCCATGCTCATTGTCTAGTTACTCTCTCATGTTCCACCACGTTATACATACTTCGCGAGTATGACTTTCTGCCTCACGGCACTTCTGTCAATATTTTTCTAAGATGATGTGAATTGGAACCCTACCTTTTCCTTCCACAAATCTCACATTCTCTTTCATCACTGAAAGACAGATAACTACTATTTTCTAAAACCCTATACACAATCCATGTCAAGTATTGTTATCTGAGTATTGAGAAAATAACCTTAGCGGCAGGGGGGTGGAGGGTGGGGCGCCTGAGTAGTTCAGTCAGTTAAGCATCCAACTTTGGCTCAGGTCATGATCTCATGATTTGTGAGCTCCAGCCCCACGTTGGGCTCTGTGCTGACAGCTCAGAACCTGGAGCCTGCTTTGGATTCTGTGTCTCCCTCTCTCTCTGTCCCTCCCCTGTTTGCTCGCTCTCTCTTCTCTCTCTCTCTCTCTCTCTCTCTCTCTCTCTCTCTCTCTCTCTCAAAATTAACTAAACGTTGGGCGCCTGAATAACTCAGTCAGTTAAGCCTCCAACTTCGGCTCAGGTCAGATCTCACATTCGTGGGTTCGAGCCCCGCGTCAGGCTCTGTGCTGAGAGCTAGCTCAGAGCCTGGAGCCTGCTTCCGGTTCTGTGTCTCCTTCTCTCTCTGCCCCTCCCCCTCTCGTGCTCTGTCTCTCTCTGTATCAAAAATAAATAAAACATTTTTTAAAAATTAACTAAACGTTAAAAAAAGAAGGAAAGAAAATAACCTTAGGAATTTGGGAGAAAATCAATTATCTGGCATAGTCATAAGTAAGTTCTACATTGCAAATGAAAAAGGAAAATAGGAAAATAAACAAGTTATTTTCCTTCTCTTTTATACATCTTTCACACATAATCATAGGGGTTATATTAATTTAATTAAACTCTGTTTCATTCCATGGATGTGTCACTGAAGGATGAGCATTCCCAGTGTTGGAAGTCACCTGTAGTCCTAACTACTTCTGATTTTATCTATAGACTAGACTTTGGAATGATTTATCCCATCTCATCACGCCACACTGGTTCCATACACTCAAGCTTGGGGCTAGAGTTATTTTTTAAGTTTATTTATATATTTTGAGAGAGAGACAGAGAGAGAGTGGGAGAGGAAGAAAGAGAGGGAGAGAGAGAGAATCCCAAGCAGGCTCCACACTGTCAGTGTAAAGCCCAATGTGGGGCTTGACCTCATGAACTGTGAGATCATGACCTGTGCAGAAACCAAGAGCCTGTTTCTTAACCTACTGAGCCACCCAGGCACCCCTGAGGCTAGAGTTTTGAAAGGCGTCCCCTGCTCTTTTCTGGAGCAGAGAACACAGTGGAGCCGCTGGGGTCCTTGGCCTTCCAATCTTTGGCTTTCCTGGGCTTGGTGCTGCATCACTTTATCTTTGCCTCCGTGTTCATTTGGTGTTATTTCTGTGTGTGTATCTGCCTCTGTGTCCAATATGCCACCCACTTTTTAAATGTTCATTTATTTTTGAGAGAAAGTGCGCATGTGCAAGCAGGGGAGGGGGAGAGAGAAAGGAAGACAGAAAATCCCAAGTTGGCTCTGCACTGACAGCAGAGAGCCCAAAGCGGGGCTCAAACTCACTAACGGTGAGATCATGATCCAAACTGAAGCCTGACACTCAACCGAGACACCCAGGTACCCTCAATTTTCCCTTTTTATAAGGACATCAGGCATATTAGATTAGGATCTACCCTACGGATCTTATATTAACCTGATTATCTGCAAAGAGCTTATCTTCAAATAAGGTCACATTCATAAGTATTGGTGGTTAATATTGCAACAACCTTTTATACAATTCAACCCACAATAGAAGGGGACATCAGATTCGCAAAAGGTCAAGTAAGTTCTTTGGCTTGGATCATTAGCACCCTTCCCATACTTATGTTTCACTCAGATGGCACCAAGTTAGGTATTAGAGCAAGCTAGATATTAATGATAGTTTTTAATCCTGCATTTTCAGTATGGAGTAAATAGAAATCTCTTCTTTAATTTTAAATATTATTCAACATTTTTATTTTAATTGACAGACCAGTGAAAACTTTCTTTCTAGATTAAATATTTTTTCTTAAGAAACTAGAAGAGAAGGTCTACTGGTTTTCCCTAACTCAACCATCTTCCTAGACATCATTCATTGGGGATTATTGTCAGGAAAAAAATTCCTTGCCAACCTCAATCAAATTAAAAGGAAGTAACAGCAAACACAATGATATCATTTCTATTTTTAAACATCTCGTAGGAATACTCAAGACTACATCACAGTAATTATATGATTTTCACTGGCTGATCAAACAGATTATTATGCCCTACATTCATTCACACATACTCAAACACACAAGCGTGTGCACACACACACATACACATTCATTCCATTGGTGGTGGTCAACCCAAATTAAGTGGAAAAAGTCTTACTCACCTGTGGTTTTCATGCCAGTTACAGGTGATCATTTTGGAAACTCTCAAAGATAGTCATCTCTCTGCTTTTCTCTTATGCTTTTCTGTTGGCCATGAATTCTTCCATGAAAATACTTTCATCTATGCCCTCATTTCCAAAGTTTTACCTCATTAGACTCCAGGATTTAATAGGGCTTAGGTTTTAGTGGTTGTGCAAGCAAATGATTATAGAATAATAAATGAATAAGTGAATGTACATAAGATCAATTTTACCGAAGAATGTGGTTTTCGGCAACATCATCAGTTCCAATTATTTCCTGTGATAGCACTGATTTCTAAGGCCCTTTATTATCAAACACTCCTGATAAAAAAAAATTGAACTGATACTTTAAAATATATAAGTTATGTTTTAGACTAAATTTATAAATTTTTCTGCCAGGTTAAACTTACTATATTATATGAAATATTCTGCCATCAAATTTAATTCTATATGAAAATATTTCTCATTGGCCTGAAATCACAAAAAGGCTGACTCTACATGGTTTAACGGAAATGGACTATTCCATTTACTGAGTTTCCAGGAAATCCAGCTCTAGCACCAGTAAACCCAGCAGATCACTGGGTGCTGGAGAGAGCAGTCTTAGTTCCAAAGTTTCCTCTCTATTGTACAGAAAGATTGGCAGCCCCGATTCCACCGCCGAGAGGACACCCTGAGTCTGGAATTTCAAATGCAATCAGAGTGGCTATGTCTCTGGTGGTTGGAAACATTCATTGACATTCAGACAGTCACCTTTTTAGCAGTTCTTTTCTCTTCTTTATTCTTTACCTTCAATATGATTGTCATTGCTCAAAGGAATTAGGAAAACAAAAAGAAGGATAAAGAATGACAATGTGGTAGGAAGAGTGAGGGCTCAGCAATCAGAGCATAACCACATGCTGTCAGAAAAGTTACAACAGTCATCTTCCAGAATTATTTTCTGTGTATACCAAATTGATTGTCATGTCATTTAGTAGAAGTTTTATTTATTTTTATTATTTTTTTCTCAAGCTGCTACACAGACCCAATATTTCATATTCATCATATAACTTAGAGATACTTTCATTTGTCAGGAATAAAATGAGGAATGAAAGAAGAGTAAAGATTCAGAGGCAAAGAAAAAAAGTAGAAAACAAACTCAGGATTCAGAGAATTCTGATGATGCGAACCGACACAGCGGAGCATGTGGAGTGGTGGGAGGATAAATGCTGGACCCAATCTGAGACAATATCTCCTCCTGTGCTTTCTGAGAGTCAAAATCCTATCTGTCAAAATTATATTACTGAAATGAAATAAATGCCTTATGTAAACAGGATGGAAGTGGTTCATATGAATGAGGAATGCGAAGCAGAGAATGGTGGTCAGTGTCCACTGCCTTCAGGATGATGTCATGGCTGTGAAATAAAATGTACTGTGATACTGTTTCAATTGGATTAAGGAGTCTAGAGAGAGTTCAGAGCTCCCTCTAGCCCGCTGCTTTGGTCTGTAACACAGGCCTAGAGGAAAGTGCTGGAGATGTCATGTTGGATGTGAGCACCAAAGACTTCTGTGGATTATACTAGCGTTGATGAGTGGACATACACCCCTTTGGGGTGGCAACAGCAAAGCTATAGCAATGAAGGAAGAAACTCTTTCATACACAGATCTCGTAAGGCCATTTCTATATGTCCTTGAATCTCAGCCAGACACTGGTGCTCATGGACATTAGGGCTGAGTATCCATGGAGAAACCTTCCTGGGATGAAATTGTCTCACCTGTTCCCATACAATACAGCCTAGACAAAAAGACATCGACCTGGTGACTTCAGGTGCCCATCAAATATGTATAGAACACACAAGCATGGCCACTACCTTTGTGGCATCACGTGAACTTCTTGGCTGAACTGAACATTGCCTACATATTCCTTTCCTTGGGATCTCAATTTAATTTCTTAAGGCTGGTTTTCTTGTGGTTCTATCATAGTTGCTTCAGAATTCTCAAACCAAATGTGCCCATAAGGATAAATTTATCAAGTAATCCCAGCAGGAGATCTGCATTATAAGTTCTTACACGTGGGCTTTGAATATAGTGAGTATCCAGGTAAGTATACTAATGACCCTCCTTCCATCACAGGCTCTACTTTGCTGGTACCATCACCCTGCAAACCTCACAAATGTTTCCTGGCTGGGGAACAATGGAATTACATGATAAGCCCTAGTCTAGATTCGTTCATCGTCACTAGCAGATTGGGTGGATTTCCCTGTGGTGGAGGAAGTGTCTTTTAAACCATGCAGCCTGCCTCACCATGCATTGCACAAGTGTGACCTTCACATATTTGCCATAACTTGCAATGACCTACTTTACAGATGCCACCAGAAAGGGGGAACAAATAGATACATTCATGAGTATTTTTTTTGTGTCTCCCTCTAAGACAGGAATCTGCCATATCTTAATGTTTCTGCAACTGAACCACACATCTCTAGATACTCTTGCTAAAAGATGTGGGCAGGCCCCTATCCTAACTCCTAGCTAGCTTCCCAAGTGCTTGTCAGTCTGGAAAACTTAGAGGCTAACAGTAATAGCAGTAAGATAACACTGTAAGATAATAAAAACAATAATAAATGTTACTGAAATCTTATAATGTTCTAAATACTATGCCAAGTGCTTTACATATATTATCTTTCTTGTTCTTAAAAAATTTATGAAGCAGGTACTATTGTAATCTCAGGAAAAGGAGATGTAGAGAGGTAAAATAACTTCCCAATGTCACACATCTAGCATGTAATAGAAAGGCATTGACATTCAGCTCTGTAAGAGAGCAAAGCTCATACTTTTAAACATGCTTAGGAAACACATACACACATTTTACATGTGCGCATATACATATACACATATACAAATGAGAAAGATTACTCTCTGAAAATAGGTTTTGTGAGGCTTCATAATTATCCACTAAATATCCATTCTCCCCTTCTCCCTTGCCAATGCAAACTCTGATTTTCTTGGAGTGTCCATTTTTCTAACCAAAAATCTTGGTCTCCCAGCCATTCCTGCAACCATGGGTAATCCTGTGACCCAGTTCCGGGCAACAAGACATAATTGGAAATGTGGTACAAAGTTCATGATCAGTTTTTCTCTCTCCTGATAGAGCTGCTGCCTCTTTTTTCTGCTCCTGTTTTTGTTCAAGTTAGGTTATGGACTGGATGCTTGAAGGTGCAGACACCATTCAGAGACCATGTGAAGGGACTCCACATGCAAAGGATGGTAGAGTGGGAAGGAGGAAGAAGCCTGAGTCCCTGATGGACTGCTGAGTGGTTTCTGGACTTTGTGTGAAGAGAATAATGCATTATTTAAGCCATCATTTGATGGATTTTCTTCTCCTTTCAGCAGACTACAATGCTAATTGATATAAATATTAATGAATACATATCTCAAAGCTCAAATTTTGTGAATTAAAAGTTCTTTGTTCCTAAGTCTTGTTGTAATAGGGTCATCCTTAGTAGTGGGCACTTCTACATTGCAGCAATGTATCTCCCACGTTTCAAAACTTTTACATATGCCTGTTCATGGATAAAACGCCCACATGATTATACACACACACACACACACACACACACACACAACTACCATGTCTCAAGCACATAACAGCTTTGGTGCTGCAATCTGATTAGTTAAACTAAATTATGGGAGGAGAGGGGTGCATATTGTGATAGCTCCTGCTGCTCTTCAGCCAATTTGCACATTTTCCTAGAATTATTTTAGATGTTATTATCACCCAAACACCTGCTGCTATGTAGACAGGAAAACAAGCCAAAACCAAGCGAGGAAGCAAAACATACTAAATTAAAACAAATGTGTACACTCTCTAAGTATAGAATACAAATAACAGCCTTCAAATTTGAGAGCCAGAATGCCTGGTTATGAACCAGTCTCTAAGCTCATGTAAAAGTCCAACTCGGATAGGGAAGAAAACCAATCTGGATAATCTCCATTTGTTTATTTCTTCTTTTGCTCTATGTTTCTTGTATGGAAAAACCATTTCAAATGATACAATCTATCTCCTCTCCTTTCAGCAAACTCTGCTGTTACTTAACTCACATCAATATTTTTGCCCAAAACCTGTTTCTCTACTCAAAAACCACAGATACAAAATAGTAGGTAGTAAGCAATAAATGTTCATATTAAATATAAGTTTTTGTGATTTGAACATTGAAAATTGTTGATTTTGGGGGGAAGTATGACGACTCAGTAAAAAGGAGAAGGGAGTTGAGAGAAAAACTCAGATCTTCTAAAATGGATCATTTATGGCTGATTCTTAGAATAAATATTCCATTTCCAGAGTGCTTTCTTACTTTTAAGATTCTCCCCCTGAATAGATTTCCTCTTCACTTACTCCTTAACTGAGTTTTAGAGAAAGGCACTAAAGGAAGAAGGAATCAAAATCCAAACTTCGTTTCTTAATGACATCTCTTCATAAAGTGATGATACATCACTGTTCCAAAGTGGAGTTGATGCTTGGTTGTCATGAGAAAGGCCATCAGGAAAGGGACCACACCATTTTCTCAAGGGTCACACACAGCTGTTCTGGAGTAGTATACTGCATACGGCATCCAGTTGGGGAGGAGAAAGTCAATGGGACACAGGCAGGTGGTGATGGGACTTTGTGAAAGTTAACAGTTTTTAGCAGTTGCCTACTTCAAGAGCAAGGGGAAATCTAAAGAGGATATTTATAGAAAGATATCTATATTGAATGAAAATGCTTGTTCTGCCCCTTGAGCCCCTCAAGTAATGATAGCTACTATTTTTTAAGCCTCTAGTAATGGCCAGTTATTCTTTGAATGCGACATGAATCATTAGGTGACTCGGATCATATTGGTTGCGTATTAGAGGCCACTGCACTGTATGGGTGGTATGAACTTAGGTTCAAGGTTGCTCTGTACTGAGACAAAAGCACTAACAAAGATCCAAAGCTGGGACTGCCCCATCAGCGATGCCAACTCAACTCCTAGAATAGTACAAAGAGTACAGATGCCAAACACATACTAAGATGGTTCTTGGAATGTCACTGCACTGCAATTAAGATTTATGAAGTACTAGTCTTGTGTGCTACCTACCAGCAACTGGAGAGAAAAACATTTAAGGCATAGTTAAAAGATGTTGTGAGAGCAATAAACAGCCCCTTCATCTCTGCTTCCTTTTTGCCCTTACGTAATTTTCTCCCCCTGAGTGTGGGCTGAACCTAGTGACTCAGTAGTAGTAGAATATGGACAATGCAATCTGACATCATTGTCATAAGGTGGATTGCAAAATGACTATGGCCTCCATCATGGAAGCCTCTCTCATTCTTTTGCTACCTTGCTCTGAAGGAAGCCTTCTGCCATGTTGTCAACTGCTCTCTGGTGAGGCCAACATGGTAAGGAATTAAGGTCTCCTTCAACATCTAGGGGAGACCAGAGGACTGCAAACAGCCACATGAGAAAGACTGGAGGCAGATTCTCTCCCAGGTCAGCCAGAGATGGCTGCAGCTTCGGCTGACACCAGACTGCAGTTTAAAGACAGGTGCTGAGGCAGAGGTGCTCAGATAAGTTACACCTGGCTCCCAGCCCATGGAGATTGTGAGATAGTAAATGCTGTTTTAAGCTGCTAAATGTTGGGATAAGTTGTCAGGCAGCAATAGATAACTAATATGGTTGTCATGACTGTAAAACCTCAAATGCTGAAAAATACTACATACTAGATAATAATACACTGAGTTTAAACTTTGAGGTTAATTATAAATTCAAGACTACTGACTAGGACTTCCACTTCATTGGCCAGTTTCTCTCCACTCTAGACAGTATACCCCACAAAGTATCAAATAGTAGATGTTCAGGTAAAGCAACCAAGAAGAAATGTCTCATGTTTGGTTCCTTTGTCTAAACTTCTATAGTGGCCTCTTAACCAGGACTAAGTAACATGGCTTACAGAATCAGAGAAGCATGGATCAAGTCCAAGTCCAAGTGATTTATACATAACCCAGTGGTATACAGTAGCTGGTACCACAACTTCTTTCCATCTCCACAATCTACATAGTGAAGTTGATAGCTAAAAATTGGCTATGGTGGGAGTATTTACCCCAACAAAATTAGCGAAGACTACAAAACAGATTTTTTTCCCAAAGAGTCAACTAGTGAACATTCACCAACACATCACTGTTTATAACCAAGAACTACTAATTATCACAGACCCAAGGAGCCACCTTGATTCCATTTCTGGTGAAGTTAATCAGGCTAAGGAAAAGAAGATGATCATGACTGCCCTCAGGGAGAAAAATAAAATGGGTTGTTGATTTGGGATTGTAAACATCAATGAAGACTTGGGAGCCTACACTGACACAGTATGCCTCAGCCCCTTGAATCTGGATTCAAAAGTGCAAGGTCCTAGTGACTACTAGGTACAGAAACTGTCCAGGACCACAGATTTAGTAAGGGAAGAGCCTACACTTGAACCCAGGTCTGGTGGTACCACAGTATAATAACAATATGCTACTGACTCCTGTTCTGCTTTGTCTTCTGACCTTTGACATTTTAAATCTCAGTAACAATTGTGGATCAGTGGAAAATAAGTGGTTAAGGTGAAAGACTAATTAAGAAAACTGGGATCAGGGGTGCCTGGGTGGCTCAGTCAGTTGATTTCGGCTCAAGTCATGATCTCATGATTCCTGGTTTCAAGCCCCATGGCAGACTCTGTGCTGACAGTGTAGAATCTGCTTGGGACTCTCTCTCTCTTTCTCTCTCTCCTGTACGTGCATGCTCTCTCTCAAAATAAATAAAACATTTTTTTTTAAACTGGCAATATATCTGGGGATAATATGATACAATAATTAAAGAATTCCACTCTAGATATTTTGTAAAAACACAACATAAAGCCCACTGCACAGGAAGAAAGCTTTGCACAAATAATCCAGCACAACATGTCTAATGTCTTTGGGTTTCCGTGTTCTCAAACTGAGAATGGAACACAATGTGCGGCACTATCTTTTTAGTCTTCAGAATCTGAATTACATTTTCTAAGGTTCATAGTTCCCATTATTTCAAAGCCACACTAGTGAATCTACGTGTATTAAGCACAGAGCCTGCTTAGTATTCTTTCTCTCTGTCTCTCCCTCTACCCTTCTCCCCCACTCATGCTCTCTCTTTCTCTCTCTCCCTAAAATTAAGATATATATATATCCATAAAAATAAAATTAAAAATTAAATAGTCCAGAAAAAAATTTAAAGCCATGTAACAGGCAAATATTAGATAAGATCAGAAGGTCAGACTAATCTAAAGGAAAAGTAAAATGCAGAAAAGAAAAAGAAACCAGATGATATTTGGTCTTTTGTTTACATTAGAACTATGGATTAAGCAGAGTTCTCTAACTCCAACCTTAATGACAAGAGGGACATATATAACATACAAAAATGAATCAAGGATCTCCTGGGTGGCTCAGTCGGTTAAGCGTCCAACTTTGGCTCGGGTCATAATCTCGCAGTCAGTGAGTTTGAGCCCCGCGTCAGGCTCTGTGCTGACAGCTCAGAGCCTGGAGCCTACTTCAGATTCTGTGTCTCCCTCTCTCTCTGCCTCTCTCCCACTTATACTCTGTCTCGCTCTCAAAAATAAATAAACATTAAAAATATTTTTTTTAAATGAGTCAAGATTTCCAGAGAGAGTTTTATGAAAAAGCATGGTGCTTGGATGACTCGCTAAAGAGATAAAGGTGAGTACAGAAGATCCAGATGTCATGTTTGTACAACACTAGAGATCCCACAAGCAGTCTTCTCATGTAACACAAAATTCAAAAAGGAGATTATAGGAAAACAGAGTATTTGCTAAAAGAAAGAAAATTAAGTATCACAGGAAGAAACCAAAAGAGAGAGAGAGAGAGAGAGAGAGAGAAAACCCTGATGCAATCCGATAAAACACAGGAGCGATGCTTTCTTTCTGTTGGGCCGCCACAGATCTCAGTAAGAGGTCAGAAAACCTCTTTGGTTTTCTGTGTGCAAGCCTATTCCAGGAGCTAGATAATCTGAACTTCAACATCCTTTCACAAGTGTATTCTTGGCTGAACATCACATTAGATTTTTTTTAATTAGTTTATTTAAATTTTGGGGGCCCTCGGTGGCTCAATCAGTTAAACATCCAACTCGTGACTTTGGCTTGGGTCATGATCTCACAGTTTGTGACTTAGAACCTTGCAGTAGGCTCTGTGCTGACAGGGTGGAGGCTGCTTGGGATGCTGTCTCCCTCTCTCTCTCTTTCTCAAAATAACAATAAAAACTTTTTTAAAATTTATTTAAACTCAAATCAGTGTAGTGTTGATTTCAGGAGTAGAACACAGTGATTCATCACTTACGTATAACACCCAGTACTCATCCCAACAAGCGCCCTCCTAATAATGTCCCTCATCCATATAGCCCATCTCCCCACCCACCTCCTCTCCAGCAACCCTCAGTTTGTTCTCTGCATTTAAAAGTCTCTTGCAGTTTGCCTTCCTCTCTTTTTTCATCTTATTTTTCCTTCCCTTCCCCTATGTTCATGTTATGTTTCTTAAATTCAATCACATGGTATTTCTATCTCTGACTGACTTCATTCACTTAGCATAACACACTCTAGTTCCATCCATTTTGTTGCAAATGCAAGAATTATTTCTTGCTAGACACTGTCCCATACTACAGCCTCTTGTGAGGCAAAATATCAAAAGGTTATATGATGGGGCACTGAATAGGGAGTTTATAACATTGCATAGCATATTTAAAAGATATGATACTTTTGTTAGACATCGTTAAGAACAACAAGCATCTTATATTATTCCTAGAGCAAGTAGTGATCGCAATAGGCAGAAAGGGTCTTTTGGGGTTACTATCTCTGTTTTGCTTTGCTTTGTTTTGTTTTTATCTAGGCTGCTTACATGGGCGTTTTCCAATTTGTGAGACTACATTGAACTGTACTTATGATTTGTGCACTTTTCTGGTATACATCATACTTCAACAAGCATGTGACTAAAAACACAAACAAATGATGGCTACTCGAAAACACTATCCTACCTGTTTTGGAAAGACTATCAGAATAATTATGAAGCCCTAAATAAGAGAACTATCCTAGATGCTATGTGACAGGACTTCCTTTCCTCAAGGAGCTTTTTATTCAATAAAAGAGAGAGAGAAAAAAAGGATACAACACCGGTTCATGCAGACTGTAATGTGAATAAATAACATGGAGTAATAAGTGACAGGTGTCATAGAGTGATGTAGATACTGTGTTGTAGGAGTTGGAAGGAGGAAAAAATCACTCTTGGTGGTAAAAACCACAATGTGGAATATTCTCCACTCTGGTTCTGAAACAAGTTATATATTGCTGGTCATTAACTAGATCAATGGAGGCATATAGGGAAATAGCAAAGGCTTTGGAGATAAAGGCATAAACGGAACTAGTTCAAATTCTACCTCCATCATTTATAGATTTGAAAAATCATGGGCAAGTTATCCACAGCATGAAATTATTGGTTTTGTTTTCCCAGTCTTTCTCCCCTTTTTAAATCAAAATCATTATGGAAAACTGAGGTGAATCCCTCTCTCCTGACTTGAAACCTGAGGCTGTAGTGGAAGCAACCAATCTAGTACCCAAACCCCTGCCACTTTCATTGCTCCAGGAATGGGCATATAGCCCACATGAAACTGATCAGAGTTATCGCCTACGTCTTTTGGGTGGGGTTGCAGGACTGTAAGAGAAAGAGCTGCCCAGGGCCATGTTCCTAGCCATGTGGCAAAAGCCAATATGTAAGAACGGAGTTGATATGCAGAAAAATGCAGGGAGAGTAAGAGCCAGTAGGAGAATAGGGCCTGGCATCACTACCCTCCCTTATTCCAGAAAACTCTGGGACTCAGCCTTCCTTGTTCCTGCCCTTTTTGTGCTTTGGGTATTTAAGCCAATTAGTTCCTCATTTTGCTTAAGCTGGTTGCAACTGGGTTTTGATTTTTCTGCCATCAAAAAAGCCATAATTAACACATTTCCTCCACTGAGCTTTGGTTTCCTCACCTGAAAAACTGAGAAGACAAACATATAATGAATAAGTTTGTAATAAATGTTAAAAACTCCACTCAGTAAAAACAATTGTTCAATATTAATTCCTTACTGTGTTCTATTAATGTGAGGATTGGCATGACCCATTCAAAGATTCTCCAAACTAGGATCACTCTGCATCGCTCCGATTACAAACCAGCTGGATAATTTATAAACCATTCTCCTATCATCCAATAAAGGCAAAGGGCAGACTGATCTCAAACATTTCCTATGACCCTCCATTTTCCCCACCAATCAGCTTTGGTACTAAACTCATTCTCCTCTGATTCACCAGATGGATCTCCATCCCAAATTTGATTCTGCTCCAGACATATTATGAGACTTCATGCTCGTTCTCTACAGCATTTTACTTTCCAATATCACAAAAGGAGCTTGTTACCTGACAAGATGCCCATCTCCAAAGCAAACTGAGTGAAGCATGTACCTAATTCGGTTCCTTGAATTTTTACTCCTAGCACCAGCGATGTGGTCAACACTTCTTCTTGTTAAATAATTATGCCAATTTTCACCCTCTTCCAACAGTCTCAAATGATCTCCAAAATACCACAAGTTAACAAGGATAGCTCAAATTTACTGAGCACTGATTATGTGACAGAGTTTATGCTAAACTCAATGTTTCCATTATTTCATTTCATTTTCTCTGTGACATTATGTTGGTACTATTGTTTTCCCTAGGTAGGAGACCAAGAAACTAAGACATGGGACACTTATATAAAATTGTCAAGATTTTATGGCTAATAAGCTGTAGAGTTCAAGTTCAAACACGTACAGTCAGGACACTGGAGACTACATTCTAAAACTACGAAGGATATGAAATAAAACATATATTCCAGACATCAGCTTTGTCACAGCCTCCTTCATCATAGCCCCGTGACCCAGGTTAGAACACGCACATCCTGAGCTGCATCTAGTAATCTACCAGGAACACTGGTTTAAAGTTTGCTTCCAAATTGGTATTACATAGAGTCAATCAAAGAGAAAAACACTCTCTTTTTAAAATTCCTCCCACCAACAGAGATATTTCCCTCCTAAGAAACATAAAGGTATGTTCATGTGAGAGGAAGACACACATCAAAGCACTTAGAAAAGAGATTTGCTTATTTAAAAAACGTCGGCAAAAGTCAGACTTCAGCAATATTAGCTTGTCAAAAAAATGCCTACAACATGAATTTAAAGGAAAAAAAGCTGTGAAGTTTCCAAAATTATATAGTTTACATTAATCTATTCGCAGTAGAAAAACAACTTTCTCGCCTAGTTATTATATCCACGAAGGACATCACATATCCTTAGAAACCAATTGTGCAAAAGGCGTATCGTTATTTTGGTAAAGAGTGAGTAATTTAGAGGAAATGCTTAAAGTTTCATTTATTTTAGGGACCAGAACTAGACAGGGTGACCCTGTTATTTTTGGCTTATCACACTCTGGAACATCATGTATATGTTTATTCATAATGGTGGCAGGACAAAGTGTTCGTTTTCTTTCACATTGGCCATGATTGTCATGGCTAGGATGGCCCTAGACATCAGTTAGGTCATCTGGATAAGCTGGAGGATAATGAAAACACCTTGTGACTGACTCAAAAACCATGTCATTGATAAAGCAGTGATTACTATTATGTAAGGAAATATTATAGGAAAGGCTGAGATACTTAATGAGCTGAGGCACTCATGTTTTTCCTTGCTTTAAAGAAGACAACATGGTCCTGCTGAAAGAACATGGACCCAGAGGTAGTGGACCTGAGTCCAGACTCCATAAATTACCAGGAGTTTGACCCTGACAAAGTCATTGTGTTGTTGATAATACAGAACACAATGATTGCGTTTCTTTTGTTAATGGGCCTTTTGTACAAGGAGTATTAATATTTGTCAGGGTATAATCAGAGAAGCAGACCTCCTAAGAGACATTTATTTTTTTTTAATAGTTTATTGTTAAATTGGTTTCCATATAACACTCAGTGCTCTTCCCCACAAATGCCCTCCTCCATTACCGCCACCTCTTTTCCCCCTTCCCCTCCCCCTTCAACCCTAGGTTCACTTTCAGTATTCAATAGTCTCTCAGGTTTTGTGTCCCTCTCTCTCCCCAACTCTCTTTCCCCCTTCTCCTCCCCATGGTCCTCCATTAGGTTTCTCCTGGTCTCCTGTTAGACCTATGAGTGAAAACATATGGTATCTGTCCTTCTCCGCCTGACTTATTTCGCTTAGCATGACACCCTCGAGGTCCATCCACTTACCTACAAATGGCCATATTTCATTCTTTCTCATTGCCATGTAATACTGCATTGTGTATATATACCACATCTTCTTGATCCACTCATCAGGTGATGGACATTTAGGCTCATTCCATGTTTTGGCTATTGTTGACAGTGCTGCTATGAACATTGGGGTACATGTGCCCCTATGCATTGGCACTTCTGTATCCCTTGGGTAAATCCCTAGCAGTGCTATTACTGGGTCACAGAGTTCTATGGATAGTTTTTTGAGGAACCTCCATACTGTTTTCCAATGCGGCTGCACCAGTTTACATTCCCACCAACAGTGTAGGAGGGTGCCCGTTTCTCCACATCCTCGCCAGCATCTATAGTCTCCTGATTTGTTCATCTGAGCCACTCTGACTGGTGTGAGGTGGTATCTCAGTGTGGTTTTGATTTGTATTTCCCTGATGATGAGTGGCGCTGAGCATCGTTTCATGTGCCTGTTGGCCATCTGGATGTCCTCTTTGGAGAAGTGTCTTTTCAGGTCTTCTGCCCATTTCTTCACTAGATTATTTGTTTTTTGGGTTTCTCAAAAAAGTTACTATGTGATCCAGCAAATTCACTTTTGGGTATATGTCAAAAAATGTATCAGGGTCTCAAAGTGATATTTGTAAACTGATGATCATATTGACATATATCATTGTGTAAGCATAAGGTTTACAATGTAGTAATTTCTTATACATACATACTGTGAAATATTGTGAAACAATTACCTCAATAAAGTTAGTACACATCTCCATCACCATACATATTCACAATTTTTGTGAATTTGTGTGATGGGAGCATTAAGATTTTCCCTCACGACATCTTTCAGGCATATAATACAGTATTGTTAACTATAGTCACAATGCAGTAGATTACATCCTCAGAATTATTCATCTTATAATTGGAAGTTTGTTACCCTTTGACCAACATCTCCCCATTTCCCACCTCCAGCCCTTAGTAATCACCAATCTGCTATGTTTCTATGTGTTCATCTTTTCTTAGATTCTACATACAAGTGAGATCATACAGCATTTGTCTTACTGTGTCTGACTTATTTCACTTAGCATAATGCCCTCAGAGTTCATCCATGTTGTTGCAAAAGGGAAGATTTCCTTCCTTTTAATGGGTAAATATTATTCTCTTAAATATAAGCATATACCACATTTTCTTTATCCATTCATCCATTGATGGACACTTGGATTATTTCCATGTCTTGGCTACTGTGAATAATGTAAAAACCACAGGGGTACAGATATCTCTTCCCATCAGTGATGTCGTTTCTTTAAGATATATATTCAAGTAAGATTGCTGGATCTTTTGGTAGTTCACTTTTAAATGTTTTGCTTGAGTTCTAATCATAACAATGCTTTATTGGCTTTGTGTTTCTGAGCCTTTAAGAACCTGCTTCTTTATCTTTAAAGAATGTAACAATAGTATAAGCTTCATAGTGTTCAGTGAAAGAATTAAATAAAACAATGTGTAGTGCTTAGAGTAGTACCTTGCATACATAGCAAGCACTCAATCAATGCTACCTATTGTTATTAATTTTGTAGCTGTACAATAATAGCTCCTTAATTGAAAGTTAGGGCTTATAACTTATAAGGAAGTCTCAGTATGCAGTACCTGAATTAATTAGATATAAATTTGATAGAATGTTAATCATAAGCACAGACTTTTGCCACAACTTGGTTCATTATTTTGACTTTTAGCCAGTCATTAGCATTAATAATATTTCTGAGTATTCATGTAATTTCTCAAGAAAAAGGCATTACATTTCCTCCATAATTTATAGTTTAATGAAATTTCCAATATGTGAGAAATCATTTCAATGGCCAGAAAAGCCATACTGAGCATACTGAGCAGCTTCATTTTAAAATCATTGTCAGGGCACCTGAGTGGCTCAGCACCTGACTTTAGCTCAGGTCATGAACTCACAGTTTGTGAGTTCAAGCCTTGCATCAAGCTCTGTGCTGACAGCTCAGAGCCTAAAGCCTGCTTTGGATTCCGTGTCTCCATCTCTCTCTGCCCCTCCACTGCTCACGCTCTGTCTCTGTCTCTGTCTCTCTCTCTCTCTCAAATATAAACATTAAACATATTTTTGATAAAATAAAATCATTGTCAATGGCTAAAGACACTGTGTAAAGTTTGTATTCTACTCTTATATATACATCATTTGTAGATAATTTAGTAAAGAGATTTCTGAAGTTTCCTGTGAATCTAATTATTATAAATCAAATAATATTATTCCCTTGACTTACATTATAATTTTAGAAACATGAAGCCATTTTTAATGACTATTTAATGACAATTGACTATGACTTCTATTCATCAGGTTTAAGACTTAGTGATTGAGCAGGACACAAGCATTTACCTGCCCAGAGGACAGTATGTATTAAAGGAAATCTGTATGTAGTCATTTTAAATTTAGGTCTTTCTAAAGATAGCCATCCTTTAATAATTCAAGTTTGAGTTTTCATTCAACTTTTTTTTTAGTAGGTCACATTTGTACCCTATTTTTGGCTTTGTTTTCCATTTCCAGGTTGATAATGGCTCCCACAGCAGGGGGCTGATGTAGGGATCATTTCACACCAAACGGAAATGCAACCACTGAAATGAACTATTTCCCGTCAAAGAAAGGCTGAGAGGACTTTCAATGGCACAAGCTGTAATTTCCCAAAGGGGATTTACTTAGGGCAGTGAAGTTCGTGGATTTGGAGAAAACTTAGTGAAGCTTTTTACAGTGATCAAGACCTCAACTTTAGCAACTTATTTGAAGGCCATGAGCAAAGTCAAGAAAAGAGTGTGTCGTGGCAAATAGAGTCAATTCTAATTGTCTTTTTGAGGCCCCAGAATATTCCTACTTTCTTTACACTTAAAATTTTCAAGGAAATCTGAAAACTTTATTTTTGGACCTATCAATATTTGTAGTATTAGAAATTAAAACTGAGAGATACTTATTAATTTCTTTTAAAATACATTAGTTGGCCTAGATAACATTTTATATTATATCAATTTATGTTATCTAAAAAAAACTGTATTTCCCAAAATAAACAAAAAGTGAAGAAGGGTAGCATGTTTTATTTTTGCACATCCCTTTAGTGTCCAGCCTCACAGGATACAGCTATTCTCATATCTGCTTCTGCACTGTCCAACGCCATGCGTTTTTAAGACCAAAGTATAGGAAGAAAATTAGGCCTCACAAAACTATGTAGTTGGAAAGAGAGGAGCATTTTTATAGCCTTTTCAAATATTTGTGAATTTTCTTATTTGATCCTATGTCAAAACTCAACAAGAGGTAGTTACTTAAAGGGAAGTTAAAGGAAGGAATCTGAAACAATCTCAGTGAACTTTCCATACTCTGTAATGTTACACTGTTGGTGTTTCTTGTCCTCTGAATGGATCTTTTAACATGAGTGATTTTGTAACATCATAGTCATGTGGGACATAATGGTTCACTGAGCTATGCAGATCTTCAAAATGTTGACAGATTTTATTATACAATATCAAAAAATTATATTTGTTAATATCGCCACTGATTTCATCAAAAACTTTTGAAAGAAAGAATGTCAAGTTGTCTACATTTTCTAAAATTCTAATTTTCACTTGAAAACTTGAATGACAGCTTACTTCATTAACCTGTGAGAAAATATTTGCAAATACCCAAGTCTAAATAACCATACTTAGGTAACTATAATAGGTAAGTAAAAATGGAACTTCTAAGTTCCATGAAAACAGCTTTGAAACTCAAAGTATACAAGTGCTTTATACATACTTCCCATTGTGTCACTCTGAATATTCAAAAAGTATACTCGAGTGATTTAATAAGATTAACAATTTTACTGTTTCATACCGGACATTCTTAAGTAAAACTGACATTTTTGAGTGTGCAGCAATGAAGACTACATGATTATTAATATACTTCGGTGGAACTGCCTTGGTTTGTACTTAGTTTTATAAACCACAGATTTTATACCATCAGCACAATATCAATGCAATGCGACATGCATTGTCTTATATTATTATAAAAGTAGTTTTAGGGGCACCTGGGTGGCCCAGTTGGTTAAGTGTCCAACCCTTAGTTTCAGCTTTAGTCATGATCTCACAGTTCATGATTTCGAGCCCCATGCTGGACTCCATGCTGACAGTATGGAACCTGCTAGGGATGCTGTTTCTCCTGCTCTCTCTGCCCCTTGCTCACATGCATACTCTCTTTTTCTCAAAATAAATAAATAAACTTAAATAAAATATTTAAAAAAACAGTTGTAACCTCTTTGACTTCCTGAAAGGGGCTTGAGTACCCCAGGAGCCCATAGATTGTACTTTGAGAATTCTTGTTCTAGAGAATTCCAGGCCTATTTAATGGGACCAAGTCTGAAAAGGCCTTTTTAGAAGAGCCTGATGTCACTGATTTCAGTTTTTCTTTCAAGATCTAGCTGAGGACTGGAAAACTGGGGTTCCTAGTTGCCTGATGGTGTGAGGAAACCCAAACATTCTCAAATTAGAGAAAAAATAAAATAAAATTTTGTTACCTCTTTTAAAAGAACTGAGTAAGTCATTCTACTGACAAATTCCATGTCATTCTGTATAAAGTTCCAAAACCAATACATTAATTAAATGACAATAAAAATAACACCATGATTTAGACTACCTTTCATTGTGATAGACCATGGGTTTTGCTCATTTTGAACTTGTCGAAACATGTTCAATATTTTTGCACAAAACTTTATTAGATATACCTTAATTGCTCTGAAAACCCTCTCATTTTATAGATAACATAAACTGAAGCTCAAGGAATTTCCACTGAAGTCTTAGAACCTTAGAACTAAAACAATCCTTCAGGTCATGTAGTTCAGCCTTTCTACTAAATGAATTTTATCCTCACATGAACTTCCAGGTTTGACTTGAACCCTACCAGTGGCTCCCTGCTTCAGGGGGAATTATTTCATTTCAGACTGGACACCATCAGCAATTCAGATGTTTTTCTTTAAGTTCAAACAAACAAGTCTTAGTCATATTTCCTAATATAATATATTTCTATTTCCTAAGATCATAGTTGCTTTTTCAGCAATCAAAGCATAATATCACCTTGTGGTGACCAGACAGCTTATAAAATCCATGTTTATCACATGAACTGTTCTCAAGTCTGCCCCAGCCCAAATTTGTATTGTACTGTACTATTGATATTTTCCTCCAAAAAATAAGTTTTCAAAATTATATTTCATATGCATTGCTTTGGTCCACAGTCCAATTTCTCACAGCCAATTTTAATTTTGATTTATTCAACACTGTATTATCTACATGCAATTTATGTCATTAGCAATATTGATGTAGAGGTCAATCATATCTTCATCTAATTTTCTTTCTAATAGCAACAACAATAGGGAGGAAGGAAGACTCTGGCATGATACTAGAGATACCCATTTATTCAATCACATTTGTTAAGATTGCCCAATAGTGTTCTAGGTCCTTAGCTAACTACCTACCATAAAGGGAAAGAGAAAGAGAAAGGGATAAAATGTTTATGATAGCAAAAATGCCTGAAAACTTCCCAAACATGCAGAGATGGACATCCAGATTCATGAGACCAAAAGACCCCATATAGGTTGAGTCCAAAAAGGGCTACACCAAGATACATTATAATTAAATTGCCAAAAGCCAAAGACAAGGAATTATGATAACAGCAAGAGAAAAGTGACAAGTAACATACAAAGAGATCTTCATGACTATTAGCATTTTTCTCAATGGAAATTCTGCAGGCCAAGAGAGAGTTGGATGATATATTCAAAATATTGGGGGCAAAAACAAAAACAACCAAAAAACCTCTGTCAATCAAGAACACTATACCCAAGAAAGCTGTCCTTTAGAAATGAAAAAGAGAGAAATTTTCACCAAAAAAGCTGAGGGAGTTCATTAGCAGTAGACCTGTCTAAAGGGAGACACTAAAGCATCATTTTCAATTATTCAATATAATGCTACTTACCTTCACAAAACATCAATCTGTAAAAGTCATTAAGGATAATAAATATATAGCCAAACTCAGATTCTCTAATATTGTAATGGTGGTATATAAACCACCTCAACTTTAGTTGAAAAGTTAAAATTAAACATTAAAATTAGCCATAACTACAATAATTTGTTATTATTTGTTATTACAATAATATTTGTTATAATAATTTGTTACTTGATGTACTTTGATAACATCAAAAACCTAATATGTGAGCAGTGAAAAAGGAAAAGAATAAAGTTACTGTAGCTATTGAGTAAGCTGTTATCAGCTTAAAATAAGATATTATAAATATAAGCTATTTTATGTAAGTCTTATGGTAACCACACAGGACAAGCCTGTAGTAGATACTTAAAAGATTAAGATAAAGGATTCAAAGCATACTGATATGAGAAGTTATTAAATCACAAAGGAAGACAGCGAGAGGAAACAAAAAACAAAGAACCTACAAAGCAGGCAGAAAACAATTAATAAAATGGCAATAGTAAGTCTTATCTATCAATAATTATTTTAAATATAAATGGATTAAGTTATTCAACCAAAATGCAGAATGGCTGAATGGATAAAAAGAACAAGACTCAACAATATGCTGCCTAGAAGAGACTCACTTCAACTTTAAGGACACTCATAGACCATGAATAAAGGGATTTAAAAAAGATATTTCAAATAAATGGTAATCAAAAGAAAGTAGAGGTAACTATGCTTATATCCAACAAAGCAGACCTTAAGCTAAAAATAGTCAAGAGGAACAAAGAAGGTCATTATATAATTATAGAAAGGTCAATCCATCAAGAAAAAAATAACAATTATAAATATTTATATACCAAGCATTGGAACATGTAAATATTTAACAAAACCACTAGCAGAACTAAAAGGAGAAATAAATAGCAATGCAATAATAGTTGAGAACTTTAATATCACACTCTCAACAATGGATAGAGCATCCAGATGGAGAATTAATCAGGAAACGGTAGATTTGAACACTATAGACCAAGTGAAGTTGGGAGACATATACAGAACATTCTATCCAACAGCAATGGAATACACATTTTTCTCAAGCCTATCAAACATTTGCTAGAATGAAAGGCCACAAAACAAGTTTCAACATATTCAAAAGGGTAAAAATCATATCACGTAACTTTTCTGGCTACAGTGGTATGAAACTAAATGTCAATAACAGGATAACTGGAAAATTTACAAAATACATGGATTTATAGAAATTAAATAACACATTCCTGATCAATAAGTCAAAGAAGAAACTAATAAAAAGTCCAGCTCCCAAAAACTCAAATATTTTAATCACTTAATGTAATACCTGAAACTATAAAAAATAGGGGAAAAGCTCCTTTAGATGGGTTTTGGTAATAATTTTTTGGATATGACACCAAAAGTACAAATAACTAAGGCAAAAATATACAAGTGGGACTGCATCAAACTAAAAAGCTTCTGCACAGCAAAACAAAAACAAAAAAAACAATCAACAAAATGAAAGGGCAACTTCCAGAATGGGAGACAATATTTCCAAAGCACATATCTGATTAGGGGTTGATATCCATATTATATAAGGAACTTATGCATCTCAGTGGCAAAAAAGAAATAATCTGCTTTAAATTTTTTTTAAGTTTATTTATTTTTGAGAGAGAGACAAAGTGCGAGCAGAGGAGGGGCAGAGAGAGGGATACACAGAATCTGAAGCAGGCTCCAGGCTCTGAGCTGTCAGCACAAGAGCCCCATGCAGGGCTCAAACTCACAAACCTGCGAGATCATGACCTGACCTGAAGTCGGATGCTTTACCAACTGAGCCATTCAGGTGTCCCACAAATAATCTATTTAAAAAATGGGCAAAGGTTCTAAGTAGACATTATTTCAAAGAAGGTATTCAAATAACCAACCGGTACATAAAAAGATGCTCAACATTATTAATCATAATCAGGGAAACAAAATCAAAACCACAATGAGATACCACCTTATACAAGTTACAATGGTTATTATCAAAAAGATAATAAATGGAAAGTATAGGCAAGGAAGAATAGAAAAGGGAACACATGGAGTGCCTGGGTGACTCAGTCAGTTGAGCATCCAACTTTGGCTCCGGTCATGATCTCACGGTTCATGGGTTCAAGCCCCGTGTTGAGCTTTGTGCTGACAGCTAGCTCAGAGCCTGGATAGAGCCTGCTTCAGATTCTGTGTCTCCCTCTCTCTCTGACCCTCCTCTGCTCACGCTGTCTCTCTCTCTCAAAAATAAATAAAAATATTTTTTAAAAAAAGGAAAGGAAAGGAAACACATGTGCACTGTGGGTGGGAATATAAATTGGTGCAGCCACTATGGAAAACAGTCTGGAGATTTCCCAGAAAATTAAAAGTAGAACTACCATATGATCCAACAACCCCACTTGTGAGTGTATATGGATATGAAATCACTATCTCAAGGAAATACCTGCACGCCCATGTTCATTGCAGCATTATTTACAATAGCCAAGACACGGAAACAACCTAAGTGTCCATCAACAGATGAATAAATAAAGAATATATGCTATATGTATACAATGGAATAGATGACAGGTAATCCTGTCATTTGTAACAATATGGATGAGAGCTGAGTGTATTATGCTAACGGAAATAAATCAGAGAAGACAAATACTATATAATCCCACTTATATGTGGAATCTAAAATACCACACCCACAGAAACAGAGCACAGAATAGTGGTTACCAGGGTTGAGAGGGTGTGTGGGAGGGGGTTAGAAATGAGTGAAGGTGGTCAAAGGGTAACTTCTGGTTATAAGATGAATAAATTCTGGGGATGTAATGTACACCAATACATTACTGTGACTAGAGTGTGACTATTGTTAACAATACTGTATTATATACTTGAAAGTGCTGAGAGGAAGGCTTAAAAGTTCTCACCTCACATACCAAAAAATGTGAATATGTGAGCTGATGAGGGTTGGTTAAGCCATCAGCTCTTGGGTTTGGCTCAAGTCCTGATTTCACAGTTTGTGGGTTCGAGCCCCGTGTGAGGCTCCCCAGCTGGTAGTACAGAGCCTGTTTGGGATTCTCTCTCCCTCCCTCTCTGTCCTTCCCCTGCTTGCACTGTCTCTGTAGCTCTCAAAGTAAATAAATAAATAAATAAATAAATAAACAAACAAACAAATAAATAAATAAATAACTTTAAATATATATATCTATATATACATTCAAATAATCATGTTGTTCAAGTTAAAATTACACAAGGTTATATGCCAATTATATCTCGAAGCTAGAGGCGAGAAGAAGAATCTGAGAAGCCCAGCTCAACCCATATATCCTTTATATTATATGTAATGGTGTCATTTTATAATGTAAAATGAACACTTATACCACAGAATGGGAGAAACTCCCTAATTATAGCTACATTTCCTGCATATGTCATGTGTAATTCCAAGGCTGAGGTACACAGAGATGACATTAGCACTCATCTGAAAATCACTCTATTTTTTCCCCAAAGCATGAATTTTGCATTTGGAATTGGTTGTCACTACTTTCAGAGTCAAAAGGACATTGTTAATTTTTGGCAGTTAGATTATTCCACCCTTAAACCACCTTCATAATTTTTTGCATTCCATCCTTTGTGCACTAGGGTCTCTGTGATTGAGTCCTGAATTTGAATACATGATTTTTCCCCTGATGAACTGCATTCACATTTTATTCACTTATCTATGACTCCATTTATTTATACATGCGTGCATGCATCCATCCCTCCAGTCACTGAGTGCTTGACATAGTCTTGTCACTGAGGATTCCAAGTATAATACAGACACCCACTAAAGATTAATTTTGTTTTTAAAAAGGAGAGCCAACATTTTTTTCAAGTACTTAAGTAAAAGACAAAGAAAAAAACTCCAAATTTTTAATAGTGTTTGTCTCAAGTAGTATCTTTATCAATCTTCTCTTTTCTATCCATATTTTCTGCCAAAATATGCTTAATCTTACAATCAGTAAAATAAATTAAAATTCTTCTAGTTTGAAAAGAGGGTATTATTTTTTTCAATCAAGTCTCATGATATTAAACAGTATGTTGAGATGAAAGTCCTAGACATGGGTAACTAGATCTCTATAGTACCTAGAGCAATTGGCTGGATAATGATTGCTCAGTATTTCATCTATGAATAGAATATTTCATCTGGAAAATAGGATGTTTTATCTCTCATATTAACAAGTTAGCATACTTTTATTTTCTTTCTGGAAAGTCCAATATTGCTGTGTTTTCACCTCAAATAAGAGTACATGATTCCACATTCCCATCTAGGAACCAGTACTGATGAGATCAAGTGATCTAGTTTATGATGCCCCCATAGCTGGTTGAATTCACATCGCTTTCCGGGGAAACTGACTGAAAATCCCAGGTGGAGAGGTGGCGATGGAAAAGAAAGGTGGATGAAGGAGAATATGAGGCCTCCACCAAGTCCTCTTGTCTTAATTTCAGATTCCACTGAGAAGTAAAAATGGACAGTGTATCTTTTGAGTCGGACCATACAGAGATGCAAAGACCAGAGTCAGAAAGAGCTACCAAGATTATTGAAAACATGCTGATATGTGAAATTGCATGTTCTTATTTCTGTACTTTCCTAGACAAAACTGAGGAGAACTGAAGCTGTCACCAGAGGAATCAGGAGGTATTGTGTGGGAAGCTACTCACTTTCTTTCCCATCGTTATTTTTCACTTTCTCTTCTGTAGCATTTTGCTACTTTAATAAATGTTTGGATATTTCCTTGTCTTCTCACTCTGCTGGAGAAAAACGGAAGTTACTCTTAAATTATTTAACATATTTATTTGGGTCTTGGTTTTTCTAAGTTTGAAGCTACTCAAGGTTTCTTTCTTCCTTTTGAAAATGATGCTGACCTCAACACCCTTTAATTTTTCACAAAACAAGGTTCCCCTGGTGCTTCCTAGAATGATACTTCCATTGCTTCCTAGAATAATACTCTTTTCCTTTTTATTCACACATATTTGTTCTGCATTGTTGTTATATCCAGTAGTTAATTAATACTGTCAAAATTTCATATTTAATTTCTGTGTTCATATATTTAATTTCTTGTATCTCACTCTCCTCAGAGGTTAACATTCTTCTTGCTGGAGAAAACAATTTAATATTTCTTTCAATGAGAGACTGTAGCTGAAAATGCTCCTAGTCATTGTATGTCACAAATGTCTATCTTATGCTCTCCTCCCTCTTTCATGATAATCTAGCTGGATGTAAAATGTTAAGTTATCAGATATTTTCCCTCACTACTTTCAAGACACGCCATCATTGTTTCTGGCATCTCTTTGTTATTGATGGGAAGTCAGTTGTCTCATTAATTGATAGTCTAGGTAGGGTAGTCTGTTCTTTGTGGTACTTTTAATTCCTTTTTCTCTTGATATTCTGCTGTTTCAATACCAAGTGTAGAGTGTAGGTGTTTTTATTCCACACCCTATTTACAGTGCCCTTCCATCTTGAGTTCTCTGCCTTTGTTCTTGTCACTAATTTTCAAATTTTGTTTCTTCAACATTCTCTCCATTCTCTTCCTCCAGAAATCTTAGGAAGTATATGCTGAAAGTCCTCAATTTATTTCCATAGCTCTCAAGTGCTGCTTAATATTTGATATCCATCTCTCTGCTGTTCTCAAAGTGAATTACTCAAAATTCTTGTCCATTTCTCTAATTCTTTGCCTGTGTGAAGTATCACTCATTGATTGGAGTTATTTTTTAAAGGTATTGATTCTTTTCTATACACATGTTCTTCTTTCATATTACCCGATTTCATAATTTCTTGTGTTTTTAATTTAAAAAACTACTTCATTGCTATAAATATACAAACTTTAATTTTTCTGTCATATAAGACTGTAATATTAATTTTACCTAGAGTAAGTGTTCCTTTTTTATTACTGTAGGCTATGTTCCTCCACAACCAGATTAATGGAACATTGCAGAAAATGTGGAATATGTATCAATATGTGTTCTCCAACACTCTTCTGACAAAAAAAAAGTTTATTCACTCATTAACAAGGATGTAGAAAAGTAACGACAAAATCTGAGGTGATGTTGGTGATTCCTTCTAGATGGAATTACTTTCCCCTTAATTTATCCCAATCTTAATTTCCATTTTTGGAAAAGACTTTACTTTGTTAAAGGAATAAAATGAAAAGGTAAAGTCAGTACAGCTGTAACTAATAATGTACAGCTCTGGTATTCGTGAAAAGTACTAAAAATAAGATTCCTGGGACACTTGGGTGGCTCAGTCAGTTAAGCAGCTGATGCTTGGTTTCAGCTCAGGTCATCATCTCATGGTTCAGTTCGTGGGGTCAGGTGCCAGGAGAGGCTTGAGATTCTCTCTCTCCCTCTCTCTCTGCCCTTCCCCTATGTGCATACTCTCTCTCTCTCTCCCTCAACATAAATAACCATTTAAAAAATAAATAAAAATAAGATTCCTGCTACAGGAAACATCAATTTACTTGATCTAAAATCATTCATTTTTTAATCTTCACTACATTGATCACTCCCATATGACTCTCTTTTTTTCTGTAGTAAATTGATTTATATTTTGTTATGCACTCAGGCTTAAAGACAAACTCTGGGAGTGTAAATCTCCATCAGAAGTCATCCTTGTGAGACTGAACTGTCTCCATGATGCATAATGGTCCCTCTACCAGGTGCAACACCATGCCATTAATTCAAGAGAGGGATTGCCATATAAATAAAAAACACTGATTAAAGATTTCATTCAGCTGGCTTTTCTACTCAGCCTTCAGATGAGAGATGCCATATCGTTACTTATTTTTTACAATGATCGTAATTATGAACATTGCCATCCATAGTTATTTTCTGCACTGGTCATATATGGAAGTAATACCATAATGCATTCAGCTACCAGTTTGGCAAACAAAATAGTTCTATAACTGTTGTATCAAGAGAATATTTATGGATGAAGATGATAGCTTCTTTTTTCAAAATCAGCTAAAATATCAGACAAAATTTTTGAAAGATCCTGACTTCCCCTTCAAAAACACATTGTAGATTCGTAAGTAATATGTTCATCTAAGCTTCCTTTAAAACCGTATTCAGGTAGATCAATCAATTGCTGATCATTCATTCTATATAAAATGACATACAAATTTCTTCAGTTCCAGAATTAGCAAGGCACAATCCCATATTTGCTACTTTTTTCAGTTATGTTAGGCATAAATATTCACATAACTGCTTGGATTAATTGTGCCATTGCCAGTCAATCTGAAAGAGGATTTTAAAAATTACCCACCCAACAAAAAAATGTTTAGCATTTACTACATAGCCAACATTGTCTTTGCTCCATTTGGATTCCTCAGATTCCCTTTACAATTTCTGCACACCCCTTCTCCAATATCTGTGCTTTTGCTTTTAACTGCCTTTCCCTGCTATCCTCTTTATACAACTTCTTAGGCTCTGCAAATCACTTGGCTGCTTTTCCTGCAAGGGCAAAGAACCAAAAGAGTCTATGAGTTTATGCCTCCCAAGAGTGCTCATTTCCAATGGCTGACTATGGAAAGCTAACTCTTGACTTGGCCTGGGGAAAATAGGAGGTGTAAGATTCCAGAGTTCTCACTGAGATCAGGAGGAGGCTTGCTTTATCCTCTCATCAGATGAGACATCACCTGAAATGACACCCTGGATGGGCTTCTGCCCCTTCCCTGTATTGCTCCCCCCACCACACTTTCTTTCTCCTGGGATCACTCTCTACTAAAATCATCTGAACACAAAACCTTCCCCCGGTGTCTGCTTCTGGGGACCTAACCTAAGGCATACTATGTGTCACACTTGGGGCTGAATGCTAAGAACGTAACGACGAGCAAGCTAGATACAGAAACATCCATTTAGAGCTCAGAATCTAACGAAGAAGATGAGACACTGAACTAGTACGCTGTGGGAAGTACTGTTTCAAGAGAGCAGCAGTGCTCTGGGAGAAGGAACCCATAATCTTGTAAGGTGGCAGTTGTCACAGATGGCTTACCAGAGGAAATGGCATTGAAACTGAAACCAAAAGGCAGTGTGGAAAGTGCAAAAAGAACATGAAGTTCAAAGGGCCAGAGTGGACAGAGTCCACAGTTAGATCATTTAGTGAAGAAATTAGTAAAGAGCCTGTGTGCTACTGTATTGTCCTGTAAATTCAAGAAAGAATTACAAGCAGGACTTAATTGAATGACCTTTGGAACGGTCATTCTTGCATTTAATAAGCGCAGCTGTGTACTTCTATTTCAGTATTTCATGGACTTTACAAGAGATAGAATGGGAGAGCCCTGGGAAGACCTATATTACGAAGTACCTATTAAGATAAACAAATCAAGACCTTTAGAAATTCAAAATCACCAGGCATACTGCTCCCAAGTAAGGTCCTAAACCAAGACCTTTAGAAGTTCAAAATCACTTTGGGCTATACTACTCCCAAGAGAGTTCAGTCATTCAGGTCAGGATAGCAGGGTGTTAGCAAGCCGAGAGAGGTGAAGATCACATTCCAGGTGGTAAGTTCCGGATAATACTCAAGATGTCAAAGGACAGATCCTAATGAAACTTCATCGCCTCTTTGTAGGCATGTTCCCTGACTCCTCTAAGTAGCACACTTTTTTCTGTATATACACAGCACTGTACAATTTTTTCTGCAATCCCTTTTATTAACTCTTTTGCTTCTTCAATAGACTATGAATTCTTCACAAAGGAAGAGATACTTATCTTTAACATGTGCAATGATTAGTACATAGCATGTGTTCAAAAATGCCTACTGGGTAGAGCAATGAAAGAATAAATGAACGATTATTTCTTTTTAGCTTTTGTTCTTTTCAATATGAGCAGAATATCTTCTGTCCAAAATCTCTAATTCACTAGGTTCTCCTTTTCTAGGCAGTGTTGTCCAAAGGAAATATAAGATGAGCCACATATGTAACTTAAATTTTCTAGTAACATATAGGAAAAAACAAGTAAAATGAAATAGGTGGAATTAATTTTAAGAATGTATTATACTCAATATTTCAAAATCAGAATTTCAGCATGTAAACAATAGTTTTAAATTATCATGAGACAGTCTACATTTTTCCATACTAAGAAACCCAGGGTTTATTTCACATATGCTTAGCTCAATCCAGACTGTTCATATTTCAGGTGTTCAATTGCTAGTTTCTACTCTGCTGGACAAGCAGTCCTGTGTACTACCTCAAAATATGAAGTTAACATTTTCCAAAACAAGGTTTTTTCCAAAACAAAATTTTCTTAAAAAGCAAGAGAGTTCCAAGCACATTATTTAGAACAGGATTTCTCAATAGTGACACACCGACCAGACACTTTGGCTAGATAATTCTCTGTTATAGGGAGGCTTCTCTGTGTACTATAGGATGTTCTGCAACATCCTTGGTCTTTACTCACTAGAAGTCAGTACCAACTCTCTTCCTACAGACATCAAAAATGTCTGTGGACACTGGCAAGTGTCCCTTGGGGGGTAAAATTGCCCCCACTGAAAGCCACTGAATTTTATTATCCCCTTCAACTTTGGGAAGCAGGAGTTTTGGGACTCCAGCACTCTACTGGGTCTCATGAAGAATTATCTCCAAAAAACATTATGCCACAGAGGTTCTGCTGATCTGCCAAGAGCATTCCTATTTTCCCACCTTTGTCCATTTTAGGACACTGCATTTGGTTTGACTGGTTTTTGTTCAGGGAGCACACCAGACAGAGCCTTTTCCTAGATTTTTCTGTCACATTTCATAGGGCAAGATTTCTTATTTACAAGCAATATGAATTGATTCTAGGCAAACAGAAAAATAATTTTTTGGAATGTTGCCAGGAAGGTTATTGGGAAGATCGCACTGTCCACAAGAAGACTGAAAAACCAGATTCAGAAAATGGTTAACAATAGAGATGCCATCTCTATTCAATACTTTATTACAGGAATTGTCTGATTAATATGCAGCTACTGGGGCCACAATTACCGCACACTCCTGCTGCCACTGGACGCTTGACCCCCAACTCTCTTATGAATATTTTTCAATTTCATTGTGATTTGGCATCATTCTCTCATTGTAGTCTCTAATACATTTCGTCTACATTTATTAGCCCTTGCATTTAGAATGAAAGAAACCTTTGATCCATCCTCACACAACCTTTGATTCATTTTCTCTGCTTCTGTGAACCTTTCTTATGGAGGTTTGCACTCCAAGCTACTGTAATCCTTTTCTTTTCAAAATGTACATTGGATATACAAAATTCTAGGTGCTTAGAAGCCCTCAAGCAATAGCAGCTAACTAGAACTGTTCCTATCAGTGGGTAGGGATTCAAATGGTTTCACCAGACCACTGACGTTTTCTTCTTGGAGTCTCTCCCATTTCTTTGCCTCTCAGAGGGTTACATTTAATAACCTTTGGGGTATCCATGTCTCACTTTAGGGATGTCTCTCTTTCTAGGCCTAACTGGCCTGCTAAGTTGTTCCCTGTGATTATTAAATAATCATAAAGATCCTGGCTTAGTTGACTCACTGTAATGACACTGCAGGACTCTGGTCCTGTTTTTCCTTCATCCATTTACTCACTCAACAAATATTTATTGGATGCTTACCATATACTAAGCCCATTGCTTAAACTAATAGGGAAAACAGACATTAATCAAATAGTCACAGAAAGAAATATTAAAGCACAACCAGGACATTTTAAAGGAGAATGTATTTCCCATCTGGGTGAAATCCTATATTTGGAATGCTTATCATACTGTTGTAATAGTCAGAAAACCAGTGAGGGTTTCTTGGTTTCTTGTAGGGAATGACACCTGAGGAAAACTGAAGGACAAGCAGAAGTGAAGTAGTTGACAAAGATAAGAAGGAGAGCATTCCATGAAAAATAAACACCATGAAGAAATGTGAAGAATTCACGGGAATAAAAAAGGCCAGTGCGGTTGAAGCAGTAAGAGCAAGGGAGATGATGTATTTACCCATGGAATCTCTAGCTTCGGTCAATCAAATGTAAGTCAAAACAAAACTTTTAATTAAAAAAACAGTCCTCCATATACAAAAATAAATATGAAATGAATTAAGGATGTAAATATGAGATCTGAAACCATAAAAATCCTGTAAGAGAGCACAGGCAGTAATGTCTGTGACATCAGCCATAGCAACATTTTTCTAGATATGTCTTCCAAGGCAAGAGAAACAAAAGCAAAAATAAACTCTTGGGACAAATCAAAAATAAAAAGCTTCTGCAGGGCCAAGGAAACAACCAACAAAACTGAAAGGCAACTTACTAAATGGGAGAAGATATTTGCAAATGACACATCTGATAAAGGGTTAGTGTACAAAACATATAAAGAATTTATAAAACTCAACACTCAAAAAATGGATAATTTTTTTTTTTTGCTACTCTGTATCCATTCATCAGTTGATGGGTGTGGTATACATATACAATGGAATATTACTCATCCATCAAAAGGAATGGAATCTTGCCACGTGCAACGACATGGGTGGAGCTAGAAAGTGTAATGCTAAGTGACATAAGTCAGAGAAAGACAAATCCATATGATTTCACTTATATGTTGAATTTAAAAGACAAAACAAATGAGCAAAGGGAAAAAAGAGACAGACAAACCTGGACACAGACACTTACTAATGGTAACCAGCTGGGAGGTGTGTGGGAAGAATAGCACAAATAGGTCATAAGGACTAAGGAGGGCATTGTATTGAGCGCAGGATGTTGTATGGAAATGTCGAGTCACTATATTTTATACTTGAAACTAATGTCGCATTGTATGTTAACTAACTGGAATTTGAATAAAAGTTTTAAAACATTTAAGTGTAAAAAGAATAAAGTCTAGTTTCTCCAATATAAAAAATGTATATGTGATAGGGGGAAAAAAAGATATATGCATCCCTATTTTTATTGTAGCATTACTTACAATTCCAAGTTATGGAAGAAGCCCAATAAATGAATGGAAAAAGAAATATGAAATATATATATATACACACACACACATATACATGTGTATATATATATGTATATATATATATCAGTCAGAAAAAAGAGAAATAGGATATGATTTCACTCATCTGAAAGAAGTCCTTTGACTGGTTAGAAGGAAATCATTGAAGCCAGATTTAGAAAGTAGCCAGCAGAATTCCCTCTTGTTGAACTTAATTGTGATTTAAATGAGCAGTCTCATAGCTGGCCCCTGAACTAGTTCCTTTTATAGTATATGGAAAAGCAAAATATTTTGGTGTACCCATCTCCTGCCAACAAACGTTCTATCAAGTGCAGTTGGTATGACTAGCTAACTTTACCCGACTTCATCAGAGAAAAGGGACTTCAGGACCTTCTAATTATTACTGTCACTGCCAGCCACACATCTGAGTCCAGCAAGTATACATTTGATCACAGAATAATAGGTGCTTAGTTAAAAATTGAAAACAGTTTTGCTGAAACATTCTGAAGAGAAAGTGAGTAGGCCTTTCACTTGAATACCTGTGGCTTGCCCACAAACCCAGTCCAGAATTATTTAAAGCCAAGCAGGGTGTCTCGGGCAGAATGGTAGCTCTGCTTCTTCACAGCTGAGTGTCTGAAAGCAACGCTGAAAGAAAGCAATGCACAGCCAGTTCCCTTTCTTTATACCTCCTGACCCAACTGTCTCCAACTGTCTTCCCTAACGCTGCCGGTGTGATGTTAGGGGCAGACTCATCTCTCTGAATGTTGGTCTCACCACTTCTTCTGTCCCAAGAAGAGTGGACTCCATGGAAACTAAAAGAAGCAGATGCTTCACTATCATTTGCTGCCGGAAATTCCACTTTGATGCTTCTAGCCTATTTTCTAAGATAAAAGAAAGAAAGAGGAAAGGAGCCTCCTGCTGCTGAAGGTCAATGACTTTTTAAATGGCCTTACCCTGATGCTTTTCAGAAAGTGTTTTGTATTTGAAAGCACCTGTCACTCATTCTCCAACATATTTCCACATCTTGAAAAGAAGAAAAGCCTGAAACTGCTTGATAAGGAAACAACTGAGAAATTAAAGTTGATGTGTCATACCTTTTGCTGTCTCAATTTTTTGGATTCTAAAGCCCCACTTAGGGGAACAGACAATCAAAGACAGATAGAGCTGACAATAGTGAGCAGGGTAAGAAGTGAGAGAGAAAAGAAAAAAGTGAATGAGAGGGAGACAGCGAAGAGACAATGAGAAAAGTAAGGAGAGATCAATAAAGGCAGAGAGTGAGAAATTGAGGCAAACAGGGGCAGAGAGAGGTAAAGACAGAGACTGAAGGAAAAATAAAAACAGGTAGAGCTAGAAAGAAACAGGATACCTGGACTGGGTATACAAGAGAAACAATATTCCTTCAACAAGAGTCTAAGGAGCAGATTCTATGTGAGGTTTCTGTGCCAGCAGGCACTGGGACAGTAAAGATAAAACAATTAAATAAGCCAATGCAATGAGGAGCAGAGAGATGCAAAACAGAGCGCTCTCTGAGAAGAACATAGCAGGAGTACCCCGCTGGTATAAGTTGGTCTGGCATCTTTTAGGGAAAGTTATAGATCTTTTCTTTTAATGAATGTGTAAGGGGAAAAAAGGCTCAGAGTTTACAAACACTGGGTTCATAAAGCTGAATTTTATCTGATAGGCAGTCTTCTTAGATATCCGCCCTTGAACTCAGACCTCTCCTCATTCGGGCTTGCCACCGGCCCGAATACAGCAATATAAAAACAAACGAAAAATTCTTGTCCTTCAAGGCAATGTATTTTCATCTATTGGAAAATTGTCATAATGTGCTGGGTTTTTTTTTTTTAGAACAAAATGGTTTACTGCTATCTGACAAAAAGTCATCTGAATAATTCCATACATCCTTCCTGTGTGCCAAGTCAATGGTGACTCACAATATGTCTGTTCTTGTGCAGCACCCCAGTCTATACAATGTTATTCGACACCTGATATACACATCTCTTCCTTAGGCCAGGGCCTCAGAATTAAAATAAAGGAAAAATTCCTGTATCAATCCTTTCAGAGCTTCCAAACTAGGATTCTACAGGCTGATGTGTCCCACAGCTATATTTGCTTTTATCTGAAACATTGAGAGATTAGAGTAGTTAAGATAAAAACCCAGATTCCCAGCTCTTCTGTAATAATAAGTACCAGTTTCCTCATTGTGATAACTGGCCGGAGCAGAGCAGCTCTCTCCCTTACAGCCAAGGCACACACTCTGAAGAACGCCCTTTCTCAATTCCATTGTCAATCTCTGGAACGCTGAAACCAAAGTCAGTGTTATTCACCATGATTCTTCTACTGCTACATCGTTTATATTTGGTAAGCTTTTCATATTTATAATCACTGGCCTCTATAGGTAACTGAATCTGAAAACATTGATCTAAAGCTGTATTGTCCAATATTTTAGCCAGTACTCACATGCAGTTATTTAAATTTAAGTTAATTGAAAGAAAATAAAATTTAATTTAATTTCAGTTTCTCAGTTGCACCAGTCACAATACATGTGCTCAGTAACTACCAGTAGTTAGTGATTACCATAGCACAGATATAAACCACTTCCATCAGTGCAGAAAGTTCTATGGGATAGGGACAATTTAGAGAATAAAGAAGGGCTGAGACCAACATTCTTCCCACATATTGTCCCAAATTTGTACGCAAGATCTAGGAGGTATTAGTAGGTGTTCTATGGTCAGATGATTTTGTAAAACACTGTGTGTATTAGTATCTTACAGCTGCTGTAACAAGTTACTACAAACTTCATGGCTTAAAACAATACATATTGAGGGAAAGAGAGTTGGGGAGAGAGAGGGACACAAAACCTGAGAGACTACTGAATACTGAAAACGAACTGAGGGTTGAAGGGGAAGGGGGAGGGGAGAGAGAGGTGGTGGTGATGGAGGAGGGCACGTGTGGGGAAGAGCACTGGGTGTTGTATGGAAACCAATTTGACAATAAACTATTTTAAAGAAACTCAACACATATTTATTATTTTACAATTCTGGGAGCAAGAAGTGCAAATAGGGTTTCTTTGACTTATAATCAAGTATCAATAGGGCTGTATTCTTCTCAGAAGATCTAGGGTAGTATCAGTTTCTTGTCTTTTCTAGCTTCTGAAAGTCTCCTCCTTCCCTCTTCAGAGCCAGCAAGGGCCAGTCAATTCTTTCTCCGATTCTAAATTTGACTCTTCTCTTTCTATCCTCTACTTTTAAAGACTTAGGATTACATTGGCCCCATTCAGATAATCCAGGGTAATCTCCTCATTTCAAGGTCAACTGACTAGCAACCTTAATTCCATCTGCAACTTTAATTCCCTCTTGCTATATAACAACGTATTCATAGGTTCTGGAGATCCTTGGAGACAATTATTCTGCCTAGTATGCTGTGTTGAACAAAATTAAACAAGGATCTCTATAGCAGAACTTCACTGAATTTTTAGTACCCTAAGGACAATCAATTGCTAGATGATACAGTTTTATTAAATCTATATAAATAAATGTTTATTAAATGTCATTATAGAACTTTTTTTAAAATTTATTTTTAGGTTTTTTATTTATTTTTGAGAGACAGTGTGAGCAGGGGAGGGTTAGAGAGAGAGGGAGATACAGGATCTGAAGCAGGCTCCAGGCTCTGAGCTAGCTGTCAGCACAGAGCCCGATGCAGGGCTCGAACCCACAAACTGTGAGATCATGACCTGAGCTGAAGCCGGACGCTTAACCGACTGAGCCACCCAGGCCCCCCATTATAGAACTTTTTATGAGTAACATTTATTAACATTGTTTCAAAGAAAAGAATTTTAAGATTACACTGTTAGAAGTAAAAAAGAATGCCTCAAAAAGAAGTAATCTTTTGAATTAAAAACGATGAAAACAGTAGATTGTCTCTAATAGCACACGAAAATAGTTTTGCAGATACTTCCAGGGGCCTATTGAGTCTTTGTTCCTTTAAACAAGATGGAGGAAGTGGAAATGAGCTAGCCACATGGAAAGATTATTTAGCCTGTTCCGTCTGTGTATAAACATCCAGGGTCATGTCTTTGCCTGGGCCCCATACTTCCAACTATAATAGAAATAGTCATGAAACACTATACCAAAGTACCAAAGGGAACTTTAAGATACTCTAATCCAAAAACCTGAAGTATCAATTTGTCTTATGTCATTCAGCTAATACACACCTAAGGACAGACTAGGTTTCCATATTCCCAAGTAAATATCCTTCCCATACTATAAAACTGTATTTTCCCAAAATGTAGAAAGCCTAACCATCTAAGTTATTTGTAACTAAACACCAAAGATATTATCTTTGATCTTTCTAGGTATTAAAAAAATAAAGGATTTCATTAGAAAGAAGTAAAATATCATTTTGCCGTTAGTTCCCTGCCTCAGAAATTTCCCAGGAATTCACATGGAGACTTTTGACTGGGCTTCCCTATCCACATGGACATGCTAACAAAAAAAGAGGATTAAAACTCTTACCTATACTCCTCACTAAAGTTTTCCCACTGAACCTGCCCTTCATGAAGCAAGGAACCAAAAGGGCTCTAGAAAAAGAATGAGATTAGAAAGAGCTAATGATGTGGGAAATCAGCACATAAAAATGTGAATAAGAGAACCAAGAATGAGAAGATAAATAATTTCTACACTGCCTCCCAGCTTTGAGTGACAAATTAATGTGCTGTTGATGTATCTCCACCAGGTCCACAAATATCTGTAAAATATTGGCTACAAGAGTGAGGCTTAGAGGCATGATGGCAGCTTAGGCAGACCCTGAACTCACTTCCTCCAATGGACACACTAAATGTACAGCTACATATAGAACAATTCTTTCAGAAAACTAGCTAAACAGCTCCTTCATGAAAAAGGATAAAAAGGACACATCAAGATGAGTAGGAGATATAGAGACACAGTCTGTCCATTAACTTCATCTTCAACTAGCAGGAAGAACCTCACATATACAAACCGTGTTCCTGAAGAGTGAAGAGTTTGAGTCCCACATCAAGCACCCCAACTCTTGGGACATCCGCCAAAGAGCCCCCAAAACATCTGGCTTTCAAAAACAATTGGGCTTATGCCGGGAGACAAAGAAGACTATACAAAATTGAGATTCCACTCTTAAAGGGCTCATATACAGACTCACTTGTCCTGGGACCCAGAGTTAAAGCAGCAGGCTGAAAAGTGTCTAGACCATATGTGAAAAAAGATTCATTGGCATTGGATCTCAAAGCATCTTCCACAAGGGCAGAGATCTGTTGGAACTGTCTCCATCAGCACCATTTTTGTACTCTCCCCCTACCCTGTGCCTTTCCCATGGCCCTGCCCCACTAAATCCAATGAGAGGGCATGCCCTGGCCTGATGTTTTCCTGAAGCCCCACCAAAGTTTGTGGGTACACGCAGTCCACACAGGGGATACCCCTTGAACACCTGGCTCTAGTGGCCAGGAGAGTTTTTGTTTCTTGAACCACAGAAGTAAAACAACTGGAGAGACAGTTCTTGGAAGGCTGCCACTGAGGGCACTGCACAGACAGAAAACTGAAACACCCTCAGTCTTCTTGTGACCACCCCTTCAAGTCTGAGAGAGATGGTTATTTTTTCTAATACTTAGAAACCAACACAGAGAGTCAAAGAAATAAAGAAACAGAGGAATATGTTCCAAGTGAAAGAACAAGGTAAAATCCCAGGAAATGATCTTAATGAAATAGAGATAAGTAATTTACCTGATAAAGAGTTCAAAGTAATAATCACAAAGAGTCTCACTGATCTTGGGAGAAGAATGTATGAACACAAAGAAAACTTTTTTATATAACTTTTTAATGTTTTATTTATCTTTGAGACAGAGAGACAGAGCATGAGAGGGGGAGGGGCAGAGAGACAGGGAGAAACAGATTAGGAAGCAGGCTCCAGGCTCTGAGCTGTCAGCACAGACCCCAATACAGGGCTCTAACCCACTAACGTGAGATCATGACCTGAGCCAAAGTCAGAGGCTTAACCAACTGAGCCGCACAGGTGCCCCCAGAGAGAACTTTTATAAACAAAGTACCAAACACAGGTCATAGAGCTGAACTAAAAAATACTTTAAAGGGGTTCAACAGTGGACTAGATGAAGCGGAAGAAAGGATCAGTGACATGGAAGACAGGGCAGTGAAACTCACCCAAACAAAGCAGCGAAAAGAAAAATAAAAACTGAGTGACTATGAAACAATATCTAATGGAACAACATTTGCACTGTGGATGTCCCAGAAGATGAAGAGAGGAAAAAAGGACAAATAATTTATTTGAAGAAATAACAGCTAAAAACTTCCCTAATCTGGAAAAGAAAACAGACATCCAGATCTAGAAAGCCCAAAAAGTTCCAAATAAGATGAACCCAAAGAGATGCACATCAAGACACATTATAATTAAAAAGTCAAAAGCGAAAGATAAAGAATCTTAAAAGCAGCAAGAGAAAAACAATGTATTACATACAAGGAAACCCCCATAAAACTTGCAGCAGTTTTTGAGCAGAAACTTTGCAGGCCAGAAAAGAGGGGGTATAATGTATTCAAAGTATGGAAAGCAAAAACTTCTAACCAAGAATACTCTACTTGGCAAGGTTATCATTCAGAATTGAAAGACAGGTGAAGAGTTTTCCAGGCAAGCAAAAATCAAAAGAGTTCACCACCACTAACCTGGCTTCACAAAAAATCTTAGAGGGATTTCTTTAAGCTAAAGGCAAAGGGCACTACTCAGTAACAAGAGAATACATGAAAGTACACTCTCGCTGGTGAGGTAAATATACAGTAAAGGTAGTAGACTCATCATTTATGAAGCTAGCATAAAGATTAAAGGACAAAATAGTAAAAATAGCTACCTTTAGCTATTATAACTAATTACAATTACTTAAAGGACACACAAAATAAAAAGATGTAAAATGTGACATCAAATATATAAAATGTGAAAGTGGGAGTAAATGTATAGAGTTTTAGAATGAGTTCAAGCTTAGCTTGCTCTCATCTTCATATAGATTGGTATATATATATAGGCTGATCTATGTAAGCCTCATGGTAGCCACAAAGCAAAAACCTATAATAGATACAGAAAGATAATGAGAGTGGGATCTAAACATAATACTAACCAAAGACATCAAACCACAAACAAGAGAAGAAAGGAACAGAGAGAAACTACAAAACAGCCAGAAAACATTTAGCAAAATGGAAATACAGTAAAACCTTGGTTTGTGAGCACATTTTGTTCTGGAAACATGCTTGCAATCAAAAGCACTGTGTATCAAAGCAATTTCCCCCCTAAGAAATCATGGAATCTCGGATGATTCATTCTACAACCCAAAAATATTCATATAAAAATGATTACCATACTGTAATATAATATAAACTAATTAAGAAAATGCAGAATGTAAAGAAAAATAAACAAATTAACCTGCACTTACCTTTGAAAACCTTCATAGCTGATGTGAGGGAGACAAGAGAGGAGGGCTATTGTGTAGAACAACTTTCACTATCACTAAAAGAATCACTGCTATCTATTGCCTTAATGGAATCTTTTTCTGCATGCGGGCCATTGTATACGCTCACACTGCTGTTGACTACAGTACAGTATTAATACTCTTGTCACACACTGTATTTAATGTAATTGGCAAAAAGGCATAAGAGGAAAGGGTCTATATCTTCAAAAATCTGAGTTAGAATGAGGCAAAGCATTCCTAAGCTTCCAACATTCTGAGAAATCACTGATTTCTGCCAAACACTGCAGCCTGAGACTGAGCATCAGAGCATGGGAGATGATCATCCACAATCCTGCAGTGTGAGAGAGAGAGAAAAACTATTGGCTCAGTTGTGATCATGTGACATTCAGCATCATGCACTACTGACATTGCAAGACATTGCTCATTTATCAAGTTAAAATTTATTAGAAATGTTTGCTTGTTTTGAGGAATACTCACAGAACAAGTTACTCACAATTCAAGGTTTTACTGTAAATACATTTCTATCTGTAATTACTTTAAATGTAAATGGACTAAATTCTTCAATCAAAAATCATATAGCCATCTAGTGGTTAAAAAGATTAAAACAAAAACAAGACCCACCAATATGCTGTCAGCAAGAGACCCACTTCAGATGTAAGGACACACACAGACTGAAAGTGAAGGGATGAGAAATGATGTTTTATGCAAACAAGAAAACTGGGATAATGAAATCTATGTCATACAAAATAAAATTTAAAACAAACAGTATGATAAAAGGCAAAGAGGGGTGCCTGGCTTACTCAGTCAGTAGATATATGTATATTTATTTATTTATTTATTTATTTATTTATTTATTTATTTATTTATTTATTTTTGAGACAGAGAGAGAGCGCACACAAGTGGGAGATAGGCAGAGAGAGAGGGAGACACAGAATCTGAAGCAGGCTCCAGGCTCTGAGCTGTCAGCACAGAGCCTGATGTGGGGCACCAGCTGTGAGATCATGACCTGAGCCGAAGTTGGACACTCAACCAACTGAGCCACCCAGGTGCCCCAAGAGCATACAACTCTTAATCTTGGGATCATGAGTTCAAGCCTCACATTAGGTATAGAGATTACATACATACATACATACATACATACATACATGATAGATAAAGACAAAGATGAGTATTACATAATGACAAAGTGATCAATCAAGCAAGATAAAAGATTTTTAAATATTTATGTACCCAACATAGAAACATCTAAATATATAAAGCAAATATTAACAGACCTAATGGAAGAAATTGCAACAATGCTATAATAGTAGAGGGCTTTAACACCCCCCTTATATCAATGAATAGATTATCTAGACAGAAAATCAATAAGAAAACATCAGTCTTAAATGACATATTAGAGAAGATGGACTCAACAGACCATTCCATTCAAAAACACCAGAATACACACTCTTCTCAAGTGAACATGTACTACCCTCCAGGATATATAGCATGTTAGGTCATAAAATAAATCTCAATAAATCTAAAATGACTGAGAACATACCAAGAATGAGCAGTATGAAATTGAAAGGCAACCTACTGAATGAAGGAACATGTTTACAAACCATAAATCCAATAAGGGGTTAATATCTAAAATATGTAAAGAACTTCTACAACTCAATAACACAAACCAAACAACTGATCTAAAAATGGGCAGAGAAAGGGTGCCTGGGTGGCTCAGTTGATTAAGCATCTGACTTTGGCTCAGGTCATTATCTCAAGTTCATGAGTTCTAGCCTCACACTGGGCTCTGCACTGACAGCTCAGAGCCTGGAGCCTGCTTCTGATGCTGTCTCCTTCTCTCTCTGCCTCTACCCTGCTTGCTTTCTCTCTCTCCTTCTCCCATAAATAAACATTTTTTTAAAAATTTTAATGGGCAGAGGATGTGAATAAACATTTCTCCAAAGTGCAGATGGCCAATAGCCACATGAAAGGATGCTCATCATTAATTATCAGGAAAATGCAAATAAAAACCACAATATGATATAACCTCACACCAGACTGAATGGCTACTACCAAAAGACAAGAAATAACAAGTGCTGGCAAGGATGTGGAGGAAAAAGAGCCTTTATACATTCTTGGTGGGATTGTAAATTGCTGCAGCCACTATGGAAAACAGTATGGCAGTTTCTCAAAAAAGAAAAACAAATTAGAGGGGTACCTGGGTGGCTCAGCCAGTTAAGTGTCTGACTTTGGCTCAGGTCATCATCTCATGGTATGTGAGTTTGAGCTCTGCATCAGGCTCTGTGCTGACAGCTCAGAGCCTGGAGCCTGCTTCCAGTTCTCTCTCTCTCTCGCTCTCGCTCTCGCTCTCGCTCTCTCAATCTCTCTCTCTTCCTCTCCTGCTAATGCTCTGTCCCTCTCTCTCAAAAATAAATAAACATTTTTTAAAAAGTAGCACTACCATATGATCTAGCAACTCCACTTCTGGGTATTTATCTGAAGAAATTGAAAACACTGATTTGAAAAGGTATATGCACCTTAATGTTAACTGCAGCATTATTCACAATAGCCACGATACAGAAGACACCTAAGTGCCTGTTGATGAATGAATAGATCAAGATGTAGTATGTATATATGTGACAGCATAGATGGACCTTGAAAAAACTATGTTGAGTAAAGTAAGTCAGACAAAGAAAGACAAATACCATGTGATTTCACGTATATGTGGAATCTAAGCTAAAAAAAAAAAGGAAAGAAAAGAAAACTGAACTCATGGATGCAGAGAACAAATTTGATGGTTATTGGGGGCAGGAGAACCTTGAAGGGTTATGGATATATATATATAATATATAATCCTTACACATAAAAAGACTTAACACCAGTTAGGAGACTAAAGCAGTAGCTTCTTTTAGAGCTAATAAGCGCCAGGCTTCAGCAAAAACAGCCAGAATCCAACCCCTTAACCACACTTCACTAATTGACACTGAATCTTGGGAAATTATGTAGATTAGGTAAAGGCAGACTAAATGTGGTTAAACATGTTTTCATATGGCACAGAAAGAGACTACAGGGTCAGATTTCAATTTAAAAACATTCTAACCTGGAGCAAAACCACATTATTCATCACTGGAACTTAACCAAATGACTAGTCATAAAGAGAAAGCATAAAATGAAAATAAGGAAGGAAAAGAACTTGCCAACTCAGCAAGACTTGACAGGTGTTCAAGAATTTAGGCTAATTAATTGACCACATGGTTGATGAATTAAGACAGTATCCTTGTTTGGAACAAAGTATATTTACTCCCCAATTTGTCAGGGTGGCGATGAGGAGAAACAGGGAAAAGGCAATTGAAGTTGAGATTTTAAAAAAATGAATTCACTAGGAAAAGGAAAACAATTAAAGAGTAACAAGCAAACAGGAAGTGCAGCAGTTTAGATAACCATCCCACATTAGACTAATACATGGTTCTAAGACCTGGATGTCTTATCGGGTTAGCAAAAATTGCATGACCTTCAAGTTTTTTAAAGACAATTATTTGAAAATGATGATGAAAGATAGAAGTTAATGGACTAAAGTTATATTTACCACCTACCACATCCTAAGCAAGTACTCTCTGAAACAAACTCTACCTTCAGGAGCTAAAAATATTCGTATTTTCCAAGGAAAGGTTATTACCTTGATAACACCAATACCCTCCAAGAGGCTTACTGAAATTCTCTAATAATGGGTGGGAAGGAACATCTAGCCTAGGAAGCATGAACAAAGTAAATCTGACTTCCTTTTTGAATGTCTTATCACTTCTCCAGCCCCTACAGCTCAACCAAAACAGTAACAATCTTGCCATTTTAGTTTTCCCAAAGGTAAAATAGTGCAAGGGGAAATGAACCTTAATGAATCTTAAAACTGGGTGCCCACTCTGTTTCTATCACTAGCCAGCTATACAACCCGGCAAAAGTCATAACCCTTCTGGACCTCTGTTTTCTTTCCTGCAAAATAAAAGGACTTTGCAAGAGGTTAAACCCAATCCTAAAATGCTATTTCTGTACTCTGAAGTCTGAAGCAATCACTATTAGACACTAAAATGACATTATTAGACACGAAAATGGCTCAGTTTACATCTCCTAGTAGTCAGTTCTATTGATGGCTGTGTCAACTAGTTTGACTTATAAGTATTTCATACAGACATAGTTTCTATTGCTACTGAATAGCACTTCTTTCCTTTTGGATCTGACTTGGCATTAGTCTTACTGATAATGGATCATTAACTTTTTTACTGAAATTATTAAATAACGAGTTAACCCCTAAAGTTATGTGATCTGGTTGAAAGAGCATGGCATTGTGTAGCAGAGACCTTCAAATCCAATTCTTGCCTTATTGCTGTTGGATTGCACAGACGTTGGGAAATTCATTTAACTCTGGATGGAAAGCAACTATAATTTCTTTGTCTTCCTCATAATATTAACAGGTCAAATGACATATAAGAACCATTTGAAAGTGCTGTATGTTGGTCAACTTGAATCTCAGACCACAAACTGCGATTTCCCAAGATATAACTATTTCAACAACTGAATTTAATTTCTATTTTAAACTTTCATTCTTCTGGATATGAAAAATTAACCTCAGTCAATTCAGGTCCTTTCCTATTTCTGCTACATTTGTGCCCTTGATCCCAGAAGGGCTGCACAGTGCCAAGGCACTGCGGTGGTCTTCACTGTCACTTGTGCCTGCTGACATCTGCCACGACTGCCCCTTGCCTGACTCCAAATGGTCTCTGATTGTCAGTTCCTCCAGGTCACTGCTGCATCTTCCATAACTGCAAAGCCACTCCAGGTCTGGCAAAACTTGCAAAGGAGAAAGAAAACAGTAACCAGAGAGGTAAAAGAACTGACATAAAGATGTGTTATGGAAGCAAAGGGAGGAGAAAACACCAACAGCAATGGTGGTTGGAGGCTTTAAGTAATTCAAATCTAAGAGAAAAGGAAGAACGAAATGGAGCTACAGAAAATTTTTGCAAGAATAGTTTCTGTTGAGTGGTAGATACACAACTCTAATCGCAGAGGTAGAGTAGAAATAGTAGTATGACAATTTTTTAGGTTTTTTTTCCTAAAAAAATACAATAGCAATTATCTTCCCCTTGGAATAGTATGAGAGTTATACTCAAAAGTTTTAATTTAGAATGCGATAATTTGAGTACATGAAAGGAGATAACTTCACATGGGTCAGCAAGACCTGTCCACAAGAGTGATTTTTTTAATAGTTTATTGTCAAATTGGTTTCCATGTAACACCCAGTGCTCTTCCCCACAAGTGCCCTCCTCCATCACCACCACCTCTTTCCCCCCTCCCCCTCCCCCTTCAACCCTCTGTTCCATTTTCAGCATTCAATAGTCTCTCAAGTTTTGCATCCCTCTCTCTCCCCCACTCTCTTCCCACTTCCTCTCCCTATGGTCCTCTGTTAGGTTTCTCCTGTTCTCCTGTTAGACCTATGAGTGCAAACATATGGTATCTGTCCTTCTCTACCTGACTTATATCGCTTAGCATGACACTCTCGAGGTCCATCCACTTTCCTACAAATGGCCAGATTTCATTCTTTCTCATTGCCATGTAATACTCCATTGTGTATATATACCACATCTTCTTGATCCACTCATCAGGTGATGGACAGTTAGGCTCTTTCTATGATTTGACTATTGTTGACAAGAGTGATTAAAATTCAATATTATTAAATGTTGTCTCCCTAAGTAAGATAAAATATTTAAGCCCATAATAATTAGGTGACCACTTCTCTGAACTAGTCTTGGGAGTAAAGAGCCAATGAAAATGAAATGCCTTCTTCTGCTGTAACAACCTCAGACAATATGTGGCCAATAAGCAATGAAGCAGGCACTACTGCTGATGGATAAGAGAGGGGAGAATATAAGTGGAATTGCTCTGGTTGCCACACTGTCTACTTTGCATGATTCTACAAGGCCAACTTGATTCTTTTTAATTTAAAGAGTACGATGTATAATTAAGTCAACCAGGTAGGAGTGATCATTATCACAGCATTCAATGCCACTTACATCTACACCTTGCAGAAAGGCCCAGACTATGAGAATACTGCACCATAAATTATACTCCTCTGGGACTATGAAATGGAGGCAGATATGAGTAAGTATGACCATGACTTTTTTTCCCCTTCCATCTTGATCCACCCATCCTAATAAGTTCACATTTTTTAAGTTTCAAACATGTATAAAAGAACACTGTATGTTAATTATATTTCAATAAAAAACCAAAGTTTCAAACATTTAATGCTAAGAGTATTCAATTCAGTTGAACAGTGGAGTACATTAAGAAAAACTTTGGTAAGTTTATTTTTCCCCTTAAATCTCCTGTCTAACTCAGATAAGCCATCCAGAATAGGAGGGGGAAAGATATGCTTTAGCAGCTTACATCAAATTGGCACAGTTGCAGACTCATAGAATAAATACAGCTCAAATATGCTTACATGTTATCTAGTATCTGGTATATAATATCTGCTCTAGTAGGAGTAAAGGGTAAAATGAGGCTCAAGAGCATGTGTGTCTTACTCAAGATATCATAATGACTGGAGTAGAGCCAGGAATAGAACCCAAATTTTCTAACATTAAGGCCCATAGTCAACAAGTATTTACTGAGTGCTTAGTCTATGCTAAAAACATCTGAGCCTCTGAGGATAAAGAGCTGAAAAATAACTTGGGCTATAGAAAACAAAGTGATAATTGGCACAACCACTTATGATGGCAACAAAACTTATGGAATGGATTAGAAACTCAATATTGTTAAGATGTCAATTCAATCACATTGGCCTATAAATTTATTGTAATCCCAATCAAAACCTTAGTAGGATTTTTGGTAGATATTAACAAGATTATAAAACATGTATGGAAAGGCAAAATACTAGAATAATCACAACCATTTTTTAAAAGAAGCATAAAGTTGAGAAATTCACACTAACTGATCTCAAGTCCCAATATAAAGCTGTGCCATTTGCAAAAGCATATGTAGACCAAGAGTGCAGACTAGACAGTAGACAGTCTATATATCCCCAAAACTATGACCAGTTGATTTTTTACCAATGCAAGACAATTCGATAAAGAAAGAATAGTCTTTCAGCATATGGTACTGAAGCAATTCAATATTCATAAAAAAGAATCTTTGATCCATACCTTGTACTATATTAAAAAAGTGACTGAATATGGGTCAAAGGCATACATACAAAGCTCTAAAACTTCAAGAAGAAAACAGAAATACATCTTTGTGACCACAAATTAGGCTAATCATGCATAGATAAAACACCAAAAGTGCATTCAATAAGTGAAAATATTGATAAACTGGACTTCATCAAAATCAAAAACTTTTGCTCTGTAAAAAAATATTATTAAAAGAATGAAAAGACAAATCATGGACTGGGAGAAACTATTTACAAAATAAATCTGATAAAGATCATGTACCCAGACTAAAATCTAAAAACTCAACAATAAGAAAATAAACAATCTCTTTAAAAGTGAACAAATGTCTAATGCTGGTGAATGTGCAGAGAAGCTAGATTGCTCGCATTGCTGGTGGGGATGCAAAATGGCAGTTTTCCATACTTTGGAAAATGGCAATTTCTTTTGAAACTAAATATGTGCTTACCATATTACTCAGCAATCCTATTCCTGGACATTCTGAGGAAAATAAAACATGTTCATACAAAAACCTATACATTAAAGTTTATAGTAGTTTATTCATAGTAGCTAAAAGCTGGAAACAACTGAAAATATGCATCAGTGAGTGAGTGGATAAACAAACAGCACTGCATCCATTCCACAGAATACCACTCAGTAATAAACATGAATGAGGGGCGCCTGTGTGGCTCAATCGGCTGAGCATCTGACTTTTGGTTTCAACTCAGTCATGATCTCATGGTTCATAGGGTTGAACCTTACATTGGGCTCCATGCTGGCAACAGGGGAGCCTGCTTGGGATTCTTTCTCACCCTCTCTCTCTGCTTTCTCCCTCTCTCTCTCTCTCTCAAAATAAATAAATACTCTTTACTTTAAGAAATAAAATAAATATGAATGAGTATTGATACATGCAACCACTTTGGTAGAGCTCAAAGTATGCTGAGTGATCAATTTCATATGCTGAAAGGCCAATCTCATGATTCCATTTACATTACCTATTGATACACCTAACAACTTTGGTGGAACTCAAGAGAATTGTTCTGGGGGGCAGGGTGGCAATATTTTCCCCACCAGTCTCTCAGGCAGGAAAGTGAAGAATTTTGTCTATGGAATCTGAACAGACCAAAGGAGAGAATCAAGGATTTGATATGATGGCCTTCCTAACAAACTTCCAACCTGATCATCCTCTATTGCAGCTCACAGTCAACAATTCCTACAAAAGTTCTCACAGCTTCTAAATTAGATTTTTTTATCCCTGACTCTTAAATAAGAATTGGCAGGGGGCACCTGGGTGGCTCAGTCGGTTAAGCATCCAGCTTCAGCTAAGGTCATGATCTCACAGCTCGTTGGTTTGAGCCCTGCATCAGGCTCTGTGCTGACAGCTAGCTCAGAGCCTGGAGCCTGTTTCGGATTCTGTGTCTCCCTCTCTCTCTGACCCTCCCCTGCTCACACTGTCTCTCTCTGTCTCTCTCTCAAAAATAAATAAAAAACATTAAAAAAAAAGAAAAAAAAAGAATTGGCAAACAAGAATTTCCAGCCATCTGAAGAAATATTCTAATCCAATAGATAAGGACTAAAACAAATAAATAGCAAGACTGCTGGGTGAAGATACTTTTCACCCATATATGCACACACAAATATACTCCGAGAAAAAATGAAATACATTGCACTCATGGAATAAGAACAGAATGCTATATTAAAAATAAAAAAGGACATTCCAGGAACAAGAAAGAAAGCAGAGAGATATAAAACATGACAAGAGAAACGGAGAAGTCAAGAGAAGAGTTGGACGATAAGTTCAGGCATGTATAATGTGTGAGAGAGAGAGAGAGAAAACATGAAAAAATAGAAAATAGGAGAGAAAAGAGAAGAAATTAAAGGATCAATCCATCCAACAGGTCCAAAAAAAAAAAGTTTAGAGAAAATGGAGAGCAGGAAACCATCAATGAAATAATTCAAGTAGAAGACAAACATCTTTACTACAGCAGTTTCACAAAATACTCTCAAAGGAAAAAAAACTCCTATGTCAAGAATTTATGAAAAACAAGCACATCCCAAATAAACATGAGATGTCTTTTCAGTGTATTGAGGTTATCATTTCTTGAAAGTGCACAGTCATTGTTATTGACACCAGGTCAGAAGGACAGGGACATTCACAACTTCTTCTCCTCATCAATCTTTTATTTTCATTTTATTTTTGATTGGGGTTTTAACCACAATTTAATTTAAAGGAACTGAACAAGCTCCAGCAGTGAAATCCAACAATTGATTGTGGCATATTATTTTATAGTAAAGGTCTATGTTTAGAAGAAAAGGCCCTACCCAATTTTCACCTTGAGAATATACATTTGTCAGGCTGACTACAGTTTCTTTTCCCTTTGGAGAGCTTATGGTACTGTCCATTCTGAAAAGACATCTTTTTTGTTTTTGATATTTGGAACTCTTAAAATGACTCTAATGGCACCTATTGGCAGTTCTTTGCTGCTCTGATGTGACTACAGGGGGACAACAATGGGTAGGTGCCATTGCCATTTCAGCACTTTCCCACCTCGCCCCGCCCCTGCCCCCATTCAGACGGCCTCATCAAAGAGACAGGGGCATTAACATGATGCAGGAGTGCCAGTTAGCATAAGAGGCCAAGAGCTCAGTAAGGGGGAATCCTGAAATTGTCTTCATTTCATCACTACAATAACATTTAAATCTGATCTTTTGGAACAAATTGTTCATCTGCAGCCAAGAGTCTGTTCTGTCTAATGCCTTGAATTACTTTCCTTCAACAAATATTCCCAGAAAATACATGCACAGGTCTATACTGTTTGAAGAGGCAATGTTGTACAAAGAGTAAACCCAAAAAAAAGCAGCTAAATTGATGGTGGCTCTAGATTTAATGTGACGGGTTCATGTCACTCTCCCTCTTCAAAATCCTTTGTGTTCGATTCAATTTTCCTTTGCTTTTTCGTCATCCTACTTCCTGGACTTCCTATTCTCAGTCCATGTCCAGAGTATAGATTTTGTGGACTGTTTCTTTTAGATAATAATTCACAGATGCAATAAATACTTAATCATCAAAATATTGATTTTTCTATATTGTATGGGTCACATTTTTTAAAAGTAGTCTTTGTGAGGTTTCGAATGTAATGTGAATTAAAACTTGATATTCCTATATTATTGCTAAATCTTCCTCCATTTGTCCCTTCATCACTTTCCTCTGTATCATACGTAGTCACTGCCCACCACCCTCTCCTGTCACATGTACGCAGGACATAAACTAGTATCATTTTAACTGAGGGATTTAGTAATCAGTAATGCAGAAGCTGTTAAAATGCTAAAAAATAAATGTAAAAGCTCCCCATTCACGGTCAGCAACAATGAAAAGAAAATAAAAGATTTAGGACCATGAAACCAACCAAAGAGATTATTTTAAGTGCCCAAGTTGTCTATCATATTAGATGTGACTATAATTAGAAAAAAGGTATGCCAAACACCTGTTCAAATTCCTTAGCACCTGCGTTTCCCGGAGTCCTACCAGTTAGAGAGTGACAAAGAGTCATATTTATAGAAACACAGTAGGTTTCTAAGTCTTCCCTCACCTATTACTGAGTATCTCACAGATCCTCTTGAAAGCCTCCCCCAAGGAATTCCTGCACGTCTCCGAGAGATGCCCCACTGGTGTTGAAGAGCAAGGCCTCTCAGCTACAACTTCTTCCTCTTTGCTCTGGCTTTAGCTCTGGCTCCATGTGGCACTATCAGCAAGCCTCCAGTCTCCGTGAAGCCTGGTGAAAGTGCAATTTCACTGATGCTGCCTCTGATGACATCTTTTATCAATGTCGCCTGAAGTCATGCTGTGCTCGTGTTGTGCTTTGCTGAAGCTGCCAAATTTCCAATATGGCTGGCACCCTCCCCCGCTGATTGCCCGGTGTCCTCAATGGAGCGGTGGCATTCTATGTTCTCTGCTGCAGCGCATACAACAGACAGCCTCACCTTTGTTACTCTCCACTAAATATACCTGGTTAGTGGTTCAGAATGCCACTACATGCACAGGACAAATAGAAATAAATTACTAGTTTATTTGTATGGACATATCCAAAAATGCTGTGCTACAGGTAAGCATAGGAGGCAAAGCAGATCCTCCCTTTTCTAACCTAAATCTTAGCCCTTGCAAGCCTGGGCTTGCACACAGAGGCATAACAGAGGCTGCAAACCTAACTCCATATCACTCACACAGTCTTACGTTATACACCCAATTACACACAGAGCAGAGAGAGCTTAGAAAGTGAGGAGGGCAGTCACTCTCACAAGTACTGCTTCGTAGAAGCCTTGCCCCTAGGACGTAGCATGAAATAAACTGAGAACGTATGCATATACAGGACATCAAGACCTTCAGTTTAGGGAATTTGACTTGCCCATCTTCCTCCTACCATGGGCTCTGCCTGGAGGGTTCTTCACTCTGCGCAGGCTGCGGGGCCCTAGCTTCTGTGGGACAGGAGGAGGCAGCAGGGAGCTGCCCTGATGTGCACCACAGTGATCCTTATCTCACAGGCATCCCTTCCACTGCTTGCTGAGACCAGAGTAAAACAAAGAAATTGTAACTGCGGACTAATCAAGGAAATCATCTAAATCTAGACCCACCTTTTGTGTCTGCTCAAATTCACAGCACCTTCAGAATACGGGCTGTGGGCTCTTCCCAAGCTAAGTTCATGGAGACAAAAAGGCCGGGAAGTAGAAGACTGGAAAAGGTATATCACATGTAAGCAAACTGCTCACTAGTAGCTAAGTCTCAGTGAACAAATTCTCCCCTCAAGATTAGCTTGTCCACCTCCCCTAACTCTACACTCCCTCAGGGGGTAGGAGGAACAAAATTTCATTCATCCCTCAAGCCCACTGGATACTAAGATAGGAACTTGAGGAAAGAGGCACAAATGTTTCTTCCCACAGATTTAAAAACAGTCAATACCTCTATGTCTTCCATATCACTTAGAATTTTGGAGAAATGTAACTTTCATTTTATTAGTAATCATCTCCTTCCCTTCTCTCTTTTCTTCTCCCTCCTCACTATAAGTCAAGCCAACATCCAGGCAATAACTAAGGATGATCTGCCTATGGTGTTGAAAATCACCCCCAGTTCACCTCCTCCTTGGAACACACCAAATTACCCCTATTTATAGAACAGTTCCTCCTGAAGAAGAGCCGACTGAACAGAATCTGCACAAAAAAAGAGAGAGGGAAGAGTGAAAGAGAACAGAAAGAGAGCTGGAGACATGGCAGCGAAGACGCCCACAACTGCAGTGGGGAGAAACCATACTGAGGAAGTAGGAATAGATTCTTCCCTCTTTCCCTGGACACAAGGTGGGGAAAAAGCCAAGGTTCACAAAGCAATTAGTACGTAAAAGAGCCAGCCCTGGAACTCCACCAAGTGAAAAGCTTTCTAGATGGGAGGGGTTGACAGACAGGGTCTGCACCCCCCCCCACCTTTAAAGCACAGACTAATACACAGTCTGGGTGCCCTCTACCTGGCCTGCCACCTCAGTGAGCCCAGGCCCCTAGCCCACACCACCCCTAGCCGTCCCAGCAGGCAGCCACAGGGTGGTGCACACTGGTTAGTGCTCATACAGCTTCAGCCGTCTTGCCAAGACGACAGAGGCACAAAGCAGCTGGAACACTCAAGGCCCACACCATTTCAGCTTCTGTCGGCTTACCAGGGCACTCTCGGTGCAGAGCACTCTGGGATTTCTTGGCTGATGTCTGCTTCAGATCCAGCCACCCAGTCAGGATGCCTGCTGGGCAGAGCACTCCAGAACACTCCCACCACACGGGCTTCATCTCCCCATACCTGGCCAGGGCACCCCTTGCACTGAGTACCCTGGGACACCCCAGCTTACACCTGCCAAGGCACCCCAAGCACAGTGCCCCAGGATCTCCATCCTGTACTGGGCCTCAGCTCCAGCCACCTCTCCAGGACACCTGTGTGGAGAGCCCTGGAACACCCTGGTTTACTCTACTCCAGCTTCAGCGGTCCTGTCAAGGAGGCTTCTGTGCATAGAGCCCTGGGTCTTCCTGGCTTGTAGCCCTTTAGTCTCAGCTGCTCTGCCAGGGCACCCTCTGCACAGAGAGCCCAGGGACCTCCTGGCTCGTGCCAGCCACGGCTCCAGCTGCCCTCTATGTGTAGAACTTTGGGACACTCTGGCTTGCATCCACTCTAGCCTTAGCTGTCCTGCCACGGTGCCCACTACCAGGAGAGCTCTGGGACCCCCACCCCTACCAGCCATGGCTTCAGCCAGCCAGCAAAAGTCACAAAGCACTCACAGTCAAGCATCCACATAGTAGAGGACCACACACAAGATCAGTCTTTGAAGTTTAAGACAAGAAGTTGTTCCATCTAAACCATAGAAACAAACACAGAAAGTCAAGTAAAATGGAAAGACAGAGGAATATGCTTCAAAAGAAAAAACAAGACCAAAACCTCAGAAAAAGAACTAAGTGAAACAGAGATGAGCAATGTGCTGAATAAAGAATTTAAAGTAATGATAACACTGTATGTTAACTATACTGGAATTAAAATAAAATAATATTAAATAAAAATTAAATTAGATTTAATTTTTAAAAAGAATTTAAAGTAATGATTATAATGATACTCACTGGACTGGAGAGAAGAGTGAAAGAACTCAGTGAGACCTTCAATAAAGAAATGGATAATATAAAAAAAAGAACTAATCAGAATTGAAGAATACAGTAAATTTTTAAATAAAAAAATATACTAAAGGGAATCAACAGTAGATTAGTAGCTGCAGAAGAATGTATCAATGATTTGGAAAACAGGATAATGAAAAGCAAAAGAATTTAGAAAGAATGAGGATAGTTAAGGGCTATCTTGGAAAATATCAAGTGAACATTCACATTGTAGGGGTCCAAGAAAAAAAAAGGAGAGAGAGAAAGGGGCAAAAAGCTTATGTAAAGAAAGAATAACTGAAGACTTCTCTAAACTGGGTAAGGAAATAGACATCCAGGTCCAAGAAACACAGAGAGTGCCAAACAAGAAATCCACACCACAGCACATTACAATTAAAATGCCGAAGATTAAAGATAAAGAGAGAATTTTAAGAGCAGCAAGAAAGAAGCAAAAAGTTTCATACAAGGGAAACCCTGAAAGTCTATCAGCTGACTTTTCAGCAGAAACATTGCAGGCCAGCAGGTTGTAGCATGATATAATCAAAGCACTGAAAGGAAAACACCGACAACCAAGAATATTCTACCTGGCAAAGTCATCATTTAGAATGAAGGAGGAATAAAGAGGTTCTCAGACAAAAGTTAAAGGAGTGTATCACTACTAAACTAGCCTTACAAGAAATGTTAAAGGGACTTCTTTAAGTTGAAAATGGCCATAACTAGACATAAGAAAAATTGTGAGTAAGAAAATGTAAAATATGTCAGCATGTACATAGAATGTGGAGGAGGGTGTGAAGGGAAAAAAAGTTATTTTTTCCCCAGACTGTGGTTGAACTTAAAAGACCATCAACTTAATACAAACTGCGATGTACTTGTGGTGTATTATATGAACCTCATGGTAACCACAAACCCAAAAACTGTAATGAATAAACAACAACAAAAATAAATAAAGAAAGAAAGAAAAAGAAAGCCAAATGTAACACTACAGAAATCCACCAATCACAAAGAGAATAAGGTCACCTTCTCTCTGCCAATGGTTGAGGGGTGTTATTGTACCAACATACACATTCCACATTTTCAGGAACAATTCTTTTTCAAAAGGTCTGCTAACATTCATACAGATTCCTGGTGAGCTCTCCCCTCCAGTCTTCAACACACCTTAATCTAGGGTAAGCATAATTCTGGCTTTGCTGCAAAATCAAGATGCATCATGAACTATCTCTGGCAGACATTTGTAGTTACCTATATTTGCCTCTTTCCAATTTACAAATGCATTTACATTGTTCTAGGCATATGTGTGACCTCTCTACCTGCCAAAAAGTTTTTTTGCCATAAAATAAATAACCAAAGACTTCATAGAAACATAAATCTGCTGTAATATATGCAACCCCTTGTACTCTTTCACTAGGCAATTGACTCTGATTATTTTCAGAGTTTACATAACCATCAACTGGGGAAATGCCCTTGTGGGTCCAGGCCTAAATTCTGGACTGCTACTAAAAGGTATTTTAGACTTTTTTTTTTTTACTTTTATGATGTAATTAGTAAAACAGCAAAGATTTGGATGTGTTGCCTTTGGACTGAATTATTTGCATACTGTCTTCAATGTTTCTGTAATTATTATACTTTTATATTTCTCAAATTATAAGGTCTTAATTGCACTTACCAAAGCAAGATCAAAAATAGCAACTGTTTTGATTAGCATTCTTTGCAAAGGAGTAAAACAACCCTTAGATTTAAAGACCTTTTTCTTAATATGCTTAAGATAAGGTAGATTGAATTTTGGAATACAGTTGTGAAATGAAGTTCTAAAGAAACATCATGTAGAAGGAACCAGCCCTAGTACTTTGCAAAGAAATACTACCATTGGGTTAAAATGGAAAACTGGAGCACCTGAGTGGCTCACT
>NC_043704.1:133407456-133443712 GCF_006229205.1 Suricata suricatta
TCTCTCTCTCTCTCTCTCTCTCTCTCTCTCTCTCTCTCTCTCTCTCTCTCTCTCTCTATATATATATATATATATATATATATATATATATATATATATATATATATAAAATGAAATAAATGGAAAACTGAGACAAGTAATTACATTAAATGATCTTGGATCAGATGGTCCTTGTAGAATATTGTATTAGTCTCAATTCTGTATGTCCACCCCCATGTGTCAACACCTTTTGCCATCTGACTTGGCAGTTACCCACACTAAAAAATATGACTTGCTTTGGCCAGTAGAAGAATAGATGGAAGTAAAATCAAGACAATTCTAGCCTAGGCCTTAAAATGTCATAAGTTGCATTCTTGTGTTTCTGGCATCTTTGTGAGAAGTTCATGCCTGGGCTTGCCCACGAGCCCCAAGAGAGGATGAACAACATGTGGAGCAGAGCCACTGACCCAAACTGCTCCAGTCAGTCAACCTTGATCAACTGACCCCTAGACAACCCATAGACACATGAATGAGTCCAGTCAACATCAGCAAAGCTGGCCAGCTAGTCCCAGTCTAGATCAATTGACTCCCAGCTGACCTGTAGGTACATGAAAAAAATTATGTTCACTATTGTAGGCCACTGAGATTTTGTGGTTGTTTGTTATTTAACAATAGTTAACAATACAGTCGAATAAACAGAATATATAAACTATAAAATATTAACTTAAATTCCAGTTTGAAATCATTATTTTCTTTTGGAAAAGCTAAGGTCTAACTCCTCTTAAAATCAAAGTTGCCAGATAGAAGCAAAACATTAGACTTTCAAACCAAGGTATGGTGCACTGATCACATGCATTTCTTACTATATATTTTAAAGGCAGATGAGATGTGAACACACACACACACACACACACACACACACAATCTAAGTGACTAGACAAACTGAGTAGAAATAGAAATCAAAATGACAACCCATGGACTTTATAGCAGAACTCTGAGAAATTACACCTTGCCAATTTGACAGATTTTTAACTTATCAATGGCCTGGTCCCATTCCACAAATTTTCAAAGAAAGACTTTGTCTCACCTCACCAACCACTCCACAGCACTCCAACTTAAGAAGAGACCACCCATCTCTATACTGTATAATCTAAGTGAACTTTCTAGGAGACAAAGATAAAGTGATAGCAACTTTTAGCAAACTAAATAAGTACCATTGCAAAATGGTCACTACCTAAACAAAGACTCAATATGAGAAAGATAAGTCAACATCCATATTCTACCTTTTCAGACTATTTCTATAAGCCAGTTATTAGCATTAATCAGCAAGCACTTCTCAGGCTTTTAAGATCTCATGAGAGGATAGAGCTTCATTATTGCTAATTTCTATTTCTTTTCTTGTTCTTGCCTAGGTTCAAATGAAATTCCACAGGTCTCATGCTAACAATTAACGTAAAAATGTTGATTTAAATTAAATCAAATTATTAGTCTTTTAGCTTCTAACAAGGTATCTTCAATCAATTATTGAGAGTCAAAAAGGTGGTATTTCTTGCTTTGTTTTAAATTAATTATTGTAGACTCAGCTCTCTGCAGCTTATTAAGTAATTAAATCTTTATGAATGTAAAATACATTTAGAAGAATAAAATACGAGAAAGCTATTTTTGCATGCCAAGTAGCTTAGAATTTTATATTTAAATTCATTAAAAGTAATCAGAAATGTTCTAAATTCTGTAAAATGTGAACATTCATTGAATCTTTCTTTAAGAGTTAAAATTATAACAGTCTCATTCATTGGATATGATATGAAGATGTGTGTAAAATTTAATATAAACCTGTGAAAGCCCCCTTTTGCCCTTAAAAATCTGTTTTTTAATCATTCATTCAAAAATACTTATCAAGCAGTATATAAGTCAGGGCCTTAGCAGGAAACAACAGATGGCATGCTCAAATTAGGATGTCTTCAGTGGGGACACATTACCAAAGTGTGGGCAGGGTGAAGGGAAACCACAGGAGCAGTGTGGTAATACTGGACTCAAAACATCATAAATTCACAGGTATAAAAGGGAAGGTAGCATTGCTGGAAATCATAAGAAGAGAGTCTGGTAATAGAGGGCTACCTTGACAGAAACAGTGACTTCAGGGACAGTCAGGGGAGACACAGGAAACCAACCTAAGTGCTATGGAGAAAAATAAAGCTGGGTAGAGTCACAGAGAAAGCTAGTAGTAGCGTAGAAGAACTGAAATTTAAACAGGATGGTCAAGGAAGACTTTGCTGAAACAAGTGGTATTGAACAAAGGCATGAAGAGGGTGAAGGAGCTAACCCTCTAGGTATCTAGGGAAGAGCATTCCAGGCAGAGAAAGAAGAAAGCACTGAGGGGACTGCCTGGCCTATTTGAGAAACAGTGTGACCATAGCAGAGCAACCAAGGGGGAGAGGCGTTGGAGCAAAGGGCAGAATGTAAATGACAGATGATGAGGTAAGCCCTTGCAGGCCATCAGGAAGACCCTGACCTTTATTTTAAAAAATAGGAAACAAAGGAAAGGGTTTTCAGGTTGAGGAATGGCGCGATCCGATTTCAACTTTATCAGTGTCACTCTGGCTGCTGGATGGAGACTAGACTGAAGGTGGGGGGGCTGGAGGCCGAAAGGCTTGTCAGGCGTTTACTTCACTAACCCAGGCAAGAGAAGACAGTGGCTGAAGCAAGGGTAGTAGCAGTGGAAATGGAGAGAAGTGAAATTTATCCACTCATGAATAGTACAATGGTTTATGAGAGCAAGCTTAGGCATCAAAATTCCTGGACTGATGTCAACCGTTTAGTTGTGTGGCTCGGGCACATCATTTAACCTCTCTGTGCTTCATTTTCTTTATCCACAAGTTAGACATAGTAATAGTACCTAGCTCACAGGACTGTTTCCAAATTTAAATGATAAAATGCATTTAAATGACACATACAAAGCTGTCAATAAATATTATGACTGTTGTCTTCATTTGAAAAGCATCCTGAGGGGCACCTGGGCGGCACAGTCAATTAAGCCTTAAGGGCTCTCTCCCTCTCTCTCTCTGCCTCTCTCTCTCAAAATAAATAAATAATTAAAAAGGTATCCTGAGATGTTTTTTAAAAGTTCTCTCTTACTAAAACCATCTCCTGCGGGATGGAAGAAGTCTGCAAGATGTCATTTATGGAGAATTTTCAGACATTTTTGTAAATCCTTAGTGGTCTCCTTGCCTACGCCTGCATTTTCTAGGCACTGAGGAACACACTGCATCGCCTAGCCGGCCCATGCCACTTGCATACCTCTGACTAGAAGAAAGTTCCTACTTAGTTTGAGTTGGAACTTATTTCCCATTGTCCTATCTGCTGGTTCTAGACTTCTCTTTGGGGATTTACAGCTCAATTCCTCTTTCATGCGACAAAACGTTTAGTAGCCAAAGAAAGTGACTAGGCCCTTCTTCTCTCCTCTTCTAAAAGCAGTTTGCTTGTTTTTAAGCAGCCTTTTAGAACAAAGCTCAGTGGAAAGGGTAAGGGGTTTACGAAGAGCTCTGTTTTCAGAATCATAAAAGCCAGTACTTTAGACTGGCTCACTGAACATCTGTTGCGTACCCTACTTCCATTCCGTTCTCAGCTACAGTCAATGGAAGGCTAAAAGCTCACCTTTTCAGACACTGGAGGTTAGAGGGAACCATGTTGGCTCAGTGTTGACAATGAAATGAAGGCGGAAGTGTGTTACCTTCTGCAGGTATATTTCTGCCTTCACTATCCTTTATGTTAATTGTGGGTGCTGGACTGAACGCACTCTAAATCCCCTTCCAGCACTAACAGTCCATTGAATTTTCTTATCAAACTGGACTTTTTCCAATTAATCTGTTAAATCCAAGTATAACCTATAATCCAATTAATCTGTTAAATCCAAGTATAAATAACCTACCTGAAAGCTAGATTCATTCTTTTGATTTGCCTTCCCTCATTTATATAGATTTGTTGGTCTTAGCCTAGGCCTTGTGCATAGAAAGGACCTAATAGATGGGTGAATTTTAATGTAGGTAGAAACATTATAATAGGATACCATTATCTGTCTAATTTATCCTTCCACTAGATTACCCTTCTCTGATCTTCAGCAACTTGGTAAACAAAGTAATACTTGTAAACAAATACAACACACATTAGCTTTTTACGCTTTTCATACTTGTTACCTCATTATATCATCCTAGATCTTTTTCTTAACCTTCTTTTGCTCCTAAATAAGTGTATGTTAGGTGCACATGAGTGGCTCAGTCAGTTAAACATCCGACCCTTGATTTTGGCTCAGGTCATGATCTCAGTTTGTGGGATCAAGCCCTGCATTGGACTCTGCATTGACAGCACAGGGTTTGCTTGGGATTCTCCCTTTTTCTCCTCTCTCTCCCTCTCCCCCACTCTCTTACCCTATCTCAAAATAAAATAAATAAATGTTAGAAAAAATTTTAAATGAGTGTATTTAGTTATAGGAAGCTGAGAGATATTTGAGAAATACAATTTCAGTATGTTTGCATTTAGTCTGTTTTACTCTGTAAATTACAAATTAGAGATTATTCTGGAAGAGTATTGCATTCTTTTCTTTTAATATAATGATATCCCATCTCTTTAAATAGTTTTTGAACATGCTATGAAATTCTTAGTGAATATTTTGTGGGAAAGCTTTTTCAGATACCATATAAAATGATATTTTATAAATAACATAGATTTAGAACCTTAAGCACAAAAAAATCATAATTTTCTGAGGTTATATAGTAAGTTAATATTTAAGATTACTCTATTCCTGAACCTTTTCCATTGAAATATGAAGGTGTCTCCCAAAATGTTGATGTTGGTGGTCAATAATTGTGATGAATATCAAGTAAAAATCATTTTGTCATATGAAATACTGAAAGAATTTACAAAGAAGATATATAAGTGAAAAGTAAAGGTATAATAAAAATCAATGGATGGAGAGATGGATGGTTGGAGAGAGGGAACGATTCTAGGAATCTGAGTTGGACTGCTTTTTCCATTAGAGCAAATGGTCAAAGTCTGCATTAGAGAATAGTAACTGGAAAAAGGCTGAAAATTTAACATTTCCTTTCTCCTTCAGAGCTAAAATAGGGAGCCTAATGCAATCTCACCAGAAAATGAAAAACTGTGAATCACTCCTGACGGGAATGGATCTCTTCCCAAATTCAGAGTTGTCCCAGCTGCATTCCACCAGCACAGCTCATGCTGTTGCAGAAACACCATAAACAACGCAAAAAGCCACTGCAGAGCCTTGTGCAGCACACGTCAAAACCCATAATGACAATCAGGTCATTAGCATCTAACACATCTGGTCTCCCACAAAATCATAAACAATGATACATGTTCCTTCTAACTCCGAGTCACTCTAGATCACCTCAATACCTCAAAAAAGTATTATTATAAATAGTATATGATATAAATATCATAGATATTTAGGTACAAGTGAGATCCATTACGATATCTGAAACAGAAAACCACACATTGGAATAAACTCCAATAATGCTGAAGAAAGGAGTATTGAGGAAAGGAACCACAGAGCCTGTCCTCGGTCCACCTGGAGGACGGAGCCACAGTCCTCTGGAGTACTCTTGGCACCATACACGACTTGCTACACCATCTTCTGGTGCCAATGAGGCATCCTCTCACTTAAACTCTCTTGTCATTTCACTCCTAAATATTTAAGTGTGCAAGTTTCAAACATTTATGAATAAAATGATAAAAGCTCCTTTTAAAAATTATAATACTATGTCAACCCAAGAAAGAATATAATTTCTTAATATTATTGAATATCTCATCGCTACTTAGTTTCCTGTCTCTCTCTCTCTTTCTCTCTCCTCTTCATTTTCAGTCTGTTGTGTTCAGACCAGGATCTAAGAGTGTCATATATTCTAACAGGCCAACGGTAGGTTGTTATGTCCTTCAGTCTCTTTCAATGTCTTTTTCACTCTCTCACTCTCCCTGCAATTTATTTATTATGGAAAGCAGGTTGTTCATCTAGCAGAGTTCCGTCCTGTCTGCATTTTACTGGTCATTACCCATGTTGTCATATAACATGTTTTTATGCTTCTATCATTCCTGTAAATTTATATTAATTTCTCAATTTCCCATAGATCTAAAGGCCTTATCAGATTCAGGCTTGATTCTTTTTTTTAAATCCTCTCTTTTGAATACCCAAGGGAAGTAACTGGGCTTCACATGCCATATTATCAGAGAATCATTTTTCTTACTTTTAATGTCTGTTCCACCTCTAAATTTTCTAATAAACCATAGATAAGACAGAAATACTCTTCCTGCCCCCCATCTCCTGCTATCTTAGAACTAATGACCTCCTCCAGCCTTTGACCTGTTACAAAGAAGACCTACTGTCCTTACAATTACATATCTAAGAAGAAACACTACATCCTTCTCAAAACAAAGAACATTTTTTGGTAAATGATTTGTTGTCTTCTATATAGTGAAACAGTGGGCAACTCTATTTGATCAACCCAGCCTCCAAGATACAGGATTTAATATACGTATGATCTTCTGGGACCACAGAATTTCATAAAAGGGGTCACAGTAAGTCTAGAAAAATTTTCACAAAGGTTACCTGGCATAATCCTTCAAGGTAAACTATGAGTTCACCTCACCACCCTCATTCTAAAGGTAGAAAAACCAAGACTGAGTAACTTGCCAGGGGTCATAAAAATGTCTTTTCATTACAACATATGGTATTTAATCAACACTTAAGTTAGTAATGATTGTTCAAAGTCAGACAATGACATTTAAAAAAGGCCAATATTTCAAAAATCTGCACAGGTCTGGCTAAAGGCAATATGCATTTGAAAACTGGAGCAGCAGTCTTTTAGAAGCAAGGAAAGAAAAAAAAGGAAAAGAAAACCTCTGCATATTTCCTGGGGCCCAGGAGATTGGCAGAACCCCCTCGGGGGTGATCTTCTGTTGCTGATGGAGATGTGAAGTGCTGCAGAGGCAAGACTCTGCTTGGCATTGTTCTTTATTTTTGGCTCCAGAGCCATAAGCTGATTCCTTGCTAAGCTGTTTATCTATCCTTGCCCCATTCTCTCATCTGCTGTCATCAGTGCTTTTGTGTCAACATTTTTCCTCTTTCTATTCAGGACTGTTTTTCTTAATATCAGAATTTATGTGATATTTAGGATTTAGTTAAACACCCAGATTTTTCTATATCAAACTGAAAACAAATTTCATTTGCTTATCTCTATAAACTTTCCTCTAGGTACCTAACACAGAAGAGTCTGTTTACTCCACCAACCAGTCCCCAGGTGTCTTCTGGCTTGTTCAAACCTACACAATAAGGAGAAGCATAACTCAGGATCTGTCCTTTCATACCCTGTTAAGATGATTGGAACCACAGCCAAATTTTTAGCAGATTCTCCATAAAAGGACCCAGTCCCTAGAGGCAAGATAGGATTTTATTGTACTCATCTTTCCAAATTTATTTTCAAATAAACTGATTCCATCCATCCTTTCTTTTTTTTAAATTTTTTTAATGTTTATTTATTTTTGAGGTGGGGGGAAGGGGAAAGAGACATGAGACAGAATCCAAAGTAGGCTCCAGGCTCTGAGCTGTCAGCACAGAGCCCTACCTGGGGCTCAATCTCCCGAACCTTGAGATCATGACCTGCTCGAGCTGAAGTCAGACACTTAACTGGCTGAGCCACCCAGGCGCCCCTCCATCCATCATTTCTTTCATTGGTTTACATATCCATCCATTCACTCATTCATCCACTCAACCATCTGTCCATTCAGTTGACTCCTCATTCATTCATTCATTCATTCATTCATTCATTCATGTATTCGTTCAAGAAACTCTGTTAAGTCTCTATGTCAGGCACCCCTGTTAAATTTCTCTATTCTCCATCCTATCTTGTCTCTTCCCATCTACTTTCCTTACTTTTTCTTATTATTTTCTTATATTTATTATTCTACTCAAATTTCTGTATCTGCCTCAAAAGTCTCATGCTTCTTTATTATCCTCTCCAGTGCATGTAATAGTCTCTCAGTATATATTTGTGGATTAATAAGAAAAGTTTAGAAAAAAGGAAGTAGGAAATAATGGTGAGTAAACAAAGTAGAAGAAAGATCAGGAGAGGTTTAAAATATGGGGTGGCTAGATGATTACCTAATCTGATAAGATTCCTAGGAATCTTATACTATTTGGGATAATGATGTATAGTTTAGGCTTTATAGAACATGAGAGGTAGAAAGAGGAGATCAACTTATTTATAAAATAAGCAGTTCTCCCAAGGCTAATTTGCTGGTGGCGATTTTATTTCCTAAGTAGATGGTTATTTCAAATCATGAAAGTCAGTGTCATGCAATAACCCCTTCGATTTAGGCCAACTGATACAGCTTTGTTAAAACAGTCCATATGGATCATGGTCATGCCAGGACACACTAGGTAGTATATACAGGTTTGGGAATGAAATAGACCTGAGGTCAAGCCCAAACTTTAACATTTATTACCTATGTGGCCTTGGGCAATTTACTAACCTCTCTGAAACTTTGTAAGAATAATAATACTTATCTCTGTGGACTTTTGAAAATTAAATGCTATACATGGTAAAAAAAAAAGTTTTACCAGCTCCTAGCATATAGTACTTGTTTAATTACAGTAACTATTAGTACCATCACATGGATATGATGTTTCTCATAAGCAAACTTTGTCAACTCATAGCTTGTTTTCATACATGTCTACTTCTGCTTCTGCTCTTTAAATAGGAACGGTCATCACCAATATTAAAATATGTACTAGCTTCAGTTTTCAAGGAATAATATGTAATTTACCTGATATTTTCAATCTTTAAAATAAATTCCAAAACTGCCTACGATATTGACAATGAGTGTTTAAATTAACATGAACTACTTCTGAGAAAGTCTCTGGGATTCATTTATTAAATCAATCATTTCCTCCTACTGACTTTATTGCATAAAATGGGCAATAATCCAGAACAAATTAATCCTTTATGTTCCAACTTAATAAAACTTTTAATGCACGGATTTTGGCCAGAATGTAATAAAATGTGAATTAAATAAGATTATAGGGAAAATAAGCCTCATTAGAAGGATTTTTTTAAAGTAATCCAGATGCTAGCTACACTCACTCTGCCCCTTAAAATGAAGCTAAGGTTGGCTTAAACCCTATGCCAGAACAGTAGGAAATTCACTGGGAGCCTGGGCTCCCGCAGTCACCCCGTCTCTGAATCTGCTCTGCTGTAAATAAATTAACCAATTTATTAACAATTTAACCATGGCCCTCCTATTGTTACTTTCTTCCAACATTCCATTGAGCCAAACTTGAAACTTAGCCTCTTCTCTTGGTTTCTATAAAGACAAACACCTCACAAGGAGCATTTGTATGCAGAGCTGACTTTACTGAAGGTTTACAGAGTAGACAGGAAAGGAAGTATTTAAGCATCACAGTAATGAAAAGAAAAAGTTAAAATGAATTATGAAACAATTTTTTAATGTTCTTCTATTGGATCCTCCACTACAGACTGTTTACTTTCTGCTGTGTTCCAGTTTATGTCCCAGACTCCAGCCATTTTCTGAATACCCCTGTTCTCTCTGAACTCTCTTTTCCTACTCCCTATTGAAATGTCCCAAAAATCTACCAGTTCTTTTTTATCATTTATTAGTGTATTCAGTTCTCTCTGGCTATTATTTCTAAATTTAATACCAAATCTACTTTATGTTGGATGAATCCCAAACTTATCATGTGTTATCAAATGATAAAATGATCAAAAGATATCAATTGGCCAATCTATTTTCTTGGCAACACAAAAGGCCAGCAGAAGCCTAACATTTCCTTTACCAGGATCTTCCCTCCTAAAAATATCTAATTTTCAATAGTGATTTCTCCTTCTTATATAAATATTTAAGGAAGTAACTGAGGATGAACCAAATAGATAAAGCCAGCAACCTCTGTTTGTATTTTGTGATGGGAGTAGGGTTCTTCAAAGATTAGACATGTGACCACAAAGAGTATACAGTGGGACTCTTCCTTGAGATTGATGGGGGGAGGTGGCATTTTTGTGCCTTTCCCCAATCTGACACATCATTTGACATGTAGACATTTTATTGGTCTTAGATACAGAAATTTGTTTTCAATTTCCACTTACCTGGTATATTGACCTATAACCTTAAATAAATAAGAATACCTTGGAACTTCGTGTAAAAATAAAAATCAGTTCCAGCTATATTACTTGGTTGGTGTGAGCATTAGATGAAATAATAAATACATAAAAGTTATATAAACTAGGAGACATAAATGAAGCTTTTCATGCATTAAAATACAGAGACCTGTGAGAAGGTACACAAAACCCTTGAAAGGCACAGGATGATCTACTCTTAAAATCTGAAGTCAATATATGGCAATTATGCACTTGTCTCTGCAGCAATGTTTTAGTTCATTTTCATGAATGACATTAAATACCTTCTTGGTACAGAACATAGAAAACAGAATGTGAAGGAAGGTACATATCAAAGTAGAATGATCAGATCCAGGAGAATCCAGTGTACATTAACAGAAGAAAATGATGGATAAACAGGATACCAATTATATTTACAATAATGTCTATTACTTTCATTCAGCCTAAAATACCCATTCTGTTGTGATAAGCACATTCTCTTCCAACCTATAGAGCTTCATGCAAAGGCAAGTTATAGAAAGGAGGGTGTATGGTGATCATGAGACTAAAGTAGGGAAATTAATTGTGTAATTCTTACTTTGGTTGTTATCAGACTAATGATAGCTCCAAATATCTATTTTCACAATAAGAATATACATGCATTTAATATCAAGTGCTCATGTTAGTTGCAAGGATATGGGATTTTTTTTTTACCCTAGCCTTTTTGGCAGGAATAGAGTCCCTGTAATCTGATCTTCCTTTCCTCCATTAACCAAACTGGCTAGTTACTTCTTTTTGTTATCTTCTTTTTCCATATATGCAAATACCTTCAGTCAAGACTAGTAGCCTAAGGGCCATTCGATTTTATTAAATTGCCTTTACATATTTCTGAAGGGACCAACTGTGCTATAATCCAAAGTTATTATTTCAGTCTCAGAGTCTATGTATTATTCCTCTTATTTTTAAGTCATCTGAGAGGCACCTTACTGTTACGACTCCCCTTCCCCCTCACACAGCCAAATGAATGTGGTCAAAGAAAAAAGTGTCAGCTTGCCTATTACACTACCATCCACTTCCTCTCCAGGGTGGAAATTCACCTACACTTGTCTTTTGAAAAACCTAAGGGACCTCCCTCAAGGCATTGAACAGCAGTCTAAGAATAGTCTTCCCAAAAAAAAAAAAAAAAAAACATATCAGAAAGTCCCTGAGTAATAGCAAGGTATAAATCATAAAGACCTCTAGAAGTTGGTCTCTGGAGGTTAAAAATAAAGTTTTAAGAAGTGGTGATAAAGAAACTAAGCTTAGGTTTTTGAATTTTCCTAGTGCTCTCCTTACTTTACTCAAGATATTTCAAAATGGCAAAACTTTTAATGAACACTGTAGAAACAGGAACATATCAGCCAATGCATATTTCTGAGTACCAAAGATAGGCCAGTTCTTGAAGCTATAAGCAAGATTAAGTTAAGGTCATGGTCATAGTTCGCCATGAATTTACATCTCAAGTAGAAGGCAGAAGAATAAACCAACAGTTGGAATAGAGGATAAAAAGCACTTTTGAAAAGCAAATACTTAACTGCCTGGGAGAGGCTCAATCCTCAACAGCAGCAGGGGTAAAGAATGTAATGATGGTTTTCTACCATCTAACATGGCTCCAGTTGGAACAACAGAGGCAATGCAAATTCACAAACATTTAAGGTATTTACCCTGGTTATAACAACTTTGGGAGAAAAGACAACAGGTTTACAAATTTTCTAAAAGTTCCCAGTTCACATGCTCCATTCAACCATTTATTTACTTAACACCCAAGAATATTTCTCTTTTACTCTTCCTTTGTGCACCCCACAGAATCCTCCAAAACTACTCGCTTTAATTAGATAGGGTCATTTAGATCACTGCTTTTTAAGTCTTTAGTTAAGAGTTATGTACATTTTTTTTCCTCCATATAACATCGCTAAAATGAGGAAGGGCCAGAGCAGCTGAGAGAAAACCCTCTACGTTTCAATCCTCATTAGACTCTCTGCTTCCTTAGGTTGAACTCCAGGGCTGCCCTTAACTCATCTGATGAGCATGGCCACAAAATCGTAAGCACACAATAACCTTACCTTCATCATCATCTTTGTTTTTCCAAATGTCCACCAGGAATTCACTTAACATACACAAATTTGACATCAAATAGAATACATTTTCCTCCCTTCATATAACTGACTTCTTAGTTGACCAGTCCTACCCAGTGCAATCGACTGTAGGGGATGAAGGAGAGACAAGTATTCCAGAAGACTTCCGGAAAAGATGGACAGCTAGCTGGTTAGGGAGGAAGGGAAAAGGACATCCAGGCAGAGAGATCTCAACAGGGACAAGAAGTGTGGGGAAATGTGATTCAGGAAAGCACAGGGTTAGTAAAAACGGAGCATCTGGGACATGAAAGAGAAGGTCAAAAGAAGGGGACATAAACAAACCCAGCAGCCAACTGATGAAGAGAATTTGAATATGGGGTCCAGCTGTTTCTATCTGTTACTCACCATAAAGGCAATGACTGTGTGTTTCTCATCCACTGCCACAAACCCTAGAACAGAGTACGGCACACAGTAGAAACTATATTTGATGAAGGTGTGAATAAATGATTGAATGAATGAGCAAACGAACATAGGTTATCCTTTATGTATAGCAGCTTTCCATGTAGACTGCCAGTATAGCCATCTTGTCAAGGGAGCTATTAATTACACGTAAGAAAAAAATTCATGCTGGTAGGTATTCAGATAAACTATGGCACTTTGTAGGATCAAAATGCTTCTGCTGAGGCTGAGTATACAGCTAGAGAAGAAGTCTACAACTTTCACTGGATACTGGAATCACTTGGGGAGCTTTTAAAACTATGAAAGCCCAGTTTCTAGTTAAATCAGAATCTCTTAAGGTAGAACCCAGCAGCTGGACTTTGATGACACCAGGTGATTTCAGTGTGCAGCTGCGGCAGAAGCTCCTGAACATCGACATGAGCCCGGGGTTACAACAGAGGTTCCTCATCTTGGTATGCGTAGGAACCACCTGGAGACTGTCCTTCCCCCAGAAAACACAACATGCTCCTCCCAACTCCTAATTCAGTAAGGGTAGGAAGGATCTCCACCGTGTGTGCTCTGACAAAGCTCACCAGAGGCTTCTGCTGGATGCCAAGGTTTGAACGCCACAACTTTAGAAAAGGGATAGTCACTCTGGAAAAAACTCGAGGTCACCTAAAGGCAGGGAATGAAGATGAGAAAAGAACTCTGTCTTCCATCATGAGCCATAAAACCACCACTGCCAGAGAGAGACTGTGCAAGAATGAAAAAAAAAAAGGGTCCACAAGACAAGTGATTAAAAGCATCTCTTCATTCAGAGAGGCGGCATGTTTATCTCTCTAGGCACATGACTTGTTCCCTAGGAAACACATCAAGAGATGAGGCTATCTATTGGGTTTCAAGTACAAACTTCATCGTTTTGACTTAACTACATCTTTCTCAGGCAGTTGTAAGAAGAACCCCCACATCGTACAATGAGGGCTTCTGGGCTGTTTTGTTTATATTGAAGCTGTATTACCAATCACCTGCTCCTGCACTGCTGACTGTGAGCATTGTTCTTTCTTTAATTAAATCCCTTGAGTGAAAGGATCTTTCCAAACAAATTCTGGAATGCTCTGCAGAGGTAAGCAGATTAAAGAAAAGAAAAATAGGGTCAACCAATTATTTGTTAAGGGAGTGGGAAGCAAGAGCTATCATGTACCTCTTTTTAAAAGAACATGAATCAGGGAAATAAAAAAAAACTTCTAATAGTCCTGTGTGTTGTCTTCTCCACAAGGCAAAAGACTTCTACAATTTCTTTCCAAAGCCTCGGAAGACAGAATCAATGAGCTTCATTGCAGCACAGAGACAAGAGTTTCTCAGACTGTCAAAAAAAGAAAGAAGTCAGCATTCATTAGGATTAAGTTGAGCGTTTTCTCTTATCAAAGTCAGTATGCATTCTCTTGTCTTTATAATACTGCATTTATTGGCTTGTCTACTTTGCTGTTATTAACTAAATGGAAGTGCTTGCAGAAATTACTTTAACTGAAAATTATTCTTATGTAATTTGTTCTCAATTTCTCTTTTTTCTCTCATGGAAAATGATTGAGGGTGTGTTGCATTGCTCTTATTATTATTTATAACAATTATTAATGACATTTCACTTGCACATGTCTTTATATGATACCATTTAATCAAATTGCTTTTCCAGCTTTCAGATAAATAGTCTTAAGCTCAGAAGCTGTGAGCCTGTCCCATACTAGAACAATGAATAATTCTATGATGCCTGTCAAGAAAGAGCTGGGTCTTGCTGACCTCACAGGCACTTCTATCTACTTCATAGCCCTTCTATTTCTATGTCAGTAATTAATATTTGTTGCACAGAAGGAGGATTTGCGGTGCTTCAACACTAAGAGCCGTGGTGAAAGTGTCTGTCATTGCCCTCCTATGCAAAGGCATAAACAGGACCTAAACGGAGGGAAGGAGGAAAAACAAATGCATACTGACTTTGATAAGAGAAAATAATTTAATACTCATAAATGCCAATTTATTTTTTGAAATAGTCTCAGAAAAAAGTTGCAAAAGTAATAAATGCTAATATTTATTAAACAAAAGTGATAGGCAGGCATCTTGTTAATAAACCTTTTCCACAAGCTACCTTTATCTTAGTCTTTATCTTCTAATAATCTTATAAAATAGGAAGGATCATTATCCCCATTATAGAGAAGAAAACTGAGGCTTAATGAGATTTAGTGACTCATCTAAGGTTACACATGAAGCAAATGGACAAGCTGTGACTGGAACCTGGATAAACTAAAAACTCTCATGGGAATGTCCTAAAAATTGTTCATGCCACTCAGAGGAAGAAGGGCAGTGCCCACTCCAGAATTTACTTTCCCATGCCATATCTCATTTTCAATAAAGTCAACATAGGTGATAATTGTGTTCTTCAAATTTTGAATGTTTTTTTAAAATTTTTTTAACATTTATTTATTTTTGAGAAACAGAGAGAGACAGCGTGAGCAGGGGAGGGTCAGAGAGAGAGGGAGACACAGAATCTGAAGCAGGCTCCAGGCTCTGAGCTAGCTGTCAGCACAGAGCCCGACGCAGGGCTCGAACCCACAAACCGTGAAATCATAACCTGAACCAAAGCCAGACACTTAACTGACTGAGCCATCCAGGCGCCCCCAAATTTTGAATTTGTTAAGTATTTTCTTTCACATAAGTGGATTTCAATCTCATGAGAGCAGCAATGTCCCCATATCACAAGTTTCTAACTTTAAACAGTGAAAACTGCATTCTCTCAAAAGCTGACTTCCCTGGAGCTACTGAATGTCTAGAAAGACATATTTGGTCCTTTATCTCAGAGCGATCACCAGAAATAAGCTATAACAATTCTCAGATATGCATGGACAAGCCATACTAACTGATTGCCATGGAACATCATGGTATATATTCCAATCATTTTCCAAACCTAGAGTTGACTTGCTTTTGGTCTGTTTGGGGTGGAAATATGAAGCATCTGATGGCTAAACTGTATCAGTGGGCAAACTCAACAAAGGTTTGCTATATACCTACTCTGTATTCAGCAGTGTGATAAATATGATAAAAGAAACATAAGCAAAGGTCCTTGCCTTTGGAAATTTCACAATCTAATTGATGAAATGAGACACACTCATGTAAAATAATTAATAAATGAGAAAGTCATAAAATGATAATCATGTATAAGAAATAATACTGTGATAAAGGTGTTGAAAAATAACATTAATTGTATTTTTGTTTTCCAAATATCAATTCAATTAATTCAATACTTGCTAGGTAGTGTGAGATTTCAAAGAAGAATCAGATATGGCCTCTGTCTTCTAGTCTAGCTTATAATCTGGTTTGGGAAAATGTATACCTATGAACAAAAATAAATATAAAATAAACCAAATATGATATGTCTAAGAAGAATATATGATATGGAAAACCAGAGAAGCCTTTTAAAAGAGGTTCCTGATAAGCTTATCTTGAGAGCTGAGGAGAGTTTCAGTGGGTCAAGAGTAGGAAGAGATTTCCAGAAGGAAAATTACACATGTGAGGTAGTGTGTACATACATATACGCACACAAACACTTTTGAAAATTAAGAAAGAAATGCACAAAACTTAACTGGTTATGGGTTGGAGAACTGCAAGGGATTTTTGTTCACTTCTTGACAAATATCTGAAATTTTCAAGTTTTTGATGGTACACATGCTTTCCTTCATAATCAGAAATACTCTCCATTTTCTTTATTTTATTAATAGTTTATTGTCAAATTGGTTTCATATAACACCCAGTGCTTCTCCCCACAAGTGCCCCCCACCATGACCATCACCCCCTTCCCCCCTCCCCCTCCCACTTCAGCCCTCAGTTCATTTTTAGCATTCAATAGTCTCTCATGATTTGTGTCCCTCTCTCTCCCCAACTCTCTTTTCCCCTTCCCCTCCCTATGGTCCTCTGTTAGGTTTCTCCTGTTAGACCTATGAGTGAAAACATATGGTATCTGCCCTTCTCCGCCTGACTAATTTCACTTAGTATGACACCCTCGAGGTCCATCCACTTTCCTACAAATGGCCATATTTCATTCTTTCTCATTGCCATGTAGTACTCCATTGTGTATATATACCACACCTTCTTGATCCACTCATCAGGTGATGGACATTTAGGCTCTTTCCTTGATTTGGCTATTGAATAAAGTGCTACTATGAACATTGGGGTACATGTGCTCCTATGCACATGCTCTTATGCATCACTTCTATATCCCTTGGGTAAATCCCTAGCAGTGCTATTGCTGGGTCTTAGGGGAGTTCTACTGACAGTTTTTTGAGGAACCTCCACACTGTTTTCCAGAGCGGCTGCACCACTTTACATTCCCACCAACAGTGTAGGAGGGTGCCCATCTCTCCACACTCTCGCCAGCATCTATAGTCTCTTCATTTGTTCATTTTAGCCACTCTGACCGGTGTGAGGTGGCATCTCAGTGTGGTTTTGATTTGTATTCCCCTGATGATGAGTGACGCTGAATACTCTCCATTTTCACAGCAATTTGCACACCCTTGGTAATAAAGGTGAAGGCTAAACAAAAACTAGACAAAGCAGATACTCTTCTTACCTTGAGGAAGCGATGAAGCACCATGGGAACGGAAATGCATGGGTGGATTCCTTTTCCCTCCAAAGTTGAGGTAGGTACAGTGCTCAACTGTATTATCAATGATCCCATATCAAAGGACCTAAGGTCTTCTGTGTTGAGCTGTAAGGAAGAAGTGTAATCCTGAGACCTTTTCAAAGTCTACCTCCTGTTGTATAACACTTGCCCCCAGTTATTCTGTATTATCAGCAACCTAGAAAAAGCCTTCAATGACCTATGTTAGTCCAGGTGCCCTAGAAAACAAGCCTGAGACAAGGCTTAAGTGTTGGTGCTTTATTGAGAGATGTAATCCCCAACAGAGAGACAGAGAAAGATGGGAAGGAAATATAAGATGATACATTACTATACCATCTATTGCTTCATAAGCCACAAAGAGTCACTCAGCTGTATGAACATCTCCAAATAGGCTATAGAAAACTATATTTGGTACCACCCATGGAAAGGAAAAAGGAAGAGGAATTTATCTAATGGCCCCTCATCCCCATCTCCTGTCTCCCATTTGGTCAAACTTTCCCCATAGAGAATCAACTCTTCTGCTCTTCCAATTTATATTATTTGGTCTCTGACATTTTCGGTGGAAGCCAGGACCCATGCCTTGTGGGATGGAGTCTGTTCTGAGTCCAGTGAAAAAGAAAGGAACCAGGGTCCAAGGATAAGACTGGCCTGGGCTCACACCATGGTGGGTGCCATCAAGTCATTCTAGCAGAAGTTCTGATGGTGCTGTTAACTGGTTTCCCATGCACCAGTGGCTAAAGGCCCATAGACTTGTGACTAGGAGAGAATCTAAGATAGTGCTTTAAATGTGTCTAATACAGCTTGTTATCTTAGCCTGGGATTTCTGTGGTAAAACAGATCCTGAGCCAGGGCCCATACACAGAGAGTTATTTGGGGATGTGATTTGGACAACAGGAATGGAAAATGAAACAGAAAATGGAGAAAGCCAGTTGAAGTGTTCATCCTGGCTCAGTCACTGCAGTGGGCACCTGCTGGGACTTTCTGAAAAGCTGTGTAGACCATCCTCAGAGTTGAACACCACAGGGATAAAGAGGGAGCGTCTATTTCCTGGATCCCACTCCCTGTTGGTCAGGGGTTGCCCAAGGGATGGTAACCCCCTTGCACTTCCAGTTTGCCCACATAGAAATACTGGGTGAATTCCCACAAGCTTCCCAGGCAATAGGGTCAGAAAACTCCATGGCAGAAAGTTGAAGGTATGTGACATGACTGAGGGGAGGTCACACCAGCACAAAGCTGGTTGCCATAGGAAGGAGTGGGGTAAAATGTGGGCCAGGAGGTGATGAGGAAGAGTACACCCCTGTCAACAAGCATTTCAACAATAGAACTGTTCCTTATTTCTACTTCCAAGAACTGGTTGGATTTCTCTTTTTTCAATTTTCTATTTTTATTATTGGGATATTTAATACATAACTCTATAGAGAGGGTATTTGCATTTTAACTGAAATTAAGCCATAAAAAATATAGATGTGTTAATTAGGTTCATATTAAACTAGTTAAACAGGAAAAGGTTTTCTTTCTTCCCTCTGAAAGAGGAATCTGGGGAGGAAGAAAACTTTCTTTTACTTTACTAAATGCTATTCCCTTTTCCTAAACACTTTGGAATATCTTAACTTTCCATAAGCTCTTTGAGAAAACATTGTAACTTAGATGTGACTCTTTGTAGGCCTGTAACCTCTCTCAGAGCATCCTCAATTCAAACACACACACCCAAACTCCTGTAACTTCCAAATTGATTTCTGCAGGGTCTCCTCTGTCTCGGCCCCTTCATCAGAGAGTAACACCTCAGTAAGGTTCATTCTTGTAGACAAGCCCTTTGGCTGTGAAACCAATCACAATCATGATTTCAGGAGTACAGTTTGGTTTTTCAAAGCATGAGTAATAATGGAAAGAGATCACATCCATCACCACCCATCCACCTGCTTCTCCTTGAATCCCTTCACACCCTGACCCTCTTCCGGAAGCCTGCTCAGGATACATGACCATCTGACTATGCACAGCCTCTGAGAATAGGGAAGGAAACCTTCTGGCTCTGGCTATTATTGAGAGCTGCCTGAGTTTGTGAGACTTCCTCATCTCCACTAGGACACTTCTGAATAAAATTACATTATTTCCACAACATTAATTCAGCCAAGAAAGCACATATTGACTATCTATTCTATTATACATCAAGCACTGTGTTAAGAACCAGAAATTATGGACACTCTCCATGCCCACATGGTACTTAGGGTTTCGTGGAAGAGACAAACATAATCATAATTCAAAGTGATAAGCTTAATAACATAAACATTATCAAGTAACAGAAGAAATGATTGAGGCAGCCAATAAGGCTTCAAAGAGTCATGATGCCTAATTCATATTTTAAGGAATGAAGGTAAGTTTATCACATGGAGAAAAGATGCAAGAACATTCTAGACATCAACATAATTTATAAGGTCATGCAGGTAGGAAGCTCCATGATATGCTTGGAGGAATTAACCTAGTTTTGAACTGATAGATGCAAAGTATAAAATGAAGGAAATGTGAAATAAATTTGGATAGGCACCAATCAACCTAGACATTTTTTATTTGATCAATTTCTTTGCATGTTGTGCTTTTATTCAGCCTTGCCTTGTCTGGCCTGGACTAACTTGACTTGGCCTTGTGCATGGTTGCTTTTGTTACTCAAGAGTATTTATCAAGACAGGCATTAGAATAGTAAGTCTAAAATTTCTAGGAAAGCAAAATAAAACCAAATTAAGCCATTCCATACATAATCTGTGGGTAAAGATAAGAAGAGAGACATTTACTTCCAAACATTCAAGGCATCACTTTAAGAAAATACCAAAGAGCAAACGGTTCCTGAAATAACTTATAAGTAAATCTACCTCCCTTCACCTTCACATCAGTTTATATCACCCTTGTTATTCTGTTATTTCCCCAGAAGAGCCTTGAGTGTAGACAAGAATAAATTAAACAGGGGAGGGCTATTAGAGTCTATAACCCTGGGCCCAGAACAGAAATGAAGGGAGAGGCTAGGTTAAACGTGATCATTTTCAGCACAGTTTGCCTTGACAGAATTATCCAATTTATTCTCCTTGCAACCATTCAACACTATCAGGAGCTTTCCCTTTAAGTTGTCATCAGTCTCCAGAGGAATGTGGCCCATAGAAAATCATTTCTTCCATTTGTCAACCACCTAGGTAGAACTCCTCAGAACCCACCACCAGTTCTAGCACTTGGATCTCTGAAAATAATTAATTCTACAGTGGGACTCATTAAACAAACAAAAAATGAGCACCTGGAAGGCTCAGTCAGTTGAGCATCTGGCTCTTGGCTTCAGCTCAGGTCATGATGTCACATTAGTGAGTTCGAGCCCCACATGGGCCCCCCACTGACAGTGCAAAGCCTGCTTGGAATTCTTGCTCTCTCCTGCTTTCTCTGTTCCTCCCCTTCTCTCTCTCTCTCTCTCTCAAAGTAAATAAATAACTTTAAAAAACATAAAAAACAAATAAAGATTGAGATGTTGAGAGTATGTGATGACACAGTATAGCTGGAAACCATACCTCAAAAGGAAGATCATAAATATGGCAAATTGCATCCAATGTATTTACACACTGAATGCAAAGAGATCTCTTCTTTACAACAGCAGAAATAAGTTTACCTCTTCTAGAAGCATGCAACAATGTCATGTTGGAAAATACATTTTCTAAATTCCATCAGGAAAGGCAACTTGCTGAATTTCATTCTCAGGACTGACTCCACCGTACCCTATTTCACTACTGCAAAGCACAGCAGGAATCTATGCAATGTAAGACAATGACAACAGTGCAAAATTGTTTTTTTATTAAGTGCTTGGCAAGCTCCTTAAGGCTACCTACTAACTGTTTAGTAGAATAACAATAATAATAATACGTGCTTATTAGTGTTTATGTCAGGCATTGCTCTAAGTTCTAAGAATATACTAACTTATTTAATTCTTACAACCCTATGTAGGAAACACCATTATTATACCTATTTCACACCAAAGGACTAAGTCCTTTAGGGTTAGTTGACACCTCATCATGTCACATATTTTTGTGGTAAGAACATTTAAGATCTACTTTCTTAGCAACTTTCGAGTATATAATATAATATTGTTAACTAAAATCACCACACTGTACCTTAGGTCCCTAGAACTTATTAATCTTACAGCTGGAAACTTATACCCCTTTATACCCAACATTGCCCCTTATCCACTCCTCTTCAGCCCCTGATGACCACCTTTCTCTTCTCTGTTTTGTAAATTTGGCTATTTTGGGTATCACATATAAGTGAGATCATACAATACATAAATACTATCTCAAAGTAAAACATGGTTTATGCTAGTGTCTAAGGACATGGATAAATAATATCTTTAGTGGGGCACCTGGGTGTCACAGTTAGTTAAGCTTCTGACTTCTGCTCAGGTCATGATCTCACAGTTCATGATTCAAGCCCAACATGGGGCTCTGTGCTGAAAGCTCAGAGCCTGGAGCCTACTTTGGATTATGTGTGTGTCTCTCTCTCTGCCCCTCCTCTGCTCACACTTTGTCCCTCTCTCTCTCTCAAAAATAAGCATTAAAATTTTTTTCAAAAAATAATATCTTTGGAGTTTAGATACTTTGATTCTAAAACAACTCAACAATACACAAAATAAACTTTGAAAAGGTATAATAAATTATAATACTTGTCATTTATTAAGTCCTTAAAATGTAACAGACACTATGTTAAATATTCTTACTTATAGTACCTCATTTATTTCCAGAATACTGCATGATACATGAGTCTCTTTCTAGGTGTTTTCTAAATAAATGAATAAAAGAATAAAGGAATAAGTTTCAAATCAAGTGTCCTCATGTCAGAATGCTCTTTTATGATTAAAATCTAGCTTCTGCCTTTACTATAGTACTAGGGGCCAGCTAAAAGTATATGTGGTCCCCTACCCAAGAAAATCTATGTATCAGTGGGACTCTGTTTTCAGAGTCACCCAGAGCAGGAAAATGTTCTCTTAATAAGAGACGCCAACTCTCAATACCCCTCTGTCACCTGCCCTTACCCTCCCTCCATCTTTTCCACCCTCCCCCCATCTACGATCACCCAGGCAAAAAAAAATCTGGATTAACTCTTGTCCTCTCCTCTCTAACATATACTTGGTAACTAGAGTTTGTCACCTTTAGTTCCCCAATCACTAGAATCTATCCGTTTCTCAGTCCCTATTTATTTGGCCCCAGTGTCTTCAGCATTACTTGCACAAACTATTTTAAATGATCTTTTCTGGTCCCTTGTCTCTAAAATATTGCTCAAATTGCAACTGAAGTAGTATTTCTGAAATACACATCTGATTCTAACACTCCTTGCTTAAAATCTTGCAATGGATTTTGCCCACAGACTATGGCCATATCCCTCCACATAATTTATCAGGCTCCTGTGGGGGTCTCTCCTCCTGTGTCTCCAGCCCCTGTCTCACTCCCCTGACACTTTGGATCCAGCAGTTCCGTCCACAGGGGAACCAACAGTCCCACCAAAGACTCCAGGCTTTGTTCACACTTGCTAGCCTCAATTGCCTGAAACTCCCTACCCCAAGCATCCCTGGAAATGACTTCTCACCTTTCCATTCTAAATTCAAATATTACCACCTCTATGAAACTCTTCCTTCTCTCTCTTTCCCAGGGAGGATTATCCACCCTTTCCCCTTGGCCCCACAGAGTACTGTAACCTACTTTCACTTTTAAATTTCATAAAAATGTAGCACGTTCATTTGTGTGTCTAGGTTGTACCTAGCTTCTTAAATGATCTCATTAGCTAAGAAAATGCTGGCTGGGTTCCAGGAAGTGAACTGGTGATCAATCTTAATTTATTTTATGAATAGTTAAGTTTGCATTCCTTCTGTTAATACAAGATTGGGAATGAAAGGAATCTGAAGGTAGATGGTTGTATGGCTCCTCACAGTAGTAAAACACTGTTCCTACAACCTGCCATTATCAAAACAATAACAATGTTTCTATCTGTTCAGGTCTTAGTTTCCCAAAAATATACAGAGGAAAGGGTATCTAAAAAGGCTGCCTAAAAAGCCATTATTGGATAGCACCATTGTTCCCCAGGAAGATGCAAAACAAAAGTGTATTGGCATTGGTGACATAGAAATGTCTTCTAAAATATTTCAGATAGGTGGTCTTTCTTTAACATAGTCACCCATTGTGACTATAGTAACACAAGTCCTTCCAAAAAGAGACAACTTCAACCCATTAAGGAAATGAAAGAACAAATAAAACAGAAGAAATAGTATCAGGTGAGGAAACTGTTAGGGGTCCACTGTCTGAGAAGTAGAAGCTAAAGGAAACTCATACATCCCCAGGGGAGTCGTCTGGAAGAAGTTATTGTGTGAAATGAACAGTTTATTCACTAACTAAATTATACTTCAAGTTTTCCGTAATTATTTCCTGAGCCATTTGATAAAGAAATTGAATAGGAAATTGTCCCTCAGTGCACTTAGCCTGAATTTTTATTCCACTCTAGAAAACGCCAAGGCAGGGGCACCTGGGTGGCTCAGTCAGTTGAGCATCCCTTCGGCTCAGGTCATGATCGTGCAGTTCCTGAATCTGAGCCCGACATCGGGCTCACCGCTGTCAACCCGTCAGCGCAGAGCCCCCTTCAGATCCTCTGTCCCCCTCTGTTTCCCCTTCCCCTGCTGTGCTCTCCCAAAAATAAATAATCCTTTACAAAAAGAAAGTGCCAAGTCAAATTACATGTGCTGAAGTTAACAAATGTGGCACTGAGTGTGACTTTTTTTAAAATCCAAAGGGAGGGGCGCCTGGGTGGCTCAGTCAGTTAAGCCTCCGACTTCAGCTCAGGTCAGATCTCACATTCGTGGGTTCGAGCCCCGCGTCAGGCTCTGTGCTGACAGCTAGCTCAGAGCCTGGAGCCTGCTTCCTGTTCTGTGTCTCCTTCTCTCTCTGCCCCTCCACCTCTCATGCTCTGTCTCTCTCTGTAACAAAAATAAATAAAACATTAAATAAATAAATAAATAAATAAATAAAATAAAATCCAAAGGGAAAAGATGGACCACAAAGTGAGGAAGAAACCCTGAATATGCAAATGGAAGGGAGAAGAAGGAAAAGCCAGACCACAAGAGTATATAGTGATACATTTGTGAAATTAGACTTTTCTTATTCTTTTTCTTTTTTTAATGTTTTTTAAATTTATTTTTGAGAGACAGAGAGAGACAGTGTGAGCAGGGGAGGGTCAGAAAGAGAGGGAGACACAGAATCTGAAGACACGCTCCAGGCTCTGAGCTGTCAGCACAGAGCCTGACGTGGGGCTTGAACCCACGAGCCATGAGATCATGACCTGAGCCGAAGCTGGACGCTCCACCGACTGAGCCACCCAGGAGCCCCTAGACTTTTCTTACAAAAGGTCTCTTGCACCACTTAAGTTTTGCTTTCAAATGGAATTCAAAGATTTCACCTGGTGAGTGTATCTTCTGACTGGGAAGCCAGCACAGAGGTGATGTGATTGAATCACAGACATGATTTATATGCAGTAAACAGATGAGGTCTGTTGTAAGGGGCTCACCAAGCAATTTTATTTTTAGGTTAGGTTAACACGTCCTCCTCATCCCTAGTCGTTTCTCCACGATTTAATCCCCATCCACCCCAGGTCTCCTTTTCCATCCAACTTCTCCCACTAGTTCTTTCCCTCTACTCATCTCCCTATGCTTCACTTTCTTCACCTCCCTTCCATGCCCTTACCATTTGTATTAGTTAGGATTCCTGCAGGAACAGATTCTGAGACAAAGATTGATGTACAAAGCAGTTTGTTTAGAAAGTGCAGGAAGGGGGAGGGGGAAGGGCTATGTGGATGATGGGCATTAAGGAGGGCACTTGTTGGGATGAGCACTGGGTGTTACATGTAAGGGATGAATCAGTAAATTCTGTTCCTGAAATCATTATTACACTTTATGTTAACTAACTTGGATTTAAATTCACAGAAAGAAAACAGAAGTGCAGAAAGTCCTGCAGAGGGATAGAGAAAGACGTCAAGGAAGGGGAAATGGTCAAAAAAAGAGTGTATAACAGGTAAATTGACACTGTGGGTAACTGGAGTTTAATCCTGAAAGAAAATTCTGAAAATCATATAAAATCGCATGCTTCAGATTTTTCCCAGTTGAGTCAAGGGAACTGGAGTATTTGGACACCACCTCTCAGCAGTCACTGGCTGAGGGTTGTTGCTGAGGAAGTTAATATCCTGCTACCTAGGATCCCTCATGCACTCCAGCTGAGAAGTTCACGCAAGGTTTGGAAGGCTTGTCCTGGCTTGGGAAGAGAGGCAGAGATACAGAAACTGGCAGATGGACAGGGCAGAAACACACCGAAGTTATAAAGCCCTAGGACGGGGTACTAAAAAAGCTATCCCTCCTGTCCTCTTTCCCTAGATTCTATTCCCTCCATCATAAACATGACCTCCGTCAGTGGCACTAAGGTGTTAACAGTTGACAAAACAAATCAGGGGGCTCCATTTTAAGATGCGTCATTAAAGGACTTCAGGATATGGCCAATGATAAGGCGGATGTGCCAAATCCAACGTCCCTGGTGTAGAATGTTCTATAAGCCTCAGAATATCAGGAAACCACTTAAAGTGACGAGGCCTCTACGGCAGCAGTGATGGACGAGCTGGCAGATGCCTATCAGAGCACCACAGAGAAATCTCAGCATCGGGCCGTGAGAGTCACTGGCAAGCACCAGTCTGTATTAACCTTCATCTTAGAGCTGAATGTGTCAAATATGCTATGTTGACAAAAACGGTATTATTAAAAAATTAGCATCTGTCTACCTTCCTATAATACTTGGCAGAGAAAGTTGTTCTGCATACATGGAAGTATAAGATAGGAATTAGACCAAATACGAATGCCAGTTTTACTTCTTAATAAAGCAATGTATTCAATCTATCTCTCTGTTTTTCCACCTATAAATTGATGATAATAACCCTTCAAAGGACATTGTAATGTACATATATGACATGTGTGTACATGTATTTTTTTTGGCAGAATGCTTAGTAGTCCTAAGCATGCTCAAAAACATGAAGTATGATAGTTTTGTACAGTTAGGTTATTAACTTACAAACAACTAGAGCCAGAATAATGCTTTCTAGAATTCCCCTCTCTGTATGATTTTAGGTTAGCATTGGCCACACAAGAAATTCACACAAGGTTTGGAAGGCAGAGGTGAAGCAGCAGCTATTGCACTCTGAAGGCTGGCGAAGAACACCAGGCACTGTGGCATCCCACACTCACTGTCACTGACCTCTGACTGTGTGGTTGGCATGGGGTAGCTCCCAGATCTGCAGATCTTCCAGCTTCCTCTGGTTCACCTCCTTTAGCTTCTCCAGGTCCTGGGCCAGGTGCACGTGCAGCTCCCTGGGGAAGGACACCAGCTTTTCAGGCAGGCCACTCACATTGTCAAGATTGCAGGTGATGAGAGACAGTCATGGGTTCCAGTTCATCTTCATAGGATCTCATCTCTCCTGGCTACCATTTGCATCCAGTCTTCCTTCCTGATTGTAGACCTGGCTGAACCATGGAGACATCCAGCCAAGTGCTATACCAGATGCAGAGGCAACAGCTTGAAAAGCCTATCCCACCAGCTCCCACAATTACAGAATGTCTAACTTGGTAATAAATCTCTCATTCTATGTCACAATCTGACTAATCCAGCATGATAATTATGTGGTAAGATGTTAAAATAAAAGTATTTCAGACCCAGTTGTACCTAAGTAATGCAGTACATGAGCCTCCAGAGAATAAATAATAATGTGAGGTGTCTGAGATAAAGGACAGGTGACAGCAAAAATGATGATGTCATTCCTCTATTACTAATCTTTTAGGGCTTTCCCATTTCACTCAAGATAAAGTCTAAGCCTGTTAATGCAGCATGCAAGGGCCTTCATGGTCACAAATTCCACTCTCCAACCAAGCTGAAACTGCCTACATTACCCAATTCTTTCTCCTTTCCTCCCTCCCCTTCTCTCCTAACTCATCCCCACCCCTTCCCCAGCTCTCCTTGCCTTTCTTCCCTTTCTACTTCCCAACTTTCTCATAAGCTCTTCTATCTGTAACACCTGCTCTCCCAACACATACACACACACACACACACACACACACACACACACACACACACACACCACTGTTACCTAGCTAGTCTCAGTTTGTACCTTACTCCTTTTAGGATATCTAACCTGGCTCCAAGAATTTGGTTTGGAAGTACTTTCCTAAGCATTCTTTATTTTCTCACCTCCTGACTTTTCAATCCCTCTCCTTACTACCACCTCATCTTTGTACCTCTAATTCCCAATGATCTCTCAGAATTTAGATGCTGCCGCTTCTTCAGACTTCCCTTAAACTACATTAAGTTCTCCTTCTGTGAGATACTTACTCTTGTCTTTATCACACAATATTGGAATTGGTGTTTATTCAGCTGCCACCCTTAGTAGCCACCTAACTCTCTGGCTGGATGCTGTGATGTGCTTCCCAGATCTCCCTTCAAGAATAAAGGACATAATATTTCAATTTCTGGGAGAGACACCAGCAAAGATCCCTCTTCTTTCTGCCACTTTGGGGATTTAAAAAGTTGAAAAGTGAATCAAGAGTCACCTTGCCGAAAGTTGTACCCCCTACTAGAGAGAACCAACACTGATATAGATTTATAAGAGCCAGTCTTCTTGCCCCAGTGCAGGACAACTCTGAAGAGTCATTCTCTAGAACTCCCCAAATGGTTGGCTGAGGCCTCCACTGAGACCTCATCCTTGCTCAACCTTTCCATCTACCCCATCCAGCTCTTTCCCTTTTCTTCCACAGTGGTTGATCCTAAGAACCCACTCAAATATGCCTCTAGTACACCAATATCTGTCTCAGAGTAAGCTTCCCAGGGAATCAATCCGTGAGAGCCTTGTGTCTGCCACCCTCATCACAAGGCCTAGAATGGAGTGCCTTTCAATAAATATTGGACATAGACGGTGAAGGCTCCAATCATCAGAAACACTGGAAGAAGAGGGAAACAAAACTCAAGGACTAGTATTCAGCTGCCTCAAACACTTCAAGTGCTCTCTAAAAGTCTGAAAACATGTGGTCTCAGAGTTACACATAGTAGTCTACCCTCTACAAACCTTCTGTTGCTAAAACCCCAGCCAGTAGCTCATTGGGGATGATTTAATAATATAAAGACACATAATTGGGCTGAAGAAACCAAATTCTGGCCTAGATAACTTGTGGTTCTGGAAAATTACTGGCAAATTAACCAAAAATTAAGAACATGTCTTCTTAAATGAGAATAGAAAGAAAAGACATTCTAGGAAGAAAGAAAATTTTGGGAGGAAAGAACCAAAGATAAAGCCATAAAAGGAAAGTAGTCTTTATGTTCAGGAAGCAATAAGAAATTCATGCTGTCTGGAATTCATGACAGAAAGTGACAGAGGTGGAGGTGGGAATCATAGAGCTGAATGATAGACGAAGAAGCGAGTTGTAAAAAATTAGCATTAAAATTTATAAATTTTCATTCAAGCTAATAATCACATTCATCTACAAATCAATTAGTTACCTTTTAATGTTTATTCTGTTTTCCTAAAAATACTTTTCCATCAAAATCACTAAATTTATGTTTCCTGAATCACCCTCTCTAAATCTAATATATTCCCAGAGGCTCAGATACCATCTTACTTAATTTTCATTTAATGCAAAAAATTAAGCATACTAATAAGCAGAAAATCTGGGATATGATAGGAAAAGGCAAAGGTTTGTCATGATATCTGAGCAAGAATAATCAATATGTAATAATCTGTTGTGAATTCTGTTAGAAGACAAATGTTCACAAAACAATTCTATACCCTTCTAAGAATGTAAAGTACAGAGGCTTACACTGAAAATTTCCAACATTTTGTCCATATGGTTGCATCCACTAAGATATGGAGAAGTCATCTGATCTCCATCATAGCTATTACCATAATCTAGGATTATTTTCTGCTTTATGTATTTATATACTGTCTCTTTAACTAGAATTTTAACTCCCTGAGAGCATAAAATATATTTTTTTTGTTTTTCCCATTTTATCTCTAGCACCACGCTCAGCACCTCTCTCACAAGTGACACTCAATAATTAACTGAAGGATAAGAATAAGTGAATGATGAATAATTATGAACTGAGATAAAAGTCATTTTGGAAGACTTTAAGTATATTGTTAGCCAATCTTAGACATACTGACGAAACTGAGTTGGAGCATTGAAACCCAGGTTCTTAATTCTTGACAAATAGAATGGTAAAAAACAAAACAAAACAGTTCCTTTTGGATACTAGCCCTTTATCTGATATGTCATTTGCAACTATCTTTTCCCATTCCATCAGTTGTCTCTTAGTTTTGTTGATTGTTTCCTTTGCAGTGCAGAAGCTTTTTATCTTGATGAGGTCCCAATAGTTTATTTTTGCTCTTGATTCCCTTGCCTTTGGGGATGTGTCAAGTAGGAAATTGCTGCAGTTAAGGTCAAGGAGGCTGTTTCCTACTTTCTCCTCGAGGGTTTTGATGGTTTCCTGTCTCACATTCAGGCCCTTCATCCATTTTGAGTTTATTTTTGTGTATGGTGTAAGAGAGTGGTCTAGTTTCATTCTTCTTCATGTTGCTGTCCAGTTCTCCCAGCACCACCTGCTATAGAGGCTGTCTTTTTTCCACTGGATACTCTTTCCTGTTTTGTCGAAGATTAGTTGGCTGTACATTTGTGGGCCCAGTTTTTAGTTCTATATTTTATTCCATTGGCCTATGTGCCTGTTTCTGTATCAACAGAATGCCCCCATGACCCAGAAATAGCACTGCTAGGTCTATTGGGATAGAGAAGTGCTGATGCATAGGGGCACAGGTACCCCAATGTTCATAGCAGCACTTTCTACAATAGCCAAGTCATGGAAAGAGCCTAAATGTTCATCAACTGATGAATGGATCAAGAAGATGTTGTATATATCTACAATGGAATACTACATGGCAATGAAAAAGAATGAAATCTGGCCATTTGTAGGAAAGTGGATGGACCTTGAGGGTGTCATGCTAAGCAAAATAAGTCAGACGGAGGACAGATACCATATGTTTTCACTCATAGGTCTAAGAGGAGAAACCTAACAGAGGACCATGGGGGGGGGGGAGGGGGAAAGAGAGTTGGGGAGATAGAGGGACACAAAACCTGAGAGATTACTAAATACTAAAAACGAACCAAGGGCTGAAGGGGAAGGGGGTTGGAGGAAGGGTGGTGATAGTCATGGAGGAGGACACTTGTGGGGAAGAGCACTGGGTGTTACATGGAAACCAATTTGACAATAAACTATATTTTTAAAATGTCTGTTTACTACTTGAATATTTTTTATGCCTACATCAAAATATCATCCCCATCAGCAGATTAGAGTTGAGGAAAAGGAGAATGGACAATAGATTAACCCATTTTATGACTTAGCGTTCTTTGATAACAAGTGACAGGAACCCAGTAGTTAATTTACACAAAGGAGAATTAGGTAACCAAAGCAAGAATGAAGCAAAACAGGAAGAAACAAAAACCAACTACAACACCAAAAATCCCTACTGGGATTTTCATTGGAATCTACTAAATTTATAGGCCAATTTGAGGAAAGCCATCATATCAACTATCTTGAAACTCTTATAAAAATTTATCTATTCACTAAGAAATCATCTTTATTTCAACCTATTTTTATATTCTTCTTTATAAAAGCATTATATGTGTTTCTGTTAGATTTATTTCTAGACTTCTCTACATAAACATTCACATATATGCACGAGGGTGTGACAATATTTAAGTAACATTATTTAAAAATTACATATTCTAGTAGTTATTTGCTATATACATGAAAATTAAATTAAATAATAGACACTGAATTTATATGGTGTATAAGCCAGCCAGAAATATGCTACAAACCTCCTAAAAATTCAATGGCTGTGTTCTTGTGCCTCTTTCATGAGAACAGAAGGTATTTACAATCTTCCATGTCCATGGCATGTGAGCTCTTTGGTCCATTATCTTGTACGGAGTATGAATCTGAGTAGTTGGTAGGTGAATTTGATCCTTGAGGCAAGTCACAACACTCAGTCCTAAGCTTTGTTCCCAAAGAAACAGCAATATGGAAGATTGTATTTTCTGGGGGGAAAAAACACAGTAGTATCTTCTATTCTTCATTCTCTTCTACAGTGTGACCTTCCAAATGATTTGTCAAGAGGTGGCATTTACTTCCTTTCCCCTTGAATATGAGTGGATCCATGACCACCTTGATGATTAGACTAGAGCAGCAGTGACATTCTATGACTTCTGAGGCTAGAGCATAAAAGATAATGTGGCCTGTGCCTTGTTCACTGAGACACTCACATTTAAAACTCCAAATCATCCTGCAAGAAGTCCAACTACTCAAAGGCCTCCATAATGTGAAGAATTCAACCCCAATGAAAAGACTGAACACAAATGCTCCACTTAGCATACCCAGCCGAGTTTCCACCCAACAACTGGCACCAACATCCAGACATAGGAGTGAGGAAGGCCATCTTTGGGAATGGATTCTGTAGTTCTCAGCTGTGTAAGTTTCCCAGCTGAAATCCCAGACATCACAAAACAAAGAAATCTATCACTAGTATGCCCTTATTGAATTGCCAAACCAAGGAATTTGGGGCGTAATAAATGGTTGTTATTTTAAACCACTGAGTTTGGAATGGATCACTAGAAAGCACTTGTAAATGGAACAGAGGTTTAACCAAATATTTCTGAGGCCTCCAGGGACTGGGGTCTAGAGTCTCACATCAGAGCAAGGCTGGAAAATGCTATTATCTAAATCCCAGCCTACCAGTTCCAGGTTGAGAGCTACTCATTTGCTTACAGGATGATGCATATTCAGAATCAGGGTTTGCCCCCTTGGGGTTAGTCATTTTTTGAGTCTATATTTTTTCCAAGGAAGGTCATAAAACCTTTCCAACCACTTTGGAATGCAGGAACAAGAGTGCCTACAGCAAAGACGGCCATGCCCACTGCATCTCTGAGCAACAGACGCAGCCAAACTTCAGACTGAGCCTGGTTCAGTTCCTTTCGCTTCACTTTGTGTCTTCTGAAAGCATGCTCTACTCAGTTGCTTTTATAATGTTCTTTTTTCCCAGGACAACTTGAGAAAGGAACCTATAAAGGGGCTGGGGGAGCAGCTGTTAAAAACACCCATTGTGTCAAATAATTCCTTGCTCCCCAAAATACAATTTAGCTGACAGAAACTGAAATGAAGTCAAACTTGTATGGTCTTCCATGTTCTTATGCAGACTGCTACTTTTGGGTCTCTAAAGCAACATTTCTCTAAGTTGCTTCTTTGACTGCAACAGGGAGAAAAACATCCATGAACCATTGTTATACTTTCCCCTTTCAAAGTAATTGTTTAGAATATCACTCCAGTAAATTCAGAAGGTTTTCTTTAAAGTGTGATCTCTTACTTCCAAAATGAGTAACTCACACAACTATAAAAGCCCAGCTCCCCATAAAAGATGATTATGTGCTAAAAGACATTATTTGATTGTAAAACTCTGAAGTTGCTGAGTGGATTGCGGAAGGATGCCAAAAAAATCCTTTGAGGGAAAATGACTTTTCCATCTTTTCCTGAAATTGCCTGTTTTCACTTTGCAAGGAAGATATAAGTGTCTCAGCTTCACAGTTTGAGGGACTTTACCTTGGAGGCAAGAATTCTAGCTATCAGAATCCCAGGATAGTAGCACTAATCAAAAGGCCTCTTGTTGGGAGACATAAGCATCCCCATGCAAGATAAGAGCATGAGTTCCTTGTGCATTGTGCTGACAACGATATTTCCCTCCTTCTAGAATAAGAGTCCATCTTAGGCTTTTCAGAAGTCTGCTTATTTCTAGAAATCAAACCCAGGTTACTTCTGGGTTCTGACTTCTTATAGCTTTGCTTTTAACGGCTTTCACATCTCACAGAGGAATATTCTAAGGTAGGAAATTATTACCAAAAGAGTCGTAGTACCAGGAAACTGAGACCAAATAGAGATGGTTACATATGTGGCACTCTCCAAGGATATTCTCCAGCCATCTCTTACCTCCTCTTTGCACAAACCAACCGTGCATGCTCAGACCATTGTCCCAGGAATCTGTGCTGGATTTTCCTGTGATGGATTTTCCAGCAATCTGACCAACTGAAAAAGTAGACTTTTAATAACCTCTTCCTCCCTCAAGGAGCATTGAGCTTCCATATAAGAAATCCAAGTTACTCTGCTGGAGAGAAAGATGAGATGCCCGGTGGAGAGAAAGATCACTTACAAAAGCACAAGCATGCAAAATAGCCATTTATCAGCACTGTGTTTCATCAAATTATTGAACTTTCCTGGACTTCAATTTCTGAATTGGTAAAAACGAAAATACCAATTTTGTACTTAAGAAAATCAAATGAAATCATCCTCTCTTCTTTAAGTTTATTGAGTACCTACTAGTGTGAGGCACTGGAGATACAACAACAAATAATTATGAACATAGCTTTATAAGAGCCTGCATTCTAGAAGATGCATATAAATACCTGAGATTAGTCTCACACTATACTTTAAAAATTAATAATGATAATAATATGGTCTCAAGTTATACAGGGCACTGAGGGACTATAATAACTGTATATTAAGACATAACTCTTGGATTCTTAAATATAGAGAATAAACTGAGTGCTGATGATGAGCACTGGGTGTTATACATAGGGGATGAATCACTGGATTCTACTCCTGAAATCATTATTGCACTATATTCTAACTTGGATGTAAAATTTAAAATATACATAAAATTTAAAAATACTAATGTATAAAAATATTTGGTCTTGGCAGTACATTGAGTCCCACAGAGACAACCCCAGGGCTGGCAAGAGTCAGATGGGACCTGGGCGACTCTATGCCTCACTGTGGAAAATAATTAAACATGGGGAAAGGAGAGCCTAAGAAGCCGAGAGGCAAAATGTCATGATAAGCATTCTTTGTGCAAACTTGCCAAGAAGAGAGCAAAAAGAAGAACCCAGAGGCTTCATTCATCTTCTCAGAGTATTCTAAGGAGTGCTCAGAGAGGTGGAAGACCAGGTCTGCCAAAGAGAAAGGAATATTTGAAGACATGGCAAAGGTGGACAAGGTCCATTATGAAAGAGAAATAAAAGCTTATATCCCTGCTAAAGGGGAAACTAAAAAGAAGTTCAAGGATCCCAATGCACCCAAACCCCCTCCTTCAGCCCTTTTCATGTTTTGTTCTCTTCTACACTTGATCTTAGCCAAAAGGCCAAGAAGCAATTGTTTTGTTCTCTTCTGGGGATCACCCAAAAATCAAAGGAACACATCCCAGCCTGTCCATTGGTGATGTTGCAAAGAAACTGGAGAGACGTGCATGTTGTTGCATACTGCGGAAAGGAAAGCCTGATGTGGCCAAAAAAAAAAAAAAAGGGGAGTCATCAAGGCTGAAAAAAGCAAGAAAAAGAAGGAAGAGGAGGAAGATGAAGTGGAGGAGGAGGAGAAGGAAGAGAATGAAGAAGATGAAGATAAAAATGTTGAATAAGTTGCTTCTAGTGCAGTTGTTCTTCCTGTCTATAAAACATTTAACTCCCTGCACATAACTCGCTCCTTTTATTTATTTATTTTTAATTTTTTAACATTTATTTGTCATTGAGAGACAGTGGGAGGGGCAGAGAGAGGAGGAGACACAATCTGAAACAGGCTCCAGATTCTGAGCCGTCAGCATAAAACCTGACATGGGCCTCAAACTCACAAACCATGAGTTCATGACCTGAGCCCAAGTCGATGCTCAACCAACTGAGCTACTCAGGTGCCCCACACCACTCGCTCCTTTTAAAGAAAAAAAAAAGGCTGTGTAAAAAAAAGTTAAGACTTAACTCTTGTCTTTAAGAAGTTATTAATCTAGTTAAAATCTAGGACAACACATAAAATAACAAGAATGCTGAATACATATTATTATGTTCTAAACCCCACAAATGCTGTCCTAGAAATTTAAAAACTGGAAAATGAAGTGTGGGATAGTCTTCCAGTGCTTGATGGAGGTGAGAACAAGCCAAGCTTCAGTAGAACTGTGGGTTTCGCAGAGGTAGTGCTATGTGAAGGTGATATTCCTAGATGGGAAACAACTTAAGCAAAGTGACAACTAGAGGAGTGTTGTCAGTAGAACTTTCTGCCCAGTGTTATATATGTGCTATATGTGTGTGTATAATATACTAGACCCTAGCCACATGTGACTATTGCACAGTTGATATGTGGTCATTGTGACTGAGGAACTGAATTTTTAATTTACTTCATTCTAATTAATTTTAACTTAAATAACCACCTGTGGCTAGTGATTACCATATTGTATGGCATATGTTCAAAAAACTTGGGGAAAACCAGCCATGATTTTTTCTATTACTATGAGTGATGTCAGCCAAACTCAACTGACATATTAAGATCATTTGCCTGCTACTAATTCACCCTAACTATCCACATCAAGGTATAAAACAGACTGTCAAAAATAAATCTATCCCTGCAACAAAAGTCCAGGGCGACCTCATGTGCTGCCAAAGTTTTATTCTATTCTCACATCTGCACCTTGGGTTTATCTGGTTTCCTGTCTCACATTCAAGTCCTTCAGCCATTTTGTGTTAATTTTTGTGTATGGTGTAAGAAAGTGGTCTAGTTTCATTCTTCTGCATGTTGCTGTCCAGTTCTCCCAGCACCACCTGCTAAAGAGGCAGTCTTTTTTCCATCGCATACTCTTTCCTACTTTGTCAAAAATTAATTGGCCATACATTTGTGGGCCCAGTTCTGGGTTCTCTATTCTATTCCATTGGTCTATGTGTCTGT
>NC_043704.1:133443812-133484146 GCF_006229205.1 Suricata suricatta
GTAAGAAAGTGGTCTAGTTTCATTCTTCTGCATGTTGCTGTCCAGTTCTCCCAGCACCACCTGCTAAAGAGGCAGTCTTTTTTCCATCGCATACTCTTTCCTACTTTGTCAAAAATTAATTGGCCATACATTTGTGGGCCCAGTTCTGGGTTCTCTATTCTATTCCATTGGTCTATGTGTCTGTTTTTGTGCCAATACCGTACTGTCTTGATGATGACAGCTTTGTAGTAGAGGCTAAAGTCTGGGATTGTGATGCCTCCCGTTTTGGTTTTCTTCTTCAATATAACTTTGGGGGTTTTTTTGTTGTTTTTTTTTAATGTCTTTTATTTATTTTTGAGGGACAGAGAGAGACAGCGCGAGCAGGGGAGGGTCAGAGAGAGAGGGAGACACAGAATCTGAAGCAAGCTCCAGGCTCTGAGCTGGCTGTCAGCACAGAGCCCGACGCGGGGCTCGAACCCACAACAGTGAGACCATGACCTGAGCCGAAGCCGGCCGCTCAACCGACTGAGCCACCCAGGTGCCCCTTCTTCAATATAACTTTGGCTATTCGGGGTCTTTTGTGGTTCCATACGAATTTGAGGATAGTTTGTTCTAGCTTTGAGAAGAATGTTGGTGCAATTTTGATGGGGATTGCACTGAATGTGTAGATTGCTTTGGGTAGTAATGACATTTTCACAATGTTTATTCTTCCAATCCATGAACAGGGAATGTTTTTCCATTTCTTGGTGTCTTCTTCAATATCTTTCATAAGTTTTCTATAGTTTTCATTGCACCTTGGGTTTATCTGAACCAATGGTTTCTCCCTTCAGAGGAATGCTGTTTCCTATAAAATCCAGAGAAGAATGAAAATATGTAAGAAACAAACTAACAGGGGTATCTGGGTGGTTCAGTCAGTTAAGTGTGCCAGTTCAGCTCAGGCTCATGGATTGGAGCCCTGTGTTGGGCTGTGCTGACAGCTCAGAGCCTGGAGTCTGCTCCAAATTCTGTGTCTTCCTGCCCCTCTCCAACTCGTTCTCTCTCTGTCTCTCTCTCTCTTAAAAAAAAATTAAACATTTAAAAAAAGAACGAAGGAAGGAAGGAAGGAAGGAAGGAAGGAAGGAAGGAAGGAAGGAAGGAAGAGACTAAAAACAACCAGGAATGAAGAAAACAATTGAAAGCTTTTAGTATGTATCAGTTTCCTTGGTTATAGGTAATAAAGAAAACGGGGGGGGGGGGGACAGAAACATTTGAAACACAGATAGCTGGAATAAAAGACCAAAGCAGAAAAAGGATTTAAAGCTCAGGGTAACATTTAGGCCACTAGCAAAGCATAGTGAGAAAATGAGGCAATTACCCTGATGGTCCAAGGCAAAAATGAAATCTTTCACCTGGAAACAGACAGATAATTCCAAGTGAAAGCATTTTTTGGTTGTTGTTTTCTGTTGAGTTAATTGCCAGGGCTTGTTTTCTCATTGTATCCTTAAGCATAGCTATAGATTAAAAAAAAAAAAAATAGTGCAAGGGTGCCTGGGTGGCTCAGTGGGCTAAGGGTCTGACTCTTGATTTCAGCTCAGTTCACAATCTCACATTTATGAGATAAAGCCCCACATCGATCTGCACTATCCGTGCAGAACCTGCTTGGGAGTCTCTCTCCTCTCTCTGCCCTTTCCCCACTTGCTCTCTCTCTCTCTCTCTCTCTCTCTCTCTCTCTCAAAATAAATAAACTTAAGAGAAAAAAAAAAAACCTAAAGAAAAGTGCAAAAGGACCTGTCAGGAACTGGAGTCTGCCTGTGATGAATATGATGGGCCCCAAGAGGCTTTCGACGATGGGTCTTGCCCAACTGTCAATACTAGGTGTAAGAAGGCAGGAGTCGGGAGGGAAGGAGGGGCTCTAGCTGCACAAGCAGCAGCAGCACCCATGCATGTTACTGCTTATGTTCACATTAGTAGGCACCAGCAGGCCATTCTGTCATGACTTGTCCTATTTCTCTCCAGCAGGCCTAAAAGAACGTCTCATTAGAGTGTGGAAAACAAGCATACGGATGCCCTGATGCAGGGAAATGTCCCCCAGGGAGAAGTGTATTTGTTAGACTGGTTAGTGAGGAGGAGAAATAAACCAAACAACAAAAAATAAACTCCAGAATCAGTCTGGGTATATTGTCTGAGATTTGAAATTCCTGTCTGCCAAGACCCAGCAGATCTAGGACAGCAGAGTGGGTGCTATAGTAAATTATACTAGAAAGAACTCTCAGGCGATGGATTTGCCCCAGTGCAGGAGAGCTGGCTGAGACTGGCCGTGGCCTCTAGCAGAGTAAAAGGCTGGTGCTGGTAACAGTGGAGCAAGGCTCTCTACGTGTACATAAATCACAAAAGAATCCCCCTCACTGTTCAGCGCATTGTGTTGGAGCAGTCAGATTTCCAGAAATAGACTTGCCCAAATCCCCTTTTTATATTTTCCAGAGCTGAAGCTGAACTTTCAAGGGGCATGACTTTGCTTTTATTTTTCACTCCTCTTTTTATAGATGATTGAATTTCCTAGTGTTGCTTTCAGATCAGATGTTATTTTGGGCACAACTCAAAGAAAGCTATCCATATACATTGAGAAGCAGTGGGGGGCAGAAAAGTTCAGCTTCATTCCTGATTAAGCAAAGAGACACATCAGGGGGTGACAGAGAAGGGGAAGTGCTAAAGGCTCCAAAGTCACTGGAAGGGACAAGTATTTCACTATATAGGATGATGCTGGCTGATGTTCAAAGTCTACGAGGTTTTAAAGAAGGATTTTCAGTTTTTCAAATACCAGTGCTATTGTTCACTTTTGCTATCATGACAAACAACATATTTAATCATTACTCCTTGAAATTAAAATTTTTAACAATAGAAGCTATTCAAAGTCACCATGGCTTTGTGGCTAAAACCTGAGTTAACCTTCTCTTAATAGCATAGCAACTCTCCAGTCTTAGTTCATAACTTATCCTCAAAATCCCATTCCTCCCTCTCCCTGACCTCCTCCTCCTTTAAGGACACTGGTCTGACTCAGGCTTCCCCTGTACTTAAAGGCCAAGGTGCCGGCTTCTCCGTATCATTGGCCAATGGAAGGGCACACATTGCTCAGGGAAGGAGGGACAACTCTTGTGGCACCCAATCAGGAGAGGCCAGCTAACACCTTTCACCTTTCTAGGGGCGGGCCTAAAGATGGAGGCTAGTCATGCCCTGCCCTACGTGAGGGTCTTAGTCACACCCTATGTGAGGGTCCTGGGCCCATTCTGTGATTGGTCGATACTCTAAATGTTGTGATTGGCTCCCACTACTGCCAGTATTGATAGGGGGGTAGGAAATGGATTGCTGTACCTGTGTCATCATTTCTTGTAATGCCCCTTTCCTAAAAAAGCCCCTACGCCACCATGTTCGGGGCTCTCTCCACGTGGTCAGTGGGTTGGTGGAGTCTGTGAGTCCGAGCTTAAGCCCATAATAAAGCCCTATATTTTTGCATGCGTGATTCGGTCTCCCTGGTAGTCTCTGGTTCCTTTTGGGGCAGTTTTGGAAACTTGGGCATAACACTCCCTGTCCTCCCTCTCATCTGCCAGGAGATATTTATTTTTGGGTTTTTAAAAAATTTTTATCAAATGTATTTTCTTTCCTTCCAAGATACTCCCTCTCCCCAATTATGTGGTTTTCAACAACAACAACAATATATATATATACATATATATATACATACACACACACAGATATATAATACAAAGAACTAGAAATATATATAATACATTAATTTCTATAGAAAATGTTACACCATATTTGAATATATATTAATGTACACATAAATAAAATATTGCTGCTATAAAAACTAACAAAAAATAAGGTTCATGTTTGAGAAACACCTTCCCTTTGGGGAGAAAGCTTTTTATGCTTTGATTTTCTTCATTAAAAAAATGACATCCTCATTACAGAAAATTTCAAAATGGAGAAAAGAAGGAAATCTTTCCTCAATGCCAGCACATGGGGAAACCCAAGAGATAATTCATTAAGCCCAAGACCCTGTGCAAAACTATTAGCCTTATTGTTTCATTTATTTTCATAATTACACATTGAGTGGAAATTGGGGATCAGGTAGATAAATAATTTGCACAAGAATAGATCATAATCAGATCTAATTACAAAATTTACACTCAAAAGTCTTCTGTTTGACCACAAGGAGAGAGGAGCATTTCTTTTTTTTTTTTTTTAATATTTATTTATTGTTGAGAGAGAGGGTGTGTGAGCAGGGGAGAGGCAGAGAGAAAGGGAACGACACTGAATCCAAAGTAGGCTTCTGGCTCTGAGCTGTCAGCATAGCCTGACACAGGGCTCAAACCCATGAACATGGGATCATGACCTGAGCTGTAGTCAGACACCCAGCCGACTGAGCCACCCAGGTGCCCCGAAGAGCATTTCTTTTAAACTCAATGATTGAAGATTTTAATATAATGACCTGAACATGGGGGTGGGAGGTGTCGGATCCTGATACTTCCAGCAACTTACCCACACTAACACACTACAAGTTATTATTTTCTCTTTATTGGTTCCAAGGTATACTGAAGAAGCACTATCACGTTAATTTACTCCTCAGGGATGAAATAACAATACACGTTGGCATCATGCACCTGCTGCAATAGAACTGAAATTTTTTTCCTTCCTTGGAAGTCTAATCCATCAGGGGACCACCTGGAACGACACCCACACACGCTCCAACATCACTTCTCAGCTGCGATCTTCCCCTACAAGCTCCTACACTGGATTCTAGGCAAAGAAAATGTGTTTGCGCTTGGGAAAGAAATAACAGCAACAACAACAACAAAAGGAAACACCATAGCAGGCTACCCACACACCCATCTCCAGACACTAAAATCAAATGAGGTGAGTAACTGAAAGTAGGCTTCATATATTCAGACCTAGAGTTTAAAAAAAAAAAAAAAAAAAGATCTTCACTCATTTTATATATGTAATGGAAACACTAAAGGCCTCATTGAAGATGTCTTAAAACAAGTGGGGAAGTAGTTGAGCCCCAAATATGTACCTGCTTTGTTGTCTTACCCGGTCTTAGATTCCAGAAAAACTTGAAGAAAAAAAAATTGAGCCCCACTTTAATCTTTGGCATTTTTTGTAGCAGAGAGTGGCAGACTCAGGATAAAGAAGACCATTCTCTTGTTTTGAGCCATCCCTAAGAAGATGAAATATGATATCAAAATACTACTCTTCAGAGCATGATGACAGGTTTGTGGATGATTTTTATCTTTATCACTTTTGCTGATCTCTAATTCCTATGTCTAAATGAGTCTAACTGATATTTTTAAAGGTCGTTTCATTCTGAAAGGAGAGTTAAAATCTGCATGTAAGAAAATAAACAAGAAGCTGATATGTTCTTATAACTTCAGGGATATCTAGGAAAAATGTGTTTTAAGTCTTCATGAGGACCTTATACTTCTCAGGGCTTTGTCTTTGGGAATCCAAAGCTTGGGAATTAACAGAATATCGTGGAAATCTCCCTGGAGCAGAAGGCAGCAAGTCCACTCCAGTGATGGGACAACCTTGAGCAGATCAATTAACTTCTCCAGTTCTTGATTTGATTATTAGAAAAAGATACAGTGTATATACTCTAGAGACCTCTTACAGTCCTAACTGTGCTCAAAATTCAACGCAATGTGCCATATTTAGACTGTAATGAATGCTGCTGCTTGAGATAATTAGGTATCTTTTGGGATTGCAAGATGGTAAATGGATGCCTGTTTCTCTCAAAGGATATTATTCCCCCATCTGCTAATTCCCTTGAGCCAAGATAATAATCATTAGTCCTTCCCTGAATTTGTTCTTGTCTCTTTTATTGCACACATAGTTTAAAGATGATATACACTCTCTTATCCATTACTGGTAACAAGGCACACAGTATTATCTGTCCTCTCCCCATTTCTCTAGTCCAAAGATCATCACCCTTCACCTGCTGGAAAACACCACAGAACCTCAAAAGAACTCAAGAACAGAGTGGTTAGATGCAATGTCACAAATACTATGATAGCAAATACATGGGGAATACCATTTCTATATGGGCTGGCCAGAAAAGCCCTCTCTAAGGAAGAGGGATTTAAGCTAAGGCGTGTTGGATAAAGAATTGGGCAAGGAAAGAATTCCTTAAGAGGAATGAACAGCATGTACTAAGGTCCTGTGGTAGGAACAAAATTACCATATTCTAGGAACTCAGAGAAAGCCAGTGTGATCAACCAGAGGGAAAACCACATGCAATGAACTTGGAGAGTCAGGAAGGCCTGGTTTCTACAACACCCTGCAGGCCATGCCATTTGCTGCTAAGTGCCGCAGGAGCCACTGCACAGAGGTATGACATTACCTGATCTGAGTCTTTGAAAGAAAAAGTACTCTGACTGCTATGTGGGAAATTGATGTTGGGAGTGTGAGGTAGCAAGAACAAAAATGGGGAAAACTGTGGAAAAGATTCAGAGAACTCTGTGCAATAGCTCCAAGAGTTGGCTGGACCATGATGGTGGTGACAGATGGGGAAGGGGGGGTGACGCTGGGAGATAGATGTGAGATATATCTTGAGATGCACTGTGGAAGTGGGAACAACAGAGCTTGTTAATGGAGAAGATGTGACAGGTGTGGGTAGCTGAAAGAAGTGATGACTCCCCCAGGTCTGATCAGGTAATAAAGAGATCAAGAAATTTAATGAGACAGGAAAAACTAGGAGAAACCCAAGTTTGTGTTATGAAAGGAAGACTAGCTTTATACAGATGATGTTTAAACAATGAAAACAGATGAGTTCCCCTAGGGAGAGAAGACAGAGGAGGGTGGAGGACATGAGACCACTATCAGGGACTATAACATTTTACAGCAGAGAGTGAGATGGAATAAAGAGATCACAGGAAACCAAGAGAAGAGTATGACTCAGAACCCAAGGGTGGAAAATATTTCAAGAAGGGAAAACAGTAAACCAGGTCTAATGCTACCCAGAAGTTTGATAAAATGAGCTCTGAAAAGTGACCACTGCACATGGCAACATGGAAGTCATTGGTGACCTTAAAAACAGAAGAATTTTTTAAGTATTTAATTAAGTTTTTATAGGTATGCTAGGGAAGTCATCTTTGGTGTATCAAGGAATGAATGGAAGGATAGAAAGTGAAGGCAACACACACATGCGATTTTTTTATTTGATTTTTGAATAGGGAATACGTTAATATTACTCAAAATTCAAACAGTACAACAGAGTACACAGGAGGAAGTCCCCCTACCCCCGCGTGTCCCTATGCCATACTGTTCCACCTGGGCCACTCTATGCCTTTGTAGGCCATGTGCTTGCCTTTTTTTGTTTTCTTTTTACATAAATGACAGTGCACTATATACACAGTTCTGAGCCTTGCTTTTTTCGTCAAAAAAATGATCCTAGAGATCATTCCATATCACCATAAAGAGTTTTCTTAATCTTTTAAAAGCTCTAGTATTCTGTTGAAAGGATCCAAGGATTTAGGAGGCACCTGGGTGGTTCAGTTGGTTAAGTGTCCAACTATTGATCTCAGCTCAGGTCAAGATCTCATAATTAGTGAGTTTGGCCCCACATTGAGCTCTGCGCTGACAGCATGGAGTCTTGGAATTCTCTCTCTCTCTAACCCTACCCCACTTGTGCTCACTCTCTCTGTTTCTCTCTTGCTCTCTCAAAATAAATAAACTTTAAAAAATTAAAGAAAGGATATAATTATTTAATTTATCCCTACTTGACATTTTGCTATTAAAAACAGAGATGAGGAGCACATGGGTGGCCCAGTCGGTTAAGTGTCTGAATTTGGCTTAGGTCATGATCTCACGGTTCCCGGGTTCGAGCCCTGCGTTGGGTTCTGTACTGACAGCTCAGTACCTAGAACCTGTTTCAGATTCCTCTTCTCTCTCTGCCCTTCTCCCACTTCTGCTCTGTCTCTCTCTGTCTCAAAAATAAATAAACCATAAAAAAACAGAGATGCAATAAATATCTTTGTACATGATATCATTTTGTAAATGTGCAGGTTTAGCTACTGAATAAATTTGGATGTTGAACTGCTATCTGAAAGAGTATGATTTGGGAAAATACCATCAAGTGATACAGATGCAGAAGACTTTCTTGTCTGGGGTTGGAAAATGTAGCTCAGAATTTTCCCAAATCTCTTAATCTAACAATGATGACAAGTTCCCTCCTTTATTCTTTTCTGCGATTGGAAAATTAATTGGCACAGAGTACCATCTTTTAAAACATTCTAAATCATTCCACCTTTAAACATATGCCAAATCAGTTGTTAATAGGGAAATTGGTATTTCCTATAAGGGTGAAAGTTTTGTTTTCAGTACTCTGAGCATCATGAGATTAAAGAAGCAAAGTAGAAATTTTTGATAAAGTTACTCATAAAATTAGACCAATTAAACAAAGTTCCAGGGACAAATTTTTATCCAAATGAGTTTCACAGCATTGTCTTTTTATGTTCTATTAGTTTGGTTTTGTGAATGTAGAGGCTTTTTGTGCATGATGCTTAACATTGAAAGGGATGAGAAATCAAAAAAAAAAAACAATTAGCTTTCTCTTTGTTTTGTTTGCTTCTCCATTTTGTTGCAATTTACTGTTTTCCAATTACGATTATCTTACATAGGATCGTGACCTCCGTCTTGCAAGAAGGCTCTTTCCCTTGCTTGCTCTGAAGAAGCAAGTGGACATGTTGGGAGGCCCATGCGGCAAGAATCTAAGGACAGTGTCAGGGAACTGAAGGTAACCTCAGTCAATACCAGCAAGGAACTGGATCCCTCCACCCTACAATGTCAAGAAACTTAATTCTGCCAACAAACACATGAGCTTAGAGGCAGATACTCCCTCACTTGAGTGTTCAGGTAAGAACCCAAACTGTTTGATGCCTTCACTGTAGACTTGCAGAGGGCCAGCTGAGCTACGACTGGACTCCTGACACGTAGAAATCAGGAGATAATAAATTTTTGCTTTTTAAGCCACTACATTTGAATATTGATATTCAGAAAATCAAATTAATACATGATTTTCACAATTGGGAAAAACTTAATTCTGCCATATATCATAAATTATAATAACTTTTAGCTTCAATTGTGACCCAAAAGAAGTTTGAGCACTCTTTAGTCCAATTAATAAAGTTGTGATTTCCCTCTAAATAAGCTTGACTTTTATAGTCAAAAAATAAACCCTGGTAATTTTATGACACAAGTCATTTTGCATAAAATATCTTTCCATTTCCAAACATGAAAGGTGAATGTAGATCGGAAGTGAATGCTAATAAGAGAAGTATATATATGCATTGCTCTGACTTTATTCTTTTTTTTTAAGTAGTTTATTGTCAAATTGGTTTTCATACAACACCCAGTGCTCTTCCCCACAAGTGCCCTCCTCCATCACCACCACCTCTTTTCCCCCCTCCCCCTTATTCTTAATTCTCTCTTGGCTATGACTTCCAAACCTGCAGAAATTTTACTCCTCTGATTCAGGATCAGAGTAGATTAGAAGAGTTGAAAAAAGAAACTAGTGTTTACTCCAAAACCTGGACCACATGCTGAACATACACTCTTTCTTTAATTTTCACAACCACCCTGCAAGTGTTAACTTTACCATTTTACTGATGAATAAACTGAGGCTTACAGAGCTGACATTACATACTTAAGGTATCACAAGTAGTAAATAACTGAGTGAGGTTTCATACCCACAGGGTGTTTGTCTCCCAGGCACATGCTTTTCCCAATCTATCAATTTTAGAGAGTAGAATATTATATTAAAAAAAAACATACACCTGAATATTGCTAAATTGTGTGCAAGGAGCCCCAAGTCACACTAAGGTAAACAGATATATTTTAACTATTCCTGGTGGCACAGGCTGTTGGTGTTAATTGAACATTACTGATTGGAGAGAGATGGACAAGACAATCCTAGATGTGTAGAGAAAATTTTTAAACATCTTTTTCCTTAAATAGTTTATTCTAATAGGTGTGGGCCATTTGGAAAGGGACAAGAGAGGTGAAAGACCAGGGAACACAAGTACAGTGCAGCGCTGACCAACAATATTGGTACCAAGTAGGAGCTTGTTGGAAATGCAGATTTAGGCCCCAGTCACAACTACTGGATCAGAATCTGCATCAGCAAGATTGGCAGGTGGTGCCTAATAAAGTTGGAGAAGCACTGTAGTTGAGGGATAAAGAAATTCTTCCTCTATATGGGACTGAATGTCATAAAAAGAAAGGAGCTATTTTCTATTTAAATTTCAAGTGGAAAAAATACATGGATGTTGACTTTTTCAATTAATTTATTTGAGAGAGAGAGAAAGAGAGAGAGAGAGAGAGAGAGAGAGAGCGAGCCAGCCAGTGGGGGAGAGGCAGAGAGAGAAGGAGACAGAGGATCTGAAATAGGCTCTGTGGTGACAGCAGAGAGCCTGACACAAGGCTCGAAGGAACTCACAAAGTGAGATCATGACCTGAGCTGAAGTTGGATGCTTAACCAACAGAGCCACCCAGGCTAGATGCAGATTTTTGCAGAACATTTTCACAGACAACTCTTTAAAGTTACCCTGTTATCCTTAGAACTAGAAAGAGCCATGCCTGTAATTTCTCACTGGCTATCTCTAAATGAAATCCCCTCTTTGTGCACCCACACCAAGTTAAATCCCAGTACCCAATAATCACATGTGGTTTGTGTCTTACTCTTCAGATGGACAATAACAGTTATATTGCTGAAGAGGCAACCCCCATATGCCTACTGAGCTCCTCTTTAGATTACTAAAGCAACCTGACCAAAACGTTTTTTGTACCCCTAAGAGATCTAAAAAGATTCTTTTTGTAGAGGCAAGGAATAGAATGCTGTTTGCCAGTCACCTAACAAAAACAGCTGTTTTTCCACATTGCAGTGAATGCACTTAGAACAACTGCCAAGTTAACTACAATTAATGTTCAAACGTTATTCTCTAACCTAAGTTTATATGCAAAACATAGCTAAATTCCATTAGATTTGAAATGGTCCTGTTAGAGAGCACATTCTTCATTAAATTTTAACCAGGAGCTCTATTAATTACACAATTGAAAACGGAACCTTGATTAAAAGGTTTCTTGCTTCATGTTGTGACACTCTTTCCCATGTGCTTTCCAGTTTTATCATCCAGGGGACTCTTTTTTTTTTTTTTTAATCACTATTTGCTAAGGAGACCATTCTGGGTTAAAACTTGAATTTCCAAGGACTTATTTCAAACTGCTTTAAGAGATTTGGTGTTTGAAAGGATGTGTGTACCAAAGTGTCAAAGTTAGAACAAAGTACAAATTCTTTTTTTTAATTAATTAAATAGTTTATTACCAGGTTGGTTTCTATATAACACCCAGGGCTCTTCCCCACAAGTGCCCCTCTCCATGACCATCACCCCCTTCCCCTTCCCAAATTCTTGAATCCCAAAGAAATCAAACGTCTTCTGGTTCCCCTTTTGTCTACGTTATCTAAACCTCTTCAGTGTAAAATCTCCAACATACACATTATCGCTAATAAACAAAATATAGTTTAAGCCTCATAATTATCTTTCTGATTTTTTTAGGAAGTTTCATATTATTGAGTATAAGTAACATGAAGGTGGACTATTTATTTTTTTGTGTGTATTTTTCTCTATATTCTGATTCAAACCACCACCACCACAAATGAAATACTTTTTCTTTTTTCAAAGTGTTTTTAAACTAATAAATTTTATTGGATTTTATGTGGAAAGAAAACAGGAGAAACCCATTGAAGGACCAGAGGGAGGGGAAGAGGGAAAGAGAGTTGGGGAGAGAGAGGGATGCAAAACTTGAGAGACTATTGAATGCTGAGAATGAACTGAGGGTTGAAGGGGAAGGGGGAGGGGGGAAAAGAGGTGGTGGTGATGGAGGAGGGCACTTGTGGGGAAGAGCACTGGGTGTTGTATGGAAACCAATTTGACAATAAACTATTAAAAAAATAATAAATTTTTGGCATTTTGAATCTTGACTTTTTCCCATACTTAACCTTAAGTATAATGATGTCTATGTTATTAATGTAATATAAAGTCAAATTTCAACATGTAGATATCTCACAGTTTACTATTCACCCTTTATTATTAAACATTCGTATTTTTTCTAATTTTCCACTGTTTTAAACAGTTTTGTAATTGTCTTTAATTATTCCATATATGAATATGTGGTCTTCCTACCTAGTTTTTCAACAACTCAAGTACAAGGGTGATGTTACCTTCAATCTTTATGTCCCAAGAGTGACCTGTCCCTGTACAAAGCTCCCTACTCATCTACATTTAGTGAATGCTCTCTGAATAATAAACACATATCCTAATGATAAGTTAAAAATTAATTATAGAAATATAAGTCCTCAAGGGACAGTGAACTAACACTGAAAGTTCCCCAGGCTAAACAAGACTTTCTACAATGGTCAAATAGGGACACACCATGCTTTGAGGTAACTACAGATAGAAGGCTTCTTGCCTTCTAGTCATATCACTGGGGAAAGAGGTAGAATTCTTCTTGAAACTCTGAGGTGCAATGCCAGTGACTTATGAAAGCTCTTTAATTGTAGGGGCACATGTACCTCAATGTTATAGCAGCACTTTCAACAAGAGCCATATTATGGAAGGAGCCTAAATGTCCATCAACTGATGAATGGATAAAGAAGATGTGGTTTATATATACAATGGAGCACTACTTAGCAATGAGAAAGAATGAAATCATGATATTTGCAGCAAAGTGGATGAACTGGAAGGTATATTGCTGAGTGAAACAAGTCAGTCAGAAAAGGACAGGTATCATATATTTTCACTCATACATGGATCTTGAGAAACTTAACAGAAGACCATGGGGTAAGGGAAGCAGAAAAAAATAGTTATTACAGAGAGGAAGGGAGCAAACCACAAGAGACTCTTAAATACAGAGAACAAACTGAGGGTTGATGGGGGGAGAAATGGAGGAAGGACATTGAGGAGGGCACTTGTTTGGAGGAGCACTGGGTGTTGTATGTAAGCCAATGTGACAATAAATTGTATTAAAATATTTATAACTCATTAAAAAATAATAATAGTAATATGCTCTTCCCATTAAAAACCCATATGTCGTATGTTAAATTGATAGAAAAGCCTGAAATTAGATGGGGCACACTGTGTGGGTGAGAGGAGGGATGAAAGGACCTGCAGATCTTCCTGTGTAGAAATGTTTTTAGTCAGATTGATTCTCAGGTCAGAGATGACTTATCCGTATTGCCACCTGAAGATCGTTAAGAGGAACCAGGTCTCCGCTGAGCAGCTACTGCGTGCCAGGCGTTCTAGGAGGATCTGGGACAGACAATGGTTCCTCATGGAGTTTAGTGACGGGAAACAGAATGGAAGTGGGCCATGGGGAAGGGAGACGGACAACCACAACATAAGCAAACAAGTGACTGAACATTGTAGTAAGTTCCGACACAGGTCCTGGGAGTCACTCGGTGGAGACAGGTGTCTATGTAAAATAATAGCATTTCTGATGAGAAGATACTAGACCTGAGGCCTGAAGAATAAAATAAGTCATCCATACAGTGAACAAGGACAGAGTGTGGAGTGGCAGGAGGAAGAATGATCCAAGTAACGACCACAGCATGGGCTTGGCTGTGAAGAAGCCAATTTAACTTCAAATGCTCCCCCCTCTCCATTTTTCATTTGCACAACCCAGGTGTTCCCATCCCAGCTTCCTGCTTTAGCCTATTTTCAACAGCCTGTTTCCCAATTAAATTTTAACTTGTGTTTCAGTGACTTCGCATACTGCTCTCTAACAGAACAATTTATTTTGATGTACTCCGACTAGATTAAGTTCCACGTGACACAATCTTTTTGTAGGCTTTAATTTTTCTCTATAACACCAATCACACTTGTGCTCTGTGTGTGTGTGTGAGTGTGCGTGTGTGTAGATTTATACATAAAAAAAATCTAAGCAATATTTTCAAAGTCTAGCTAGGGGTAAAATTCACGTATTTACAGTCAGCCGGAGAATATTTAAACATTCAATGATCACAGGAAAACTTCACCTTAATATTTAAATGTTGATAGTCTCTCAGAAACAAGATTCTGCATATGTTTTTAAATTATGCTGTTATTTACTTTGAAAATAAGTTTTAAGAGTAAAAGATCTTTCGATACTTTCTTGATGTAGAGAAAATCATCACAGCCTTTTTATTAATTTTTAACATTTGTTTATTGTTGAGAGACAGAGTGCAAGTAGGGGAGGGGCAGAGAGAGAGGGAAACACAGAATCAGAGCTGTCAGCACAGAGCCCAATGCAGGGCTCATACTCACAAACCATGAGATCATGACCTAAGCTGAAGTTGGACACCCAACCAACTGAGCCACCCAAGCACCCCAGCCTCATAGCTTTTTTAAATCACTGGACTCATTCAAATTTATTAGCAAGGTCAATAAATTCATTATTACAAAGTCTATGCATAAAACCAATCTGCTATTGCAAACTTACAAATTAAAATGAACAAATACAATCTTTTTTCCACCACAAACATTGTAACAAATGTATTTTCCCACAACATTCAACTCAAGCTTACAACCCAGTCCTTGAAATAACACAATAAAATTTTCAACTATATAGGAAATCTCTGGAAACAGACATAAATTCAACAAGACAAATTTTATTTAACTTTAGCATCCTGGTAAATACTATGGACGTGTTCACTTTTTAATGTATGGTCAATGGAAACGAAATGTAGTGCTTAATAGTGGCCTTTAAGTTCTCAAAAGTTCTCACACCCATTGTTCTCTCCAGGTTCCTATTACTGCAGAAAATAGCCTATAATCTCAACTTAAATTTTATTATTTTTATTAAATATTCAATAGATACAAAGGAATAATTATACAATATTTGTAAAGCACAAAGAAGAACAATAAAGGAACCCATTTGTGCTCTTGCATTCATCAAGTTATTTAAGAAATAGAACACTTCTGGGTCACCTGGGTGGAGTCCATTAAGTGTGAGGCTCTGGGTTTCAGCTCAGATAATGATCTCACAGTTTGTGGGATCAGCCGGTGTAAGACTCTGCGATAGCAGTGGATTCTCTCTCTCCTTCTCTCTCTGTCCCTCCCCTGCTCATGCAGTCTTTCTCTCTCTCTCACTCTCCTCTCTCTCTCTCTCAAAATAAATAAACATTAAACAAGAAACAAGAAACGTGAAAAAAATAAAGTTGGGGTGCCGATGGAGTTGGATGGCTCCGTCAGTTTTAGTGTCCATGCATCAGATGGGATCATGCACTGCCTGTATTACTGACGGTAACTATTTGCTGGTTTCTCCTCAGAAATTCTTATCTTAAATACGTAAATAAGGAATTTAAATGTATTAAGATGTTATTTAGCATCAGGAGCTTCTAGAATAGCTTATATTAACAGCTGGTTATTTTTTAATTTTCTTCCATAAGTTTCAGAAGGAATGATCATGACTTTTTCATTTTGTGTTCCAAAATGTCCAGCTCAGTGTCTGGCAGATGAAGATGCTCATTAAATATTTGCTGACTAATGACAAATAAGGTAATTGGTTCAAGACATATCTCCCAAGGAGCAATATACTTGATTCTTAATAGTAGCCCCTAAATTTTTCAATATTCAAAAGTGTTGTCATTATTCCAAATCCATATCAATCCCTTATTTTGAGACTTATTCTATTCTATTATAATTAATAATGTATCTCATTTTTAAACAAAGGCATAGAAATCCCAATCTACTTCCAGCTGCCTCCAGAAATCCAGTGTTATCTCCTTAAATTCTATAAAACCAGACAAATGAAGGGGCCATGATATAATAACAAGTCTCTATTGTCTAATCACCAAAGAATTTCTTTTAGGTTCTTTAGAAATATTGAAAATAACTCAGGACTGCCCAGAAAGGTTCTTCTCTCTGCTCAATTTAAATGAATCCCTTTTGTTGCATGCCCGCTACAACCTTCAAAATTGCCTCAATCCTATTCATACAAAAAATCTCCTTCACATTCTCTACTCTGACTGCATTCTTCTTCCTCACCCTCAAAGCCTCTTACGGCCCTTACAATGCTGCCCAAACGAGGAAAGAAATATTACTGTCCCACAGGCCTAGTTAGGAGAATTACTAGTTTTAAGAATACAGCCTTTCCCAATGTAAAACTTTTCCAAACTTCAATTCTGTAAATCCCATGAAACGTCAAACCTCAGTAATTTTGTTATATACCTACTGGCACTGGGTAGTTTTTTTCTCATATTATTAAAGGAACTCCAGGATATTCAATGTTTCAGAAATCTGAAGTCTTCTCAGCCCTGAAGTTAGTTTATTTATGGACAGATAAAGCGAATTGTTTTTCCTAGGAAATCAGCTCAAAAGATAGGGAGAAAAATTGAACTCCTACTCTTAAAAAAAGAAAGAAAGAAAGAAAATCTTCACTGTTTAAAAACATACATGTTAGGCTTTTATCTGCCAAGGACGGTTCTACACTTGAATAACAAGAGTCATTTATTTCTAGCACTTGTGTTCAACGTCCAGGAAGAACTTACATCTTAAGTAGCAATATTTCCTTTCTGCATTTTCTTCACTTCTATCATTTGTGTTTCTTCTGGGCCATCCCCAACACCAGAGCTTTAATTTGCTATTTTATAAGAACTTATTCCTCACTGAGAATTCCAGAAGAGTTATAGAAGTTAACTCCTCGTCATCACTAGAATGACAAATACACTAGGTATCTAACTCTTAAAGTAGGCACGTGAGCACTCACTCTGAGGTACGTTTTTTCTTTTCAGTGTCAGTGAATTTGTGTAATATTCAGTTGGGTATGACTACAATCTAGTCTGTCAACTATCAGAAGGCTACAGGGATACTGGTGCAATGAATATAACTTACGTTACTGAAATTCTAACCCTCTGCTACTCAAGAGTGGTACGGGGACAGCAGCATGAGAACCTGTTAGAGATGCTGCATTTCAGGCCACATCCTAGTCTATTAAATCAGCAGCTTCATGTAAGCAAAATTCTAGGTGATTCCTAGTCACATTACATTTTTGAGAAGCACTGGAGTTTTTTAAAATTGTAATCGACATACAATGACATATTATTTTAGGTGTACAACAAAGTGCTTTGACAATTCCATACCTTATGCAGGGCTTACCATAATAAGTGTAATTGTTAGCTGTCACAACACAATATCACAACGATATTGATTATATTCTAAAGGAAAACTGTACTTGTCATCCTGTGACTTATTTACTTTATAACCAGAAGTTTGTACTTCTTAATCCCCTTCACCTATTCCCCCTCTTCTGACAATAATAAGTTTGCCTCTGTATTTATGAGTGTGTTTCTATTTTGTTTTTATTTTTTTAATCTTCTCTCATCAGTCAGAATGGCAATATCAAAAAGATAAGAAATAAGTGTTGGTGAGGATATGGAGATAAAGGAACTCTTATGATATAGTGGTGGGCAAGTTAATTGGTGCAATTACTATGGAAAACAGTATAGATGTTCTTCAAAAAATCAAGAATAGAAATACCATATGATCCACTAATTTCACAAAACAAAACAAAACAAAAACACTAATTCAAAAAGATATATGTACCTCTATGTTTCATATTATAGCATTATTTATAATAACCAAGATTTGGAAGCAGGCTAAGGGTCCATCAATAGATTAATGTATAAAGAAGATGTGGTATGTGTGTGTGTGCATGTGTGTGTGTGTGAATATTACTCAACCATGAAAAAGACTGAGGTCTTGCCATTTGTAACAACATGGATGGACCTAGAGGGTATGACACTAAGTGAAATAAGTCAGACAGAGAAAGATAAATAACATGTGATTTTACTTATATATGGAATCCAAAAAACAAAACACACACACACACAAAACAGAGTATTGTTTTAGCTTACATAATCCATCAGAGCCAACAGTATTCAGAGCCATGCTACCAATCTGCCAGGAACAACAATCCCTAACCTTTTATACAAAGCTTTGTGTCCTATTTCTTCAATAGTGTTAGTAAATAATTATGCATATTCCTATTATTATTCGAGGGAGAGAGAGCGAGTTGGGGAGAGGGACAAAGGAGATAAAGAGAGAATCCCAAACAGGCTCCACACTCAGTGCAGAGCCTGCTTCAGGCCACAATCCCACAACCCTGGGATCATGGCCTGAGCCAAAATTGAGAGTCAGATGCTCAACCAACTGTGCCATCCAGGCACCCCTACATATTTTTTTTATATTTTACTTATTTTTAAGATAGGGAGTGCAAGTGGGGAAGGAGCAGAGAGAGAGAGGGAGACAGAGGATCTGAAGCAGGATCCATGCTGACAGCAGCAAGCCCGGTTCAGGGCTCACACTCATAAACCAGGAGATCATGACCTGAGCTGAAATTGAGTCAGATGCTCAACTGACTAAGCCACCCAAGCACCCCCACAGTTTTATAATATTTTTTCTAATTAACTTTCTGGCAAAGGTACTTCTCATGTCTCAAATAATTCTAAGAAATCTGGGTAGGGGAATATGCTTCCCAAAATACTCAGTGAAAATAATTACTGGGGGAATTCATGAAAGAAAAACCATCAAGGCAACAGAGTAATAAAAGGGGGGGAAGTGTGATGTGTATTATGACTAGGTTTCTTAAAGAAGTAAAAATGACTTATTGGATGGATATCAACATCCTGAATATCCTGGTTTCTTGTACCATTTGTTTGAGGCCAGATAATTAAGCAAATGCTCTCAAGAAGTATTTTTTCCAGACACTTGTACCAAACTTCTTAGATCCTGCTAATGTCAGAAGGAATCATGAAGGGACAGACGGAAGCTCTAAAATGGAACAGTAATTACAGTAAAAGAGCATAACTATTACTTATAATTACATGTTTCTCAAGAGTTTTTCCTTCCTTCCCTTTCTAGAGATATGACCCCTTCTGAGGTAGAGTAATTATAAATACTAGGGGAGAAAGACAGATTTAAAGGTTATCTGTCAGGAGGAGGGGCATATACTTCACACATTTTTTGTAGTTTCATGAAAGGAGACTAAAAAACACGGTGCATGTCATCTTAAGAAATAAGTGCTTAAAGTCAGAATGAATTTAAATAACTTATTCAAATGCTACATTTCAGGACAATACCTATAACTTCTAATGGATAATAAAGAAGCACAGAAAGTAGTTTCATTCCAAATCATCTGCTAAAGGTAAGGGATATCCAAAGAAAAGTTTGGCAGCCAGAAAGCAAATAAGAACATCCAGATAGCTATCAGTTCTATCAGTTCTCTGAACAGTAGTTTTACACCATAACCTCTACCAAACGAGGAGGTCACTCCGTCCAGACATCTGATCTCTCTGCATCCTCCCCCTTGAGACTCTCATTCTCTCATAAGAGTCACGTTGATGTGGGCAACCCCCAAATTCAGACTTCTTTTCCAATCTCTAATTTCACATTTTCAATAGCCTGCTAGATTTTCTTTAAATTTTGTTCTGTTTATTTTTGAAAGAGAGACAGAGCATGAAGGTGGGAAGAGCAGAAAGAGAGGGAGACACAGAATCTGAAGCAGGCTCCAGGTTCTGAGCTAGCAACATAGCATAGCCCAACGCAGGGCTCGAACTCACAGACCGTAAGATCATGACCTGAGCTGAATTGTAGGCCCAACCAACTGAGCCACCCAGGCACCCCATGGCCTGCTAGATATTTTTACCTAGACAATCTCAAGCTCACTCAACGCTGATTGAATTCTCTTCCTTTGAAAAGCTGCACTTCCTCTGTGTTATCTTTTTTCTATTCATGTCATTACCACCTTCTAAACTGTAAAATCTCAGATCCATCTTTGTCTTCCTTGCTTCCAGGAAATGATGTAAATCTGTGTATTTTTAGTTTTCTAGTTGCAAAGCCCTACACTTTAACCTCTATAGACTCTGAGGTTTGTTCCTTCTTCCCAATCCCCTCTGCCTTTTTCAGGTCAAGTTCCTGTTACCTCTTGCCAAGACTACTGTTGTAGCCACCCTACATAATACCACCCCCAGAGGTGATTCTCCAGGATGCTATGAAACTTAAGATTTGGGAGCCCAACACTTAAATGAGCTCATTCGAAGTTTCTGTACCTAATGTCAAATTCATAGTATTATATTCTTTATCTTACATGACCAGCAAGGTAAAAGAAGCCTCGTCTGAGACTCCATTTGATGCTCCCTGGTTCTGAGATCCGTTCACACACACCAGAGAGATCAAGTGACATGGGAGATAAAGTGTGCTAGACACAGTACAAGGAGAGTTGGCACCAGCCTCTCCAGACTGCTTGCTGCCAGACTTTGCTCTTAGCTTTGCATATCCTTATTTTCATGCTGTTGTTAGATTATATCATTTTTCCCACAGAGAACTGTAGGGTGAAAAGAAATTTCATTTGGGGTCCTGTGAATCTCCTTTAGCAAACAAAGCCTGACCACCACCATCAGTGCAGTGACTTTTACAATATAAACTTTCTTTGATCTTTACACAGTAAAGATTACCAATCTGCTTTATAGCTTTGGGATTTGTTAAATAGCTTTGTCTGCTGTTTTTGTTAAATAGCTTTGTCTGCTGTTTTTATCTGGGCCAATTTTTTTAACCTGTTTGTTGATTTCTTTTTGTTTCATTCTTTGTTTAAAATTTCTTCATTTGTTGTAGAGGTTTGAGTCTCAGACCCCTTGAGTGGGAGCTTAAGTTCTCCCTATCTCTCTCCCTCCCTTTATCTGTGTGTGTGTGTGTCTGTCTCTCTTTCTCTTTCCATTCCAGGTGGACCTATATTGCTGAATCAAAGTGCTTATCCCAGAGCGATCTGGGGAAACAGAAAAAAATCCGGTTCTGTCTCTGAGCCATAGGAGGTTTGTTCAGTTGCTATTGATGAAGCTGAATCCCAACTTCCCAAGCTTAGAGATTCCTATTATTCATAAGTTCACAATAGCCTCTTTCTATATCATTTCCAGAGCAGGGGACATAAAACAGTGAGCCCAAAAAAGTCCCTATGTACATGTTCACCCAAAGCCCAGAAAATCCTGTGTGAACCTCAAATAAACCTTTGATTTTCTGCCCATAGAAATGTTCCTCTATATTTTGAGCCTATTTATGTCTTTTATATTTTTATCTGTCATCCCAACATGTTTGAAACAAGATTTACAACTTTACTTTGACTAGAAATACATAGCGATATGCAAATATTTTTGCTATGTTTTTCCTCCTACATGCTTCCATATGCTGAAAGGAAAAAAATATTATATATTTCATGTACATATTTTACTATTTGTAACTACGCTACCAAGGAGAATTCTTTTGAAGCTTTTACAACCATGACCAAGAGAACAAAGAGTAGCCCTCTGAAGAATCTGATAAATATCCTCTGATCTCTCTCAATCAGGACTCTCACCAGAATTTCTGACACTGCTGTATATTTAATAAAACCCAGCTACTCACTAGGCAATCTTTCCATGTAACAAAAGACCACTGATCCACCACTCTGCCTAAAGTTCTGAGTGTGCTATTTTGATTAAAAACTAAAATTCTAAGCATTGTACCATAAAAACCAGGCCACTATAATTACAGGTTTAATTTGCTGAAAGCACCTGAAAGAACAGCCTCTGATCTCTTCTTTCTCATTCAAATAGACAAGAGGATTAAAGTCCAAAGACCATCCAGAGGTCTGATGACTGAAAGAAGGCAGGAACGAAGTGCACTGTGAAGACTTTATGATCCAACTGAGATCCTGTCTAAGAGCATTAAAGAGCAAAATCATTTGCACCTAGAGAAGGCTCTGAGCCTCAGCAAAATCACTATTTTCCCATAGTAATGAGTAGTGAAAATTGTGTTCACCAGAATTCTTTTCCAGTGAAGGCTCGAGCTTTGTTTGGAAGCAATTCCTCAACAAGCCTGCCTAGGGTAGAGGTGGAGACATGCAGGGAACTTGGGAGTGTGCAGGAGTGACCTGCAAGGAATTCTTAGTTATACTAGATAGAGAAGGGGGAAAGGAAAAAAAAGAGGAGACAGGGCCATAGTAAGCAAGAGGCAAGATACACATACAGTGTGTTCTGTGATCCCTTCTAATGTCTCTCCCAAAATGCAGTGAAAGTCTTCAAAAATATATAAAGACTTGATTGCAATGATTTTTTTCCCGTGGAAGCAATGAAGGGATGGACTTCTACATTCAGGGTGTAAAAGTCCACATGGACAAGGGCGTACAGGAACCAAGAGAAACACAAGTCTAGTCCTAGACTCAGCAAATATTTTCTGTGAAGAGCCATATAGTAAATATCTTAGGCCGTGTGGACCATATAGTCTCTGTCACAACTATTCAACTTTGTCATTGTCACATGAAAGCAACTGTGAGCTGTATGTAAAACAATTTACCAATAAAATTTTATTTATGAACACAAATTAGAATTTCACATATTTTATGTTCCACAAAATATTATTCTTAATTTTTTGGTCAACCATTTAAAAATGTAAAAGCCATTCTTAATATATGGACCATATAAAAACATAAAATTTGGCCCATGAGCTATAATTTACCACCCCCCTGGGATAGAATATAAGGAATAAGTTAAATCATAGGAAGACCTTCAGACTGTCCTGGGGAGGAAAAGTCATGCTAGTCTCTAAAGATGGGTTGTATCTGCTGCCATATAGGTAACTTCCATCAAAGCTCCAGGTAGTTCTGGAATAAAGACATAGTGGACTCTAAGTAGCTTCTTAGTTACCTTAGCAGACCCTCCCTCTTGGCCTCTTCATTCCTCTTTTTACCCAACCTAGATTTATGTAACACTCTTGTATATTATTTAAGCAAAACAAGTGTTTTTTAGGACTAGGTAGGACAAGTAGAAAATTTTCATACAAGTGGAAAGAAAGAATAATCAGGTGACACAAATTTGATTTTTCAGAGCTCAGACTGCAGTTAGATATCAGGAACAGACTTTCAAAGACTTGAATTCATTATTTAATCGAATTAGTATCTTAGAACCAGAAGCTGAAGGCCCTCCTTTCTCTGACTCCTCTGAACCACACATTTCCTCAACTAAAAGGCAAATGAAGAATCAAGCAGCTGAAGTTTCTTTGGGGCTTACAGGCAGTGGGAGGAAATACCTGAGGCAGGGAGCAAAATCCCATGTGTTCCTGATTCATTCCAAAGAAAAGTATTTGAAAACCAAAACTGCATGTGGAAGTTGAATTAATAGAAAAGAGAGCATGTGGGGAGAGAAAACAAGGAGATGAGGAAAGGCAGGTGAGTATAACAAAGGAAATAATGATTAAAGATTAAGATTTCAGGTTTTAATTCACTAGTGTTTTTCTTCCCCTTGGCACTTAGAAAGCCGATTGTATTTCCAGTGTAAAACTGCCTTACAGTTTTAGAAAACTATGATGCTTAAATATTTGCTGTTAAATTTCTTGGAATTGAAAGCCTTCTGGAAAATATGTGAATCACATTATCCAAATTTGACTATATAATGTACTAATACACCCAACAGACCAGAGAATCTCTGCCTTTCCTTAAGCTGATCCCAGTTAAGGACTTAACAAAATGCTTAGGAAGATTCCTCTCTGCCTCTGATGAATGAATACTGAATGTTCTTCCCTCCTCTAGAAACATCAAGGGCACTGGCCCCCTTCCTGTCCCCAAGATGTTCTAAGTTGAATGCAGCCTCATGGCATTCAGTTTTTATTCAGGTCTTTATATCTTAAAACACAATTGGGATTGCTTACAATAAAAACAGAGGCAGAATAAGATCAAAGATGATTAAAATAGGACCAAAGATAGATACAAGCAAACCGGGGAATATCAAGAAGCTGTAGCATTGTTCATCAAAAATTTTGCCCTCAGTTTCCAACAGAGAAATAAGGGAATAGGTTTATATACCTTTCATTATTTTTGTTTACCTTTCATTATTATTAGAAGAACAATACAGCAATACATTTCAAAGATTCAACCCTTTGCTTCACTCTAAGTCTTGAAATTAATTTTATTAGCACTAACATGGATTTATTTATCAGGATCTACATGTGTGCCTCTGTTAGGCAATAGAGAAACAAAGGAAAATAGAAACCATTTCCTGCCCTTCATGTCTTAATAGTATAATGAGGGAAACAGATACTTAAATAAACTACTGATATTGGTTAAGATTTCTAATGGAACTATAGACAAGATGCTATAGCACACAAAGATAAAGGCAACTAACTTTGCCTATAGTTGGCTACCAAAACTTCCCAGAGAAAGGGCAATTTGAAAGATGAGCATAAGTTCATTGAATGGATAAAAAGGAACAAGTATTTCAAACAGAGAGAACAGCAAATGTGCAGATGTAGAAATTAATAGCTTATTGAAAGAAATGCAAGGAGAAATGCAAGAGAAATACAAGCCTTCTATAAATCAGTGTGTAAGGGTGGGGACTGGTGAAGCCAAATAAGGAACACAAAAGTCAATTTATAGGTTTATAAATTACGTCCACAATAGGAGATTTTTAAGAAATGCAACAGGCTTTAATGTTTTCAAATCACTTAGAAAGTTCTAGAGAAGGGCACTTCTATGAGGAGTCCTGTATGATACATAACTTGAGCATTTAGCTCCCCAGACAGGTGACTAGGGTCCACACGCACCTATCCTCCTTACAGAAAATTTTGGTTTCACCCTCACCATTAAAATAGGACTCAGCACTCCATAAGAAAATAGCAAAAAACTGGAGTGCCTGGGTGGCTCAGTCAGTTGAGTGTCTGACTTTTGATTTTGGCTTAGGTCATGATCTCAAGTTTGTGAGATCAGGCCCCACATTGGTCTCTGCACTGATGGTGCAGGAGCCTGCTTGGGATTCTCTCTCTCCCCTCTCTCTGCCCCTGCCACTCTGCCTTCCCTGGAGGGTAGGAGTGGATCTTGGTAATTAAAAGATTAAGTTTGTTCTGATTTGTTTCATTTTAATTAATATTATTGATTAATAATTTACATACAATGAAATGTACCTATTTTAAGTGTATAGTTCAGTGAGTTTTGGAAAATTATACACATATGCATGCTTATAATTACAATGATTGAAACAGAATTACTTATATTACACCAAAAGTTTCCTTGTGCCCATTTGCAGCAAGTCTTCTGAACCCTGAGCCCCAGAAAAGCACTCATCTGCTTTCTGCCACTGTAAATGAGATTCCTCCCCCCCACCTTTTTTTTTTTTTTTTACAATTTCTTGTAAATAGAATCATACAGTATGTAATGGTTGGGGATAAAACTTCTTTCCTCATAAAGCTTTTGTGACTCATTGATGTTGTTGCATGTATCAGTAGTTCCTTCCATTTTATTGTGGAGTAATATTCCACTGTATGGATATACCAGTTTCTTTATGCATTTACCTATCGATGGACATCTGGGTTTTCTCCAGTTTGGGGCTAATATGCATAAAACCACTATGAACATTTGTGTCCAATTCTTTGCTTGGATATATATTTTCTTTTCCAACCAGTAAATACCTGGAAGTGAAATTATTGTGTCATGCATTTAACATTATAAAGAAACTACCAAACTGTTTTCCAAGGATGGCTATGCCATATTATACTACCAGTAGCAGTGTGTGTGTGCTCCACATCTTCTCCAACACTTAGTTAGTATTGGTAGTCCTTGTTAATTTTAACCATTCCAGTAGACATGCAAAACAATCTTTCTATGACTTTAATTTGTATTTTTTTGTGCTAATGATATTTAGCATCTTTCATGTGCCTATTGGCATTCAAACATCTTCTTTGTAAGGTGTCTATACAAATATTTTGCCCATTTTTATTGGATTATTTAGCTTATTATTATGAAGTTACAGAATTTACTGTATGTTCTAGACAGAACTCCTGTGTGAGATATCTGAATTGTTAATGGTTTGCATTCCCATTTTTGTCAGCTCAGCCTGTTAAATCAGGTTAAAAGGAGCTACAGCAATTATCTGATGACCTATGGGTTCCATGTTTCCAAAGTCTCAAGGAGAGTAAAATCAACTGTGATATGCTATCTATGGAACTGTAAATCTGAGGTTGTCTAGATAAGTGCTAGATAACTAGGCTTCATCAGATGACTGATTTTTCTAGTACAGTGCATCCCAAGCTTAAATATATATAGAATCATCTAGAGATGTGCACAACATACAGAGTCTGATTCAACAAGTCTGAAGTAGAATTTCAACTTCTACATTTCTTTTTTTTAAGTAGTTTATTGTCAAATTGGTTTCCATACAACACCCAGTGTTCTTCCCCACAAGTGCCCTCCTCCATTACCACCCCCCTCTTTTCCACCCTCCCCCTTGAACCCTCAGTTCATTTTCAGTATTCAATAGTCTCTCAGGTTTTGCGTCCCTCTCTCTCCCCAACTCTCTTTCCCTCTTCCCCTCCCCCTGGTCCTCCATTAGGTTTCTCCTGTTCCCCTGTTAGACCTATGAGTGCAAACATATGGTATCTGTCCTTCTCTGCCTGACTTATTTCGCTTAGCATGACACCCTCAAGGTCCACTTTCCTACAAATGGCCAGATTCCATTCTTTCTCATTGCCATGTAATACTTCATTGTATATATATATACCGCATCTTCTTGATCCACTCATCAGGTGATGGGCATTTAGACTTTTTCCATGTTTTGGCTATTGTTGACAGTGCTGCTATAAACATTGGGGTCCATGTGCCCCTATGCATCAGCACTTCTGTATCCCTTGGGTAAATCCCTAGCAGTGCTATCGCTGGGTCATAGGGCAGTTCTATGGATAATTTTTTGAGGAACCTCCACACTGTTTTCCAGAGTGGCTGCACCAGTTTACATTCCCACCAACAGTGTAGGAGGGTGCCCGTCTCTCCACACCCTCACCAGCATCTATAGTCTCTTGATTTGTTCATTTGAGCCACTCTGACTGGCGTTAGGTGGTATCTCAGTGTGGTTTTGATTTATGTTTTCCTGATGATGAGTGATGTTGAGCATCGTTTCATGTGCCTGTAGGTCATCTGGATGTCCTCTTTGGAGAAGTGTCTGTTTATGTCTTCTGCCCATTTCTTTACTGGATTCTTTGTTTTTTGGGTGTGGAGTTTGGTGAGTTCCTTGTACATTTTGGATACTAGCCCTTTATCTGATATATCATTTGCAACTATCTTTTCCCATTCTGTTAGTTGCCTACTAGTTTTCTTGATTGTTTCCTTTGCAGTACAGAAGCTTTTTATCTTGATGAGGTCCCAAGAGTTCAGTTTTGCTTTCCTTTCCCTTGCCTTTGGGGATATGTCGAGTAGGAAATTGCTGCGGTTGAGGTCAAGGAGGTTGTTTCCTACTTTCTCCCCGAGGGTTTTGATGGTTTCCTGTCTCATATTCAGGTCCTTTAGCCATTTTGAGTTGATTTTTGTGTATGGTGTAAGAAAGTGGTCTAATTTCATTCTTCTGCATGTTGCTGTCCAGTTCACCCAGCACCACCTGCTAAAAAGGCAGTCTTTTTTCCATTGGATACTCTTTCCTGCTTTGTCAAAAATTAATTGGCCATACATTTGTGGGCCCAGTTCTGGGTTCTCTATTCTATTCCATTGGTCTATGTGTCTGTTTTTGTGCCAATACCATACTGTCTTGATGATGACAGCTTTGTAGTACCAAGAAATGGAAAAATATTCCCTGTTCATGGATTGGAAGAATAAACATTGTGAAAATGTCATTACTACCCAAAGCAATCTACATATTCAACGCAATTCCCATCAAAATTGCACCAACATTCTTCTCAAAGCTAGAACAAACTATCCTCAAATTCGTATGGAACCACAAAAGACCCCGAATAGCCAAAGTAATATTGAAGAAGAAAACCAAAACGGGAGGCATCACAATCCCAGACTTTAGCCTCAACTTCTACATTTCTAACAAGCTCCCAGATAATGCAGATGCTATTTGTCCAGAGGCCTCACTTTAAGTAACAAAGCACTAGTAGAGAGAGAACAGTTTCAAAAACAAAAACAAGTGAACATTCATTCCCCAATTTATATCTAAATGTTCTAGAACCAACCATAAAACTGTTCAGTCTGTCATAAGTACAGAGAACAAACTGAGGGTTGCTGGAGGGGATGGTTTAAATAAGGTGATGGGCATTAAGGAAGGCACTCAGGATGAGCACTGAGTGTCAGATGTAAGAGATGAATCACTGGGTTCTACTGAAGCCAAGACTACACTAACTAACTAACTTGAATTCATATTTTAAAAAAAACAAAACCTGTTGAGTCTGTTTTATCAACATCATTATCAGCATTCTAAATACCTTAACCCGCATCATGTCACAAACTGGGATTAGAGGCAGGGAAGAGCAGAAATAAATGAGGAGGGCCCAAAAAATGTTGTCAAACTGCCAGATTAGATAAACAGTCAATTTTTCATATTTTTTACTCTACAAGTTAATATTTTCAATAGACAAATTGGCCAAGAGAGGACATAATATAAACACCACTTTTGATTTAAGAACAAGAATGGGCAAGAATGGTTTGACAACAGCTGATATCAAAAGATTCATCTTCCATGAGCAACACTTGATAAATTCCTATTAAATAAATTCAAACTTCAGCCTACATGGCTCAGAAAGTCATTCATGTCTGCTATGGTTTCAACACTCAGCAAAACAAAACTCCTGGTATCTGTGCTTTGGTATCCACAACCAACTACCAGACACATGGGCAACGGGCAAGTAATGGATTTCTGATGGACTCATAAAAAAAGATAGAGGAATTAACATTGTGTTAGCTACCCCAAATTGGAATAGAGATTTTTCAGGACTAACTAAACAAAAGCTTAAAATCTTAAGATATCTTAAGACATCTTAAATATTAAAATATGTCAATGTGTATCTTAAGATATCTTTTTCAATTAAAAAAAAATTTTTTAATTTAATTGTGAGAGAGAGAGACAGAGCATGAGCGGGGGAGGGGCAGAGAGAGAGGGAGACACAGAATCAGAAGCAGCTCCAGCCTCCCAGCTGTCAGCACACAGCGTGATGCAGGGTTCGAACCCACAAACTGTGAGATCATTAACCTGAGCCAAAGTCAGACACTTAACTGACTGAGCCATCCAGGCACCCCATATCTTAAGACATCTTAAAATATTAAAATGTATAAAACCTCAGATTCATGAAAGCAGCTTAGCCCCATGAAGTCATTTATGAACAATAAATACCAAAGATTTTCTGGAACCCAGCCCTCAAAAACTCATTTTCTGTCCTGCCAATTCTGGTGTTGCCATTAGCTGTCTGGAGACTGCTAATTGTCTTGCCAAGTCCATCTTCCTGTTCTTACATAGTAACAGGGTTTAAGCAATCATTGCCCAATTAACACTATATTGCCTGATCACCTTGAAGCTCAGTATAGCCATATAATTCTTATCATCAATTTAACATGAGAAGAAGTAAAGTGTTCAACTTATGTCCACTTAACTTATGAAAAAAAATTACTTATCCTGGTCATCCACTCCTCCCAGTCTGGTGTACCTGAGATTGACCATGTAAATGAAAACAAAGCCCTTAGAATGTAGAGGCACCCACAAGACAAAAGAAACCCATGTTCTTAAGTGACTGTGTGGAGCTGAACTATCCTCACCTGGACCACTCTCCTCAAAATTTATGAGATTTAAATAAACCACATTCTCCTGTAAACCCCCATGATTTTCCACACTTCCCATGTTATAACAGCTCTGCCTATATGTATCCACTGCCACAGCCTTCGAAGAAGCTGTCAAAAACTGAGTTTTACTAAATTAATCTGATAAAGCAATTTCAAACCTTTCTAGGGAAACTATACCAACCATTCATTAGAATTGCTTGTGTTTTCCATAATAGAAGAGATGTATTTATGGGCAAAACTATTTTTAAAAGATTGGAGAAGATAGCCATTTATGTCACTGTTAAATCATTATGTTTAAATAATAAGAGAAACATATTTAAAGGCAAAACATCTTAAAAGAAATTGAAGATGGTCATTTCTATCACTATCAGTCATTTTTATTTTCTGTTGTTCAACAAAAGATGATATGTGGTATAAAAGGGGGAAATTACTTGTATAAATTATCAAAGCAACTCTCTTTCCAAAATCAAAGTGAAAACTGATTCATCCTATCCCTGCTGACAAACAGCTCATGTACTAAAGAGCATATTATTGGCATATTTCATTAAGCAGGTTTTCTTAACATATTCTCTTCTTTCTATGGCCCCATGGATTAAGAGGAACAACATTTGTTGTAAAATTAACCTCCATTTGGACATTGGATTTAGTCATCACTGTCTGTTTATTCATTAACACTAGGGATACAACGATGGTGTGGTCTGTCACTACACTCAAGAAACTTACAGCCCAGGGTAGGAGAAAAATATCTAAAAAGATTAGTATGTACAGAATGAGCTATGCAGTGACAGAAGGAAGCAGGTGTTTCAAAAGAAACCAAAAGGTCAGGGACATTGTCTGTCTTCTTCTACCATTGTACCTCAATTTCCACTAAATATATTCTGATGAAACAAACCAATTTCATTTAAACATAAGCTACATCTACAGGAATTCTGTAGTCTTAAATGAGATGTTTCTGTAAGTCATATGTTCCTTGCCAGTAAAATGAAGAAACTAATATTTACCTCATAAGATTGTTTTGAGAAGTAAATGAAATAAAATATATGAAGAACCTATACATAATAATTCATATAATAAGTTTCCTTTCCCTTCTCTCTCCATTCCAAGAATGACACCACTACTGTATTTTAGCCTTGACACTAGAAATATTAACATGTATTAGATTTATTAATAACTTTCTGACTTTCACTAATTTTTATAAATACTTTGTCATGTGTTTCTAGTTTCAATCTATAGATCTCTTGTGGAGAATACATTCTGATAGTTTATTAGCTTCTATACATAACAGTATTTCCATATAAGGGGTCTAAATTTGCTTTGTCAAGTGTCCTTTTTTAACATATGGTGATTTATTGCACAATTCTGCTCACATGATCCACACTATCATTTCATCAACTAAATCCAGACACAAGGAAAATAGTTCATCTTCACTGAAAAAAGATGAGAAAATCTCAACCCACCAGGCCAAAACTCCATCATTAATCAGTCACCCACCTCAAGCCATAGGTGGAGACAGAATGACCTGAAAGAAATCAGATCTTACACTATGTATGTATGAGAATCAAATATGAATCGCCTAAACATGCAATCACAGAAACCAATATAGAAACTGATACAAAAATGGAGTTCTAGCCAAAGCAAAAATGAAATTGCCCTGCAGAGAGGCCCCCACTGCTAAAAAAAAAAAAAAAATACATAGGATCCCCCTGCAAACACACACACACACACGAAACACATATACATGTGTATAGAAGATCATTTCCAACAAAGAACTCCTAGAAATTATAAAATATAGAAGATATTCATGTTGTTTAAAAGTTCAAGTGCCAAAAAATACATAATAGATTATGTATTCATGATATGATATAATGGATATGATGCGATTTGATAGAATGGGTTATGGAATAACAACCCTTCCTCCAAGAACAACTAGAAAAACTGAATACAATACCAAAAAGAAAACCTATGTGAAGGCTCAGAGAGCCACCAAGGCAATGAGTGCTTGAGAAGCCACGGTCTCAGAAGGTAACCCAAGGAAGCCACTTTCACCTTCAAAACATTTGCAAATACTTTGCATGGTGTCAGAATTTGGGGGAAGAACTACAAAAATAGAGCTTCGGAAGATCCATCAGTATAAAGAGACGAAAATCAGAACTCGGGTCTCCTAAGGCAGCCAATAACTGAGTGCCCAAGTTCCTAAAGAAAGAGAAGGGAGAGAAGTCTCACACATAACGCATTTCACACCAGGCATTTGTTGGATGCCTACACTTCATAGGGCAAAAATCAAGAAGCTAAACATAAAGATGCTGAAAAGAAAATGTGAATTTTGCGCAGTCTCAAGTGCGAAGGAAGCAAAAATAAGAATTCAAGACCTGAAGAGTATAAAGGCCCTAGTAACCACCTCCTCTGGACTCTCAGCTCTAGCCCGGGGCCAGGGACAAACCAACGCTACAAAGCCTTAGAAGGAGTACATCCTAAACTTGTAAGAACAGTTCCTAAATTAATGAAACCTGCGTCCATCCTGTCTGCCTACCAGAAAATGGTGTGAGACCTCTTAGGAGGAAAATAGCATCATCAAGAGCCTCAATAATTTTTCATACACAATACTCATCATTAAACTGAAAATGACCAAGAATTCCTAGAAATAAAAATAGACCCAAAGAGGACCCACTTAGTGGAATCATACAATACAGAGTTTAAAATAATGTGATTAACATGTTTAAGAAAACAGATGACAATATGGAGAATATTAAAGAACTGGAATATGTGAAAAATAATTAAATGGAACTTTTAAAACTAAAAAATGCAGTAATTCAAGTTAAGAACTTGGCATCTGTATTTAAAAGCTGAAGAAATTGTTTGTGCCCTATAAGATGGGTCAAGGTAAATCACAAAGGATAAAAAAAAACAGAGAAATGACTACAAATATATATAAAATATATTAAAAATCTAATTTATATGTCATTGCAGTCCCAAAGAGGGGGAAGAATGAGAACATGATAGTAGAAATATTTGAAAAGGCAATGGCTGAGGATTTTACAAAACATATGAAAGACATTACCATAGACTGAAGACATATTAACAAACTCAAAAAAGATAAATATCTAGAAACCCACATATAGGCCCATCACAGTAAAACTGCTGAAAACCAAAAATAAAAATATTAAGCTCGTCAAACAACCAAATGCTCTACAACATATTTTGTTGGTGAGGCCGTGGGAAAATGAACACTCTCATATGTTGCTAGCTAGAACTCAAAATGGTGCAGTGCTGGGGCACCTGAGTGGCTCAGTCGATTGAGCATCCAACTCTCAATTTTGACTCAGGTCATGAGTCTATGGCCATGGGATCAAGCCCCATGTTGGGCTCAATGCTGAGTGTGGAGTCTGCCTAAGATTCTATCTCTCTTCCCCTGCCCCTCTCTTCCATTTGCACGTACTCTCTCTCTCTAAAATTGAAAAAAAAAAAAAAAAAGTACAATGCCAGTGCAGGGCAATCTGACAAAATCTGGGAAAAGTACATGTACTTTCAGGAATCTCACCCAAATATACAGTAGACAAAATACAAGAGGACATATACCCTGTGCTATTCATTGCAAAAATATTTGAAAGAGCATAAAACTAGATACAAATCTGCATTAGTAATGGAGCAGTTGAATAAACTGTGGTCCGTCCATACAATGGAGTACACTGGAGCTACACAAGTGAATGAAGAACATCTCTCATGGAATAATTACCAGGATACATTAACTGGAAAAAGAAAGGTTTGTACAGTGTGTTACTGATTATTCAAGGAATGAGAGATGTAAAGGCTATAAATTTAATTATTTTTTAAATGAAAAAGAAAACCATGAGAATAGAAATGATCACCTATATGGGGAGAAAGGAAATGGGTGGAGGGGAGAGGGATATAAGTTAGAGTTTGTCAAATATAACATATTTTGCAGCTTTGATTTTAGAGCCATGTAATTATTTTACAAAGTAATGAATCAAGGTTTGTGTAACTCTAAAAACCTGCTAATGGGCAAATATGGGACAATTTGAGGGTCAGTGCAAATTATAACTACATTTGTATGAAATTATACCAAAATAAAAGTGAACGCTATTCAAGGAAATGAGTAAAGCACTAAATTATTCTAAGTAACGGGAAAGAATCAAGCATATATCTGCATTTCCAATAAAAACTATCACTGGGTTACCATATAGTAGATAGAATTCTGCCTAAAAACAAAAATAAAGAATAATAGAATTTCACATTTTGGCAACCTCTACTTAATTATATCTTCTCTATACACTGAGCATCAATGGCTGTGACCATAACAAAGAAACCACCATACATTATGTGATTCATAATGACAGAACCTAATTCCACCAGCGGAGATTTTTGCCCAAAACATAAACCCTGAATCTGTATCCAACCACCATATTACTAGAGACACACAGAACCTTGGAACTGTTAGAGAAACCACAGGAATGCACTCAGCAAAGCACAGACTGCTTAAAACTACACACACACACACACACACACACACACACACACACACACACACAAATGACCCTGTTTCTTTAACAAACTGCACAAGATGAAAGAAATAAGGAAGGAGAGAGGGGGAGAGGGAGAGAAAGAAAAAGAGACAGGAAAACAAATATTAAAAAATTTTTTAAATAGGGGTACCTTGGTGGATCAGTCGGTTGAATGTCCGCCTTCAGCTCAGGTCATGATCTTGCAGTTCATGGGTTCAAGCCCCACATCGGACTTGCTGCTGTCAGCCTGTCAGTGCAGAGACCACATCAGATCTTCTGTCCCCTCTCTCTGCCCCTTCTCTGCTTGCACACTATCGAAAAAATAAATAATTATTTTAAAAAACCTTTTAAAATATCTCAACCAATCCCAACAATAAATCTTACCTGATTCCTGATTCAAACCCAAAGGATGTTAAACATATACACACATTCACATATGTTAAATATATGTTAAGAATGTTAAATATATGTGTATGTGTAGATTTCATATATGTATAGGTAGGTATATGTTTCCTATCTTCCCAAATAATTTGAATAGTTGTTTGGTCATACTAAGAAACTATTATGATAATGGTATTATGATTATGTTTTTTTAAATAAACCCTTAGCTGAGGATGTGGAGAAAGGGGAACCCTCATACACTGTTGATGGGAAAGCAAACTGGTACAGCCACTGTGGAAAACAGTATGAAGCTTCCTCAAAACATTAAAAATAGAACTACGCTACACCCCAGCAATTGCACTGCTAGGCACTGACCCAAAGGATACAGAAAAACACAAATTCAAAGGGGTGTATGCACCTTGATGTTTATAGCAACATACAGCAAATTATGGAATTAGCCCAAATGTCCACTGACTGATGAATGAATAAAGAAGATCTGGTGTACATATACAGTGGAATATTACTCAGCCATCAAAACGAATTAAATCTTGCCATTTGCAAAGATGTGGTTGGAGCTGGAATGTATTATGCTAAGTAGAGAGAAAGATAAACACCATATGATTTCACTCATATGTGAAATTTAGGAAATAAAACAGGTGAACATATGGGAAGAGGGAAAAAAGAGGGAAACAATAGCCATGAGAGATTCTTAATTATAGAGAAAAAACTGAGGGTTGGGAGAGGGAGGCAGGGGTGTGGGCTAAAGAGGTGATGAGTATTAAGGGGGGCACTTGTTATGATGAGCACTGAAATCAATACTACACTATATGTTAACTAGCTTGGCTTTAAATAAAATCTTAGAAGAAAAAAATTACTAAAAGATACCTGAAAATCCCCAAATACCTGGAAATTGAACAACACATGCCTAACACACTGATGAGTGGACGAAGTCTCAATGGAAATTAGAATATGAAGTAGATCAGTCAGAGAAAGACAAACATATAATTTCGCTCATGTGTGGAATTTAAGAAAAACAAACAAGCAAAGGGGGAAAAAATAGGAGAGAGACAAATCAAGAAACAGATTCTTAATTATAGAGAACTGATGGCTACCAGAGGGGAGGGGGCTAGGTTACTAAGGTCAGATGATGGAGATTAAGGAATGCACTTGTCTTAATAAGCACAGGGTAATGTATGGAAGTGTTGAATGACTATATTGTACATGTGAAACTAACACTGCATATAAACTAACTGGAATTACAATAAAAGCTTAAAATAAAAACAAAAAACAGGAAATCAAGATATACTTTAATTGATTAAAATGAGAATACACTATATAAAAGTTTGTGAGATGCAACTAAAGCAGGGCTTAGAGAGACATTTGTAACATTAAATACTAATATTAAAAAGAAGAAATGTCTCAAACCAAATGATTCAACTTAAGGAATCAAAGAGAGAAAATTAAATCCAAATCAAATCAATTAGGAGGAAAGAAATTGTAAAGATAAAAGCCAAAAACCAATAAAGTTGAAAACATAAAGCAAATAGAAAAAAATCAATGAAACCAAAACCTGGTTCTTTGAAAACCCCAAAATATTGATAAAACTCTAGCCAGTTTGATCGAACAAAAAAAAGAGAGGAGACATAAAATCAGTATCAGGAATTAAATGGAAGTCCATCACCACAAATACCATTAATATCAGAAGTTGAATAAAGAAAATATATGGATATATTTTTCACCAATTAATCAACTTCTTAGATAAAATAAACAAATTAAATATAATAAACAAATATAAATTAGCCTCCAGCCTTTAAGCCATCCCAGCTGATGCTATATGAACCAAGACAAACCATACCTACTGAGTTCTGCCCAAATTGAAGATTTAAGTGCAAAACAAACAATACTGTTTTAAATCACTAAGGTTTGGGATAGTTTGTTATACAGCAACAGGAAACCAGAACAAATGCTGTACTCAAACACGAGGGAAATATTTGAGTGTAATAAAATATTTACTCAAATGAACAAAAAGCTAGCTCATAAAGCAAGTCAACAAATTTCAAAAAAGAGTATACCTATAAAATTAATCCATAAATCAATAACAAAAAATAATTAGGAAATCTCAAAATATTTGTAAATTTAGCATTACTCTCCTAAATAATACATGCATAAGAGAAAAACTATAATGAAAATTATAAATATAGTCAACAAATTGATAATGAGATATGATATATCAATAATATGACATTTAGCTAATTCTGTTCTAGGTAAAATCTATAATTTCAAATGCATCCCTTAGGGGAGAAAAAGGTTAAAATTCAATTGCTTAATCAAGCTGAGAATAAAAGGAAAATTAAGGGCACCTGGATGGTTTAGTTGGTTAGGCATCCGACTTCAGCTCTGGTTATGATCTCATGGTCGTGAGTTCAAGCTCCATGTTGGGCTCTGTGCTGACAGCTCAGAGCCTGGAGCATGCTTTGGATTCTGTGTCCTTCCTCTCCTTCTGGCCCTCCCCTGCTCATACACTCTTCTCTCTCTCTCTCTCTCTCTCTCTCTCTCTCTCTCTCTCTCTCTCTCTCTCTCTCCCCCCCCCTCTCTCTCTCTCTCACACACACACACACACACACACACACACACAAATAATAAAAACATTACATTTTTTTAAAAGAAGAATGATGAATCTAAAAGCGTGGTCAAGGACATGGAAGACATATATATAATAGAGAAAATAAGCAAAACCAAATGTTGGTTTTGGAAAGATTAATAAAACTGATAAATCTCTGACAAGATGACTCAAGAAAAAAAAATGGGAAAGTTACAAATTACTATCATCAAGAAGTAAAGACACAGACTTAAAAATTGAACACACTATTATGAACAAATTTAAGCAAATAAATTTGAAATTTGAAATAAAAGAATTAAATTTCTAGAAAAAAACACAATCTACCAAAATTGACATAGGAAGAAAGAGATTATCTTAACACTCTAGATCTGTAAAAGAAATTAAATCTATTAATACATTCTCAAAAAGAAATCTCCCAGCCAAGATATCTTCATTGGTAAATGTTTTGACATTTTGAAAGAAATAGCAACAATTTTACAAAAACTCACCTATACCTTAGGAAAAGAGAGGTCCATTTTTTTCATGTCAGTATAACCTTAATACCAAAACTTGGCAAACTTCTAACCTAAGGAATTATAAAATAATAAATCTATGTCCTTTAAAGCCACCAAGTTTGTAGGAACTTGGTGACAGAAATCTAACATAACCCATTAACAATAAAAAAAACCCAAAACCTCTTACCAAACTGGGCACAGAAACTAAATACTTAACCTAAGAGAGATTATCCACCAAAAAGTTAAGACAAGTCACATATTTAACAATGAAATGTTTTTTTAAATTTTTTATTATTTTTATTTTATTTCTTTTATAGTTTATTGTCAAGTTGGTTTCCATATATCACCCAGTGCTCATCCCAACAAGTGCCCTCCTCCGTGCCCATCACCTCCCCTTCTTAAAGCTTTCTCTCTTAGACTAGGAATGAGATAAGGACATCTAGCATTATTTCTATTCCACATTGTACAAAAGTCTCTATCTGTAAGACAAAGTAAGGAGAAATACTCAAAATGGAAAGAGAAAAAATAAAACAACAGTCATTCACACATAAAATAATGGTATACACACAAAGAAAGAAAACAATCTGGAGAAGAACTATTAGAATTAATAATTAAAGATAAATACACATTAACAATATGCAAAGGGAAAGTCTAGGTTCTGGACATATACTGTTCTTTGATCTGGGTGTGAGTGCACTCATTTGGTGAAATTTCACCAAGCCATTCCATTATGGGTTGTTGTTGGGTTTTTGGTACTTTTATACATGTATGTTCATACCTCAGGAGGAAGATTACTGGAAGGCTCCATTGAATAATGATTAGACGTATGTACTCTAAATCTAGACTTCTTCCTGGCCCTGCCTCTCTTACCTATGTGTCCTTACACAAGTTACTTAATTTCTCAACACTTCAGTATCTCTATCTATAGAATGAAATAATAGAATCTATCTCATAGTTTACTGGGAGGATTGAGATAATCCAAATAAAGTGCTCAAGACTCCCCAATGAATTAATTATTTACTATTATATCCGAAAGCCAAAAGATAACCTAGAGACCTATTAAACAGAATAATTCACACATAAATAGTTGAACAATTTGGAAGTAACTTCAAAATAAGTATAATTAAAAGCTTCAAAAATAAATAAATAAAATAAACATTTTAAAGGCTTCAGTCTTTCAGAACATAAAAACAAAAATTAGGAGAAGAATATTACGCTCATCTGCGAGAGCGGAAGGAGAAATACGAACTCCAGAAGGAATAGAACCTCAAGGATACCTGAGTGAGTGGGGGCGAACGGGGGAGATCCGAGGACGGGCCAGCCCGGGACGGGCAGGGGAGGTAAGATCCCCAGCCCAACGTGGCGCAAGTGCGGGGCGCCCAGGAGACAAAGGGAAGAGACAGAGTCGGAACGCGCTCATAGAACTGTCTCTGGGGAAGAGGTATAGAACGCTTGGCTGTGCGTGGAGACAGAATCCCACTCCATAGATAACTGCTGGGCAGCGGGCGCAAGAGAAGGAATAGCCCCCAGCCCTAAGCCATCTCGGCGGGGAATCAGAGGCGCCGGTGGCTGTGAGAAGCGGCTGCGCTGGGGAGGTGCGCGCCACGGCGGGAAGCGGCCCGAGCGGCGACTGCGCCAGGCATGAGCAATTCGAACTTGGTTTTGGGAACGGGACCACGGACCGCATTTCCACGGCACACCCCGCCCCCTGCACGGACTGCGCGAATCCCGGGTCCCCACAGGGAAGAAATAAGGCGCGCACCGACAGGACCCTCAACAAAGAGTCGGCGGCGGGTGGAGGCCCGGGTGCGCGCTTAGAATGTGGGAGCTCCCAGCACACTTCCAGCAGCGCACAGCGGCTTGAGCAAAGCTATCGGAAACTAAGAAAGACTCAGTTTTTTGCTTTTTGCTTTTTTCCTTTCCCCCATTGCAATGGCGATCCGGACTGGGGGTGGGGACTCCGCAATTGAGTCTGTGAAGGGGCGCACTTCACCTCCTGCTGCTCATTTCGCCTCAGGCAGGGGCGGAGCCTCTGAGAGCAGACTCCAAGACTTACCACGTCAAACCAAGCCTATCCACCAGAGGGAGCTGCTGCCTGCTTTTTTTTTCCCCCCTTCGGTTTTTTTTATTTTTTCCTTTTGGTTTTTTTTGGTTGTTTGTTTTTTTAATATATAAAAAAAGTTTTTTTTCTTCACTAGTTTCGTGCTTATTTCCTTGTCATTATTACCTTTTTTTCCTTTTTCTTTATTCAATTCCTTTAAATTTTACTCCTTATATTCCTTTCTCCTTTCTCCCTTACTTTTTCACCTTCTTGCAACCCAGATATATTCTCCTGTATCTCATCCTTACCTCTCCCCTAAACTGGTCATACACTTTTAAGCGGTCTACTGTCCTTTGTTGTCTCCGACCCCCTTTATATATATTTTTTTTGTCTTTTCTTCTTTCTCTTTTCTTTTTATTTTCTCTTCTTCTCTTCCTTTCGTCTCTTTCCCTCCCATTTTCTTTCTTTTCTTTCTCCCCTGTAATGTGTTTCTTTGCTTGATTTGTCTGTGTGTATGTGTGCTTCTGTTCCCTCGGTGTTTGTCAGTCTGTTTTCCTTCATAGGACTATACCAAGAAACAAGCCAAAGTGTGCAAGAAGGCGAGTCCCAAATATTGCAGAGTAGGGAAATAAAATACTCACAGGCACAACAAGAGAAACTGAGAGATATCATTAAGA
>NC_043704.1:133484246-133610518 GCF_006229205.1 Suricata suricatta
AGGGGAAGGGGGAGGGGGGAAAAGAGGTGGTGGTGATGGTGGAGGGCACTTAAGGGGAAGAGCACTGGGTGTTGTATGGAAAACAATTTGACAATAAAATATTATGGAAAAAAAAAAGAAAGAAAGCCTGAAGAACCAGCCTCAGAGGCTCACAACAAGACCACAACCAAATCAACATACATAACCATCCTATGAGTTGACCAACATCACTGTCATTAAACTTCGGATATTCAGCCTGACCACTGATGCTGCCCACCACACACACTGACCTGCTTAAAAAAAAAAAAACAAAAATGCTGGCTGATATATTAAGCTGACCTAAAGTTCTCCATTTCCATTTATCACCAAGAATGAAAAGTCATCAATTTCAGCAGCTTCTGGTTAACAAGAGTTCCTTTTAAAAATGCATTTATTCTTAAGAGGGTGACGTGGAGATGATGTGGAGTAATGTAATAGAATAACTCAGGGAGATAGAGATTGGCTTTATGTGGTGGTTAGAGAAGACCTCTAAGGAGATGGCCGTTGAGTTGCAGACTGAGTGGGGACAACAATCAAGGCAAAGGAAGGTCCAGAGAAAGAGTCTTTGGAATAAAGATCTAGTTCAAAGACCTATGGGGGAAAAAAAGAAAAATAAACAATAAGTTGCTGGAAAAAAAATTTATGAAGGATAAAAAAAATTTATGAAGGATATTTACAGAAAAATAATCAATGGACTATTTAAAAGATTTTTTAAGTTGGTTTATTTATTTTGAGAGAGAGAGCAATAGTGCTAGCAGGGGAGGAGCAAAGAGAGAGAAAGTGAGAAAATCCCCAACAGGCTCCACGCTCTCGGTACAGAGTCCAACAACGGGGCTCAATCTCACGAACCTTGAGATCATGACCTGAGCCAAAATCAAGAGTAGGACACTTAATCAACTGCACCACTCAAGCATCACAAAAAGTATTTAAAGAAAAGTATAACAATTGAAATAAAATTTTAGTACACATGGTAAACAGTAAATTAATTATAGGTGAAAAGAGAATTAATAAATTAGAAGAATTGGGGCCCCTGGGTGCCTCCAGTTAAGTGTCTGACCTCTGCTCAGGTCATGATCTCATGGTTTAAGTGTCTGAGCCCCACATATGGATCTCTGTTGTCAGCACAGAGCCCACTTCAGATCCTCTCTCTCCCTCTCTCTATCTGCTCCTCATGCATGCTTTCTCTCTCTTCCTCTCTCTCACTCTCTTAAAAATAATAATATTTAAAAAACAAATTAGAAGAATAAACTGAAGAAAAACCCTAAATGAAACAAGAAGGATAATAAATTTTAAAATAAACAAAAGCCATGGAAACCAGATTTAGATGCATCAATATTCCAGATGGAGAGACTAGAGACAATAGGGAATAGGCAATGGCTGTTTCCATTATACTGAGATTTTTGAAGAGCAGAAGAAAGATTTGATTCCTTAAATGAAAAGGCATACTGGGTCCCAAGCAGTAGAAATAAAGGTAAACTTATGTCAAAATACCATTTAAAACTGCAGAACATCAGTAGTAAAAGCAAGCCTTAAAAGCTCCCAAGGAAAAAGATTTCCTAGAATAGAAATATAATCACACTGACATAAATTCTAATCAGCGACAATAGATGCTGTGGGGTGCCAGAGATGGCCTGCGCCAGCTCCCGAAGCTCGTCGTCAAATTTTCAGGAATCTTGTCAGCCGCTTACTATGTCAGTAGCTTGAAATCACCACAGTGGGACTATTTATACCATAGAAATTGACAAATGCCACAAATCACGGATCTTTCCTCAACCTCCAAAAATTATTGACCAAAACTTCACTGAATAATGCCAGAGATAATAAAAATCTCCAAAATTCTTAAGGAATATAGATCCTGATATCCTATATCAACCCATCATCTGAGACAGAAGGGAAAGGAAAACATTTCCAACCAGAAACTAAAAAGTGTATCCGTAAATGCAAACAAGTATTAACTATAAAAGAGTATAAACAATTAAATTTATGTTTAAAAGGAATGTGGAAGTGGGATGTCTGCGTGCTCAGTCAGTTGAGTATCTGACTCTTGATTTCAGCTCAGGTCATGACCTCACGGTTTGTGAGATGAAACATCCAGTCGGGCTCTGTGCTGACAGCAGAAAGCCTACTTAGGAGTCTCTCTCTCCCTCTCTATCCACTATCCACCCTTCCCCTACTCACAATGTGGGGGTGTGTGTGTGTGTGTGTGTGTGTGTGTGTGTGTGTGTGTTTCTCTCTCCCTCCCTCTCTCTCTCAAAAATAAACATTTTTTAAAAACCAGCAGTGTGGAATCAAAATAGTACTCATCAACAACACAGAAGAAAACAATAACAGTAGTCGAGGAGATGTTGGGGTAATGTTTATTTTTTTCATCTTTTTTTTTAATGTTAATTTTTTAGAGAGAGAAAGGGTGAGTAGGGAGGAGGCAGAGAGAGAGAGAGAAAGAGACAGAGAGGGAGAGAAAGAATCCCAGGCAGGCTCCTCGCTGACTGGGACTCAATCTCACAAACATGAGTCATGACCTGCGCCAAAATCAAGAGCTGGATGTTCAACCAACTGAGCCACCCAGGCGCCTCATGGAGAGATGTTTAATAGACTAAAATTTTTGAGTTGCTAAGAAAGAGGATAATTGATTAATTGATTGGTTCTTAGCAATTGATTAATTTTTAGACTTTGTTATAAAAACATGGTTTAGTATGTTTGAGAATGCATTGCAGATAGCGTAACACATAGCACATGCTTAACATATATTTTCTGCATCTACCACCAAAGAAATTAAATCTTTGTTATTTTTCTTGAGTTGGAAAATAGTACTGCAAAAAACAATGAAGGATTGAACACACCATAGTCTATACAAGTACAAAATGACATTAAAACTTGTTATTCATTGTAGCCAAAAGAGATATGGACCTAACCTTTGACATCACAACCATCTGGGTATGACATTATGACAACGACAACATGCAATCTTGGTCACCTATATTCAGTTTCAACTTGTACTCCTCTGTCACATCTACACCTCCAAGATGGACTACAAGAGCCTACTACTCCTTGAGACCTCTCAAAACAATATAGTTCTCAGAATATCATGGATCTGATTTTTTTACTCTACTAAACATATTTTAAGTAGTTCTATACAGGGTGAGGATTTTGGCATTGCTGACCCATTCCCATTCAAGATGTACAGAAATATAATTGTCTCTGTGCCAGACTCTGATAACAGGAATTCCCCTGGTCAATTATTCTTTCCTGGAATTATACATTTAGTAATGCTAAGATTGAAACACGATCTAGAGATAAAAACACTTGGGAAGTAGGATGCGAAGGGAGAAAGTGCTTTCAAGTGGATTTGATTAATTCCCTTGTAAATCTTTTTTTTTTTTTTAAGTTTCACACAGAAGATAAATTTGCTACAAGATATACCATCACCAACAAAGAAATGCAGGGTAATAGACAATATCATCCTGCAGTTACTCTGAATTCTAATTTCCTCTTATGAATTTTCTCATCTGCTTTATAATGCATTTAAAGTGTATTTAATAATATTTAATATAAAGAGACTCTGAAAAGTTCACACTGAAGGCATCAGCTACTGCACTGTCCTTGTCCCATCCAGCAGCTCCTTGTGGCCAGGGTGGCCCAGTTTGTCTGGGACGCTCCCAGCACATGACTCTTATCTGGCGTAAGTATTAATAATGCCTTGTTGCACACACAGAGGGGTCCTCATTCAGACAATCAATTTTATTGTCACCCTCCTTATGAGGCACAGTTATGAATCTCCCAGATAAAGTATGGAGGGAAGTAGATTAATATTACTGAGCACTCACTTTGATTAAGTAAAGCAGTCACTTGTGTCAGTTATTTCGGTTACATCTCAGTACCGCCTTAGGAGGTAAGTAATATTTATTACTAACTTAGAGATGAGGAAAGTAGTGTTCACCGGGCATGAGGTGGCCACAAAGCTATATATCTTATAAATAGCTAAGTAAGGATCAGAATCCAGGTCCAAAGTCAAACTGGTGCTCTTCCTCCTGCTCCACCTTCCCAGTGAAAGAAAAATGGATCAGAATGTCAATATCTACCCCTGTGACATTTAGAAAATCTGTCAGTGCTCCCTACCAGAGGTCAAAGGCAGCAAACATTCATTGGAATGCAGTTCTGGGTGGCCATCTGTGGTATATAGAGTACAAAGATGCCCACAACCAACCTCTGGTCCCATGTGACCCCCTCTTATAAACTAGGTGGAGTCCACTGACCCCCCCTGATATCTGAACTGGTCCTGTGACTGGCTTTGGCCAATACGGTGTAGTAAACCTGACACTGCCAGGTCCAAGACTAGGTCTTAAGAACCCTGGAAGCTTCCCTTTTGCTTTCTTGCTACCTAAGTGCCTAGGCAAAGAACTCCAAGCTATCCTAATGGAAAAAGAAAGCACATGAAGAGAAAGGTCAGGTGGAGGAAAACCAAAGCAACCCAGCAGACAGGCACCACCATGGTTCCCAACACGTGAGTGAGGCCGTCTCAGACTTGCAGCCTCTCCCAGCCCGATGAACACAGCTGCGTGAGTGAGCTTGGCCATCTCTGCTGAGTCCTGTCAGGGTTTCCTGATCCATAGAACTGTAAGCAATCAATGGGTATTGTTTTAAGATCCCGAGATTTGAGGAAGTTTCTGATGAAGCAACAGAAACCTGATAACCATCTCTTTCCCCACCTCTTTATCTCTATCACTCAACCACACACCAGACCTCATCTTTCATGGTCATTTAGAAAGCCAGGAAATGATGCCCAGGTAGGAAAGGCAGACCTGAAAATAAAATGGACCAGTAGGCTTATCTGCTGTCAAAATTTTCCAATCCAGTCCTGACCTACTTCCACTTTGTTTTTGCCTCAGAAAAAAATTCTAAGAATTTCCCCATTTCTGCTTTATTTTGCCATACCTCTACCTCACGATTTTAAGGCCAGTATCATCCAGTTTGGTTCTTTCCTCAAGGAACCTAAAACCACAATTTTTATATGGCTATCTTTTAGCCTGAAGAAGATCGTAAATGTGTGTATATTTATCTGTGTGCATGTACTGTTCTTATTTATATTCCTTAGGTCTCAACTAAGTCAAAATTACATTTAATTCTACATGTGGTTGAATCATACAAGACAAATGTCTAATCTCCAACAAGAAGCCCCTTTATTTCTCCATAAAAAATTCTTTAATCCAATTTGATTCATTCAGTAGGCACAATATGAATATGGTACATTGACTTGAAGGGCTTATTCAGTATTTTTAAGATATCTCAACTGTTACCAATAGCAACCAGAGAATCAGCTTGACATCTCAGACTATAAAAAGCTTAGAGTCCATCTATAGGATGATCCCAGCAGAGAACTGGGAGGTTTATGATGTTTTAATCATTGATAATTTTGGTTGTTGCTGATGAGAAGACTTTTTAATGTGAGGAACTTGGAAAGGGTTCCAAGGAAAGTTGCCAAGGTAATTAAAACAGCCTGTAAATTGGTTTGAAGAATATGCCAGGCTATCAAAATGGCCATCAGCCTATCTGACCCTCTTCCCCATGCTGGCCACCCCATCTATTCATCAGATGTTCTCAGCCTTAATAGAAATTGACAATACAATGACGACAAAAGATGTGCCATGGCTCATGCAGCACATACTACTTCATAATCCCATAGAGAATGTGACACTAAATAATGAGAGACATCACTTATACCCTGCCAACTTCTGAAAGTTTTAGGTAGCTTATGTTTAAAAGTTTTAGGTAGCTGATGTTTAAAATGCCCAAGCCTGGCTATTGTCTTTTGGCACAAAATTAATATAAGGTAATAGCCAGGCTCCAGCATTTTAAAATTTGTAAGAGATGAAGTAAAGGAGTCGAAATTAAATTCCCCAAAAGTGCTAACTGAAGAAACATAGGATATATGGGTATAACCATAGCCTTGACTATATAGCATGAAAGAGAGGTGGTGGGAGGAGAAGCAAAAAATACACTCATAGTGAGATGTCATGGGGAGATGGAAGAAGACAAAGTGGAGGCAGAGTACCAAAACACACGTGGTTCCAGTCTCCATAAAGTGCACTGTTGTAAGATTTTGAAGCATCTCACTAGTCTTCATAGGAATTGATGAAAAAACTGAGACTCAGAGCCCTAGTGACTTATCAAAGGCTCACAACCAGAAAGTGATGAAACAATTATGTCCAACCTAAAGCTCCAAAGTCAATACTCCTTCAGCCCAAACATTCTCAGTCAACAAGGAATTCATTCAAGGGCACTAAGCAATAGGATAAATAGTTTTATGCAAAGCAGTTCTTTCACCCATGCAAAGGTGTTCCTTCTGGGTCTAATTTCAGAGGGCACATATGCTTCCGTGGTAAGATATTTGTATACAGTGGTTAAGGACACAGGATACAGAGTAGGCAAAGAAAATTTGAATCCCAGTAGCATCACTTCCTAGCTCTGTGACCTTTATCAATTTACTACACCTCTTGCAGCTGTAGTTTCACTGTCAGAAAAGTGACTGAATGGTGAAGGGATGACCTAAAATAACACAATGAAAAATGTTTGGCAGAGAGTTCTGAACACAGTAGAACATAAGAAATGTAGACTATAATAATTTCTTTCATTCTCATCCTTATAACTACAATTATTAAGTTAAGATGGCTGTGATTTCATGGAAGTATTTATGGGTAAAATGACATGCACTCTGGTATTTGCTTCAAAACACTTTAGCTTAAATAGGGAAGTGAGGGGAGTATTATGTGATAATAGAGAAAACAAGACCAACAGATGTTAGTGACTGTTGAAATTAGGTGAAAGTGGCACATGGGGTTCATTATACTATTCTATGTTTGTATATATTTTAAATTTCTCACAGTAGAAAGTTTTGGAAAATGTTGATGGTTAGTACCCAAAAAACACCTATGTTGGTTGAAAATTGCCAGGACCAAAGACTAAGAAGGATATACGACTGAATTCTAGGGAAGACTGGCCTTTTCTCAGAAGGCCTCATGGATCTGTTCCAGACGTGGATTGAGTACACTCTTAGTAAACCCAAGCTGTGCAGCATGAAATCGGAAAGGGATGACCTTGTCCTTCAAAAGTTTAGAGACAAAACTTACCAATCTCCAGAGCTAAAGCTAATTATTTTCCCAACGCCATCATCTTGCTTTACCTTCCTCCCATTTGCATCCATTGGTGTCATCCAGCACTTTTATCCTTTCTGTTCATACTATGGTCCCTCCCCTCAATAGGAATAGCTTCCCTATCCATTGAAACGTCCTTCTACCTGCCTGGGATTATAGCCTAAGTCTCTAGAGCTGGCTTCTCCAAAACTCCAGCCAACGATCTTTTCTCCATGGCTTTGAATGTCCCGATTTGCAACACATTTCTTAAGTTAAACAAAATGGCATTTTTTAAGGCCTATGTGCTTTTAAGAAGGAAAATACCTTGTTACCATCTGTATAAATTAATTGATCATAAATTAAGTAGCATGAGATTCCAGAGGTCGGTGATTGTGGGAAGGAGCACATGTCCAGAAAGAGGAGGTCATACTAAGAGGCAAATTTCACAATTTAGTTCTATCATGTTTCCCAAAAAACTCACTTACGTCTACATCCTGCATTCCTGCTCCTTACCATTTTCTGTTTTCTAAGCTAGATAATAATGACCAACTTATGCTTGGTAAGGTAGAAGCAGTTAACACAGTATGCATGACAAGATGGGAACCTCCGAGGGAGACATTTGGTCCATGTAGAAAAAACATGGACCTTAGAATCACAGTGCCTAAGAAAAGATAGAAAACAACTGGTCCTCTATTTCATTCATCAATGCCACAAGATAAAATGCTGGGGGGGGGGGGGCACACCTGGTGACTCAGTGGGTTAAGTGTCTAACTCTTAATTTCAGCTCAGGTCATGATCTCACTGTTCATGGGCTCGAGCCCCGCACTGGGCTCTGTGCTGACAGTGCAGAGGCTGCTTAGAAGTCTTTCTCTCCCTCTATCTCTCTTTCTCCCTCTCCCTCCTTCCCTCTTGCTCTTTCTCTCTCTCTATTTCTCTCTCTCTGAAAATCTCCCACTTACTTGTGCTCTCTCTCTCTAAAAAATAAATAAAATAAAAAATAAAAAAGTAAAATGCTAGACTTTTACTTATGCTATTAAAAATCATCTGTGCGTTTGTTTTCTGAAATTAGATTGCACTATGAAGGTACAACCACCCCTTCACCAGCTAACTTTACCTCTTCTTTTCATAATGTCAGCATGTCACTATATAGCCACATGGGAACTCATCATAACACAGCAGAATTTAATGTATCCAGTTCCGTTTAGCATTTTCTCAAAGCATGAATAGTGACAGCACCAGTATATCTATAACCTCTGTAGTGAGTTGCGGCCAATAAAATAGTCTCATTTTGGTTTCACCAAATTCTGCAATTTACTCAATTGTTCTCTCTGGCTCTTGCATAAGTAGATTGAAGATATTTGTCTTCACTTAAATTCTTTTATGAAACTTGAAATTACTTTCAGTATTAGTAATATTTTTCTTTGAGAAATCAACAGCTAAATAACAAAGAAAAAATTTAGCTAAATATCATCTTACAGATTTCTCCCACAAAAAAGGGGGTTTATTTATTTATTGCCAACCCAACCTTCCCATTCTCTATCCTGCTTTTAGATAGAAGCCATAAAAGGTCAAGTCAAAGCATTCTATTAAGAAACAATGGAGCTCAGGCTAAGAGCATACATGGCCAAAAGTGCTACAAACCAGGGACTTGGAGCAGATCAGAGGCAGTGAATAACAACTCTTCAAGTTTGCTACAGAAAATGGCATCCAACAAACCGAAAAGCAGACTCAACTATGAAGAACAAACCGATGGTCACCAGAGGAGAGGTGGGTGAGGGAAATGAGTGAAATAGGTGAAGGGGATTAAAGAGTACACTTACCTTGATGAGCACTGAGTAATACACAGAATTGTTGAATCGCTATATTGAATACCCAAAACAAATACGATACCCTATGTTAACTATGTGGAAATTAAAAATTTTTAAATGGCATCCAATTAAAATATATTGCAAAAACTGGGAGAGATACATATGGAAAGAGTAATAAAGCGGAAGAGGCAAGAGCCTGAGGAACTTTGGTGGAAAAAGTCCTGGATGGATGCCTAATGAATGGGAAAATGGAGTGTTTCCTGACATGGATTTACTGACAATGCTGAAAATACTTGGGAACCTGAAGAAAATTTAGAGTGTTCAGAGTTAATTGAATCATTTCATAATTCTCAAAAAGCAGATACAAAAAGAAAACCTTTATCTGGCAGTGAATCTAATGACAGAAATCAAAGAAAAGAGATAAACCAAAACTTTGACAGAGGTCTCGATCCTAAACAAAAAAGTTAGTGCCATAGACAGCAGTGATGAATTAATGTTTGTCATAACATAGCAATATTCAGATGAGGAAGAGCTGGCAAAAGAGGCAAATATGACATGTCTTTGAATTGCAATTGCTTTTTATAAACAGAGACTAACTTGGCATTCTTGTCGGGAGGACAAAACTCCATATTAAAAAAATATTTAAAAACCTAATATAAAAAAATATATAGAAAAACAAGACCCAGATAGACATATATATTTATTTATTAGTGTGAAAATATAGCAACATTCTAATGAAAATGAAGTTGGATATGTTTGTTTTAAAGTATTATTGGGTGAGTTATTGTGGGATTCTTTTGTATCTATAGCACTGGTTACTTTGTTAAGTATTTTGTAACCTGCTTTTTTTTCAGGTTTTTATTATATTCCAGTTAGTTAACATACAGCGTAATATTAGTTTCAGGGATAGAATTTAGTGATTCATCAGTTACATACAATATCCAGTGCTCATCTCAAGGACCCTCATTAATACCCATCACCGATTTAACCCATTCCCCCACTCATTATTGTTAATAATGCTGCTATAAACACTGGGATGCATGTGTCCCTTCAAATTACTATTTCTTTTTCAAGAAGGGTCCAGGCCCAACATGGGGCTTGAACTCATGACTCCAAGATTAAGAGTTGCATGCTTTACTAACTGAGCCGGCCGAGCACCCCACATCCTTAGCTATAACTGCTTTGTGCTACATAAGTATATCCATTGGCCCTTTGCATCTGTCATTCTAGGAAATTTCCTTAATTACTGTGAGTATATCTTTCACTCTATTTCTCATGCCACGAGATTACATTTTCTCCTAAACTCCTACTAATCAGTGTATATGTTGTCTCTTAACTGAATATTCATAGATTCGTCCATTTATTCCATTTATTTATCTCTTATCTCTTTGTGCTGTGTTCTAAGAGAAGTTTCCTAAGCTTGGGTCTGCGGTTGTATTCATTGGTTCATGCATTAAATTGCTTCCCAGCACTATATTTCTATTGAGGTAATTTACATACAGTGACAGGTACAAGTTTTAAGTATAGTTCAATGAGTTCTAGCAAATGTATATAGCTGTCTCTCATGAAAGAACTCTGAATCTAAATTCCAGTTAAGACCAAATCTGAAACTAAAATCAAACTCTGAAACTAAATTCCAGTTAAAATCAACACAGGAATAAGGAAAGAGGAGGAAGCAGAAGACATAAATGCATCTTACATTTTTTATTGTTTTAATGAAAGCTATGTAGATATTAATTAACTCTACACATAACAAGACATGCAAGAGTTTGTGTCAAATTTTAAGAGTAATCCCAGCAGAGTAACAACAACAATAAAAAAGTGGATAATCAGATAGAACATTTTTTAAGTACCGCGCACTAAGCGATTGCGCCACTGGAGCTCCTGTATAGAACATTTTAGTAAGTCCACTGTGAGAAGATAATATTTGAACTAAGACCCAAAGCGTGAGATCTTACCAGGCAAAGAGGGGAAAGAATATTTCAAACTGAGGAAACAGCATGTGCAAAGGACCAGAGGCAGCAAAGAGACTGGCATATTTGAGGAACAGAAAAGCGGCCAGTAGAGCTGGAGCTCTGAGAAGAGTGAGAAAGAAGCAGTTAGATCTGAAAGGTCGGAAAGAGGCACCATGCAAGGCCTTTAGACAATTTCAAAGGTTTGGATTTTATTCTAAGTTCTGAGGGAAGCCTTTGAAGTGTTTCAAGAAAGGAACTGAAGTTGTCTGATTTATGTTTTTATGAAACCATTATGGAGAACAAGTTACAGAGGAAGAAAAATGGAATTCCAGAGACTAGATCAGAGGCAATAGGGACTGGGTTAGGAGACGGCAATGCTGACAGAACAAAGTGGAAGAACTGGGGAAATATGGGAACACTGACAATCCCTTCCTGGACATCCCCAGATATGAGGGGTGTCAGAGAGGAGAAAACGGAAGATGTCTCTCTAGTTTCTAGTTTTCACAAAAAGAAAAAAAAACCTGTTTTATAAGTCGGTGAATGGCTTTCATAACTGGGTAGCCCTCACTGGGCTGGGAAAGGACTCCATCTGAGAAGAGAACGGGGAGTGGGTGGAAAACCCCTGGCCTATTTCAAACTGTGAAGATGCAGATAGACCGTTAGATGTCCAAGTGCAGGTGTCTGTGCCCAGATGACACACAAACCTGGCATTCCTACACAGTTTGGTGATCTTCAGACACAGAGGACTGGGGAGATGATCTAGGAGAGAGCGCATGGGTGGAGAAGGCCCAGGGTGGAGCACCTACACTTTCCAACTGCCAGCAAGTGAAAGAGAAAAGGAGAGGCACAAAGGATGCTGAGAAGCAGCTGCCAGAAGAAGGAAAGTAAATCTCTGTACATCAATGATCATTTAACAAAGTAAGGTATTTCTTTCAGGTCCAATTAATACTTAAGGATGGTATTACATCCACAGAAAAAGTCCTAATATGTGCTTGAATTTAATTATGTGACTCCGTTCTTACCATGACACTGGCTCCCAACTAATCACTGAATTTTCATTTAGTGATTGTTATCCTTCTTTTCCAAAATCTGCCTCTCACAATCAGGTCATCCTCAAAGCTACTGAAAGAATTAAATAATTTCCTTCTCTCCTTCTGGTTCTCTTTCCCCTCTTACACTCAGTCTCACTAGTGTAGAAAACAAATGGTATTCCAGGAGTCGGAGTTAAAAACAACTCTTCTGGAATAGTATAACTCTATGATTTGATAGAAAGAGAAAGGACATTGGTCTCAGGAAGATTTAAGTCTGAATCTGGATCCATCAATTTCCAGTTCTTTCACCTTGAGCAAACCACTGAAATTGAGCTTGCTTCTTCTTCTATAATGCAGAGACTGTTCCCATCCAACTTCTAGGATTCTTAAAAGTTTTAGAAATAAGACACAAAAATACTTGGCACAAAGTAGGATTCAATGAATAGTAGCCATGTAATAACATTTTTAATTCCTCTCTGAGAAGACCTAAAAATTTTACTTTCATTTTAATTTAAGAATCCCTCTGCAGATCCATTAAAATATATACTGCTAATATAGGGCGAGGGACAGGCATCAGAGCTTTGAAGAATAGAAAGAGGAGTAAAATATGTCCTATGGTTTCCCAAAGCTTTACCATCTTGCCACAATGATTCTCAAATTTAGAGACACATCCCAATCATCTAAGGGATGGGGCGGGGGGGGGGGGGATACAGATTCCCTGCACCACACCAGTAAACTTCAATTCAGTAAATGTAAAATAAAGTCCAAGAATCCAATTCCATGAATCCTACCTATGTACAATGACTAAGATGGACACTAATTGGATAAATGAAAACCCCTAGCAGGATGTTCTGATCCATGGTCCAGCATGACAGGGAAGAGAAATAGAATTTTAGGACAGCTGACCATGAAGGTACTTTTCAATACTAATTCCCCTCCACAATGGATTATAAGTCTAGATTTTTATTCCATACAGCAACACAGTTCAGGGGAAAATGAGGCATACTGCAGGGGAAGTGTGATAGGAAATAACCTACCATAACTTTCTAAGAAAGTGCAGAATTTTCACTATGGCTCTTAAGTCACAAACTAAAAGGATCATAGAAATTATTCTGGAATGATGTCACTAAATGATAAAGTAGCCCCAGCCTCCACTCCTGACAAAAATCAACAATTAGATAGCTATCCGCAAATTAAAGCAGCCCTGAGAAAGGTCAGGAGTCCACCCAGGAAACTTCAGCAACACAATGGAACAAAAAACCTGAGCATAACCACATGGAAAGGGAAGAAAAAACTGTTTGATTTTGCCTGCATATTCCATCCTCCAAACCCATACTGCTCAACACTAGAGGTAACTCCCCAGCTAGAAAGAGTTCTCCTTCCCAGAAAAGGGAGAGCAGAGCAAGAGAGAGCTTTGCCAGACTTTCAGGATCACTTTGGTTTTACTCCATCCAGAGACTGGCAGAGCTGAGGCATCTAGAGTTGGCTAGGAGCAAGGATGAAGGGCAGGAGCCACCAGTATCAGCCCTGGGCAGGAGTGACCATGGTTCCTGGTGCCTTGCTCTGCAGAGGACCCCACAACTATCACCACTGAAGAAACCAAAGACCATTACAGCTATGGACCCCTGGAGATTTCACTGACTTTTACCCCACAGGTATTCACATTCAACAGACGCCAGCCATCTGGGTCCCTTCTGTCCCTCCTCCCAAAGCCTGGGATCCATGCCAGTAGCCATGGCATGGACTGGGGAGTCCTCTGTAGCTGCACGAATGCAAAATGCCAGTCTAGACACCCACAGCTAAACCCCATTACCACATGCACACTGGGGGGCTAGCTCACCTAGCTGTGCACATGCATACCACCAGTCTAACTCCTGTCACCTGTCTCTACTGCTGTGTGCACCTGTCTCTACCCTGGTGAGACCTTGCAGCCATGGAAGTAAAGATGGCAAAGGTGTTTTGGCTGCTTGTGGACCTGGACTCAGCCCTACCTCCAGTTGCTGGCCTATACCACTGCATGCACTTATAGCAAGCCCCCTAACAGTGCACCCACATGCCCTTACCCAACCCTTGTCACCAGCTTCCACTGCTTTCAGCATGCTGTTGGCAGATCCTGCAGCTGCAGGAACACACACCAACAGCCAGGGCCATCAAAGCTGCCGGTGTACCCACAGTTGACCCAAGCCTTTACTGTTGGCCCTGGCTCCCACCACTACATATATCCTGCAACCATCCCTTCTCTTTATATAAGCATCTGCAGCTGGCCCACAGTTGAGTGCATGTGCATGAACAGCTCTGGCCCAAGCTACTGGACCTGGAAGCATTGCTAAGGACCTCAAAAGCCCTTGCAGCTACTATGGAGCCCCATAACACTTGACAAGGACCATGCACTTGTCAATGCTATGGACCAAAGCAGCCTAATATCACACCCTCCTGAACCAATACTCCCCATCCCCACACATCCCCGTACTTAGCATCGTGCATGACTAGAACCAGGGTCACACAACATGCCAACATATTCCCACCTGCAGGTGAAGGCCTTTCTTTATGGAAGCTAGTCCATAAAGTCTTGAAGAGTGACTGCTTCTTCAAATAAAATGAAAGACAAAAATCACATGATAATCTCGATAAATGCAGAGAGAGCATTTTACCAAATATAACATCGTTTCATTATAAAAATGTTCAAAAAACTGGGTATATAAGGAATACACAGCAACATAACAGGCCACTTATGACAACCCAATAGTTAGCATCATACTAGTGGTACAAAGCTGAAAGCTTTTCTTCTAAGATCAGGAACAAGACAAAGGTGTCCACACTCACCACTCCTATTAAACATAGTACTGAACAATTAGGCAATAAAAGAGATAAAAGACAACCAGTTCAAAGAGGAAAGAATAAAATCATCTTTCATTGCAAATGGTATGATCTTATATAGAGAATATCATAAAGACCCCACCAAAAAACTAGTGGAGCTACTCAACAACTTTAGTAAAATTTCAGGACACAAAGTCAACACAGAGAAATCAGTTATATTTCTATGCACTAACAAACAATATTTGAAAAAGAAATTTAAAAAATACCATTTGCAATAGCATCACAAGCAATAAAACATTTAAGAATAAATGTAACCAAGAAGGTAAAAGATCTGTTCACCAAAAACTAGAAGACTTAAATGAAAGAAATTAAGGAAGACACAAACAAATGGAAAGAAATCTCATGTTCATGGATCAGAAAAAGTAACATTTAAAAAAAAATTTAATGTATATTTATTCTTGAGAAAGAGAGAGAGACAGGGTGTGAGCAGGAGAAGGGCAGAAAGAGAAGGAGAGAGAAGGAGACACAGAATCTGCAGCAGGCTCCAGACTCTGGTCCATCAGCACAGAGCCCCTAGTGGGAGCTGAATCCATGAACCACAAGATCATGACCTGAGCTGAAGTTGGACACTCAACCTAATGAGCCACCCAGGTGCCCCAAAAAACTAACATTGTTAAATGGCCAAAAGCTACCCAAAGCTATCTATGAATTCAATGCAGTCCTTATCAAATTTCCAATGGCATTTTTCGCAGAAATAGAAACAACAATTCTAAAATTTGTATGGAACCACAAAAGACCCTAAATAGACAAAAAAAAAATCTTGAGATAGAACAAAGTTGGAGGTATCACACTTCCTGATTTCAAACTGTATTATGAAGCTATGTAGTGAAAACAGTATGGTACTGGCATAAAAATAGACACACAGACCACTGGAACAGAATTGAGACCCCAGAAATAAATGGTCAATATACAGCCAACTAATATTTGAGGTGATCAAGAATACTTAATGGGGAAAAGATAATCTTTTCAACAAACAGTGTTGGGAAAAATGCATAACCACAGGAAGAAAAATGAAACTCGAAATCTATTTTATATCACTCAAAAATGAACTTGTTTTTAAATTTTTTTATGTCTTTATTTTGAGAGACAGAGACAGAGAGCAAGCTGGGGAAGGGGAGAGAGAGAGGGAGACAAAGAATCTGAAGCAGGCTCTAGGGTCAGCGCTGTCAGCACAGAGCCCAATGCAGGGCTCGAACCCACAGACTGTGAGATTATGACCTGAGCCGAAGTCAGACGCTTAATCGACTGAGCCACCCAGGCACCCCTCAAAAATGAATTTGAAATTGATTAAAGACTTAAATCTAAGAAGTGAAATCATAAAATTCCTTGAAAAACAAAACACTGGGAATAGCTCTTTGACATCAGTCTTGGCAATTATTTTTAGGATGTGACATCAAAAACACAAGCAACAAAAGCAAAAACCAAAAGGACTACATCAAACTATAAAGCTTCTATACAGCAAAAGAAACCATCAACAAAATGAAAAAGTAACTTAAAGAATGGAGGAAAATATTTGCCAATCATATATAAGATAAGGGGCTGATATTTAAACTATAAAAGAACTCCTACAACTCAATAGTGAGAAAATAATCTGATTAAAATTGGTCAGAGGAGTTGAATGGACATTTCTCTAAAAAAGACACACAGATGGCCAACAGGTACATAAAAAGATGCTTAACGTCACTCATTATCAGGAAAATGCAAAGCAAAACCATAATGACATATCACCTCACACCTGTTAGAATGGCCATAATCAAAAACAAGAGGGGTGCCTGAGTGGCTCAGTCAGTTAAGCATCTGACTCTTGATTTTGGCTCAGGTCATAGTCTCATGGTTCATGAGATCAAGTCCCATTGGGCTCTGTGCTAACAGGGTGGAGCCTGCTTGGGATTCTCTCTCTCCTTCTCTTTCTGCCCTTCCCCAATTGTGCATGCTCTTGCTCTTGTTCTCTCTCTCAAAATAAATAGACTTTAAAAATAAATAAATAAATAAATAAATAAATAAATAAATAAATGAAATTTTAAAAATCAAAAACAGAATTACCATATGATCCCGTAATCTCACATCTAGGTATATATCCAAAGGAAACGAAATTGCTATCTTCAGATATCACTAATCCCACATTCACTGAAGCATTATTCACAATAGTCAAGATATGGAAACAACCTAAGTGTCCATCCAAAGGTGATATTATATATATGATATATGAATGTAATAATATTCAGCTATGAGAAAGCATAAAATCCTAGTCCTTTGAAGAAATTACTTAAAGTGAAATAAGTCAGAAAAAACTAAATGCCATATATATATAGGCTCACTTATACGTGGAATCTAAAAACATCAAACTCCTAGAACCAGAGCAGAATGGTGGTCGCCAAGGCCTGTGAGGAGGGAGAAATGGGGGTATATTGGTCAAAGAGTACAAACTTCAATGTGAGATATTCTGGCCTATGTTCTAGAGATCTAACGTCCAGTGTGGTAACTATAATTAGCAATACTCTATCATATACTGGAAAGGTGCTGTGACATTGTGGCTTTAATATTCTTTCCATAACAACAACTACAACAAAATAAAATTATGTAAAGTGAAGGATGTGTTAACAACATTATTGAGGCAAACATTTCTTTATATATGCGTGTATCAAATCATCCCATTGTACACCTTAAACTGCTACAATGTTTTATGTCAGTTATCTCAATAAAGCTGGGGGGGAAAGAGAGGAATCATTCTGTCCAGAGTACTTCTCATCCTGGTCTATGGCCCACTACAGGGCCTCCCTAGGGCCAGACAGTAAGGTTATGTTTCCAGGAAAGTAATGTGGAATTACATATACGTTCTTTTTGGATGGCTTGATGACATACTAATTATTATGAATTTGAAAAAATTTGACAGTCACGAATAAAGATTATGACACTACTAGGATGTACTGAGGTCTCCAAATTCAGTGTGAATTCCTCGAACCAGTGTGCTGTGGAGCATTCAGCAGGCGTGCAACGCGCCTCTCTGGCGTGTGGGCATGCATATGGTCGGCACACCCGTGATTCTCAGAAACATGCTCTATTGGTGCCTCAACGACGCTGTCCTGAGCCAACTGTGGTATGCTGCCTTCGCTATTGTAGCTAAGATACATTTAGAGTTAACTTAATGTCTTACTTTTGTGAATTATTTTGTTTTCATGTATTCTTGGCATTCTGTGTGTAACTTTGTTCCTTTATTTAGGCTTTGACATTTTTTTTTCTGTTTGTTTGAATACCTGTAATAGTTTGCTATTACCTCTATAACAAACCACCCAAAATTTAGTGGCTTATAACAGCACAAGTTTATCTCTTACAGTTCTTGAGGGCAAAAGTCCACCATCAGGGCCATGGTCAAAGTCCCAGAAGGGCTGGCCTTTTCTGTAGACTCTAAGAGAAGAATCTATTTCATTGATTTTGTTTCCAGCTTCTAGTGGCCACCAGTATTCCCTGGTTTGTGTCCTCATCCTGGATTACCAAAGCACACCATTCAATCTTCTGTCCCATTACCACATCACCTTCTCTCCTGTGGTCAAATTTCCCTCTACCTCCCTTTTATGAGGACGCTGTGATATTTAGGGCTCACCCAGATAAAATCCCTCCTCATCTCAAAATGCTTAATTTAATCATATCTGCAAAGTGCCTTTGCCATATAAAATTATATTCACAGGTTCCAGAGATTAAGGGAAGGGGAAAGAGCATGATTCAGCCTCCCATAATAGCTGTTGCTTTTTATTTTTGCTTTCTTGTCCTTTTTTAATCTTGCCCAAATCAATTGGACATGCAATTGTGCACAGTTCTATTCATGTAACACCTCTATCCTGAGCAACTATTAAGTGATAGGCATGGTGGTGTTAAAAGCCAGATATCAAAGTACACCAGACATGGTACTTACAATGTAGTGGGGAAGCTGACTTGAACAAGTTGTTATATCTTTAATAATGAGCGGTGCAGAAGATCAAGTAAAGGGTGCTGGGGGTATGACTAAGCGGGCAGTTACCCCAAGCTATAGTGTTAGAGACAACTTCTCTAAGACTGATATTTGAGCTGGGACATGAAAGATGAATAGGAATAGCTAGGTGGAGGGGTTGGGGTGGAGTGGGGAAGCTCCTTTTTAATTTCTCACTGGCAAAAGGAATGAGTAAGGAAAAAATGAGTAAGGGAAAAAGTAAAGGCTTTGGAACTTTTATCCTACCTATCTGAATAGGTGAATCAACTAAGGTCCACAAAATTCAAGTTACTTCCTAAAGGTCCATTATTTTGACTAAACCTTAAAGGCCTTTAGGAATTGGAAAGAGTGATAACAGTGTTAAACTAAGAAACTTGAGAACATTCAAATTCTGCCTCAGACCAGCTACTTCTCCCCACCCATAGTATCTTAGAAAAACGCATCCACAGAGGGCAACCCATGGTTATTATTAGGCTTCGGCCCCAATGGAAGTACAGAACTCTCTTGGCTTAGACTGGAAAAGAGCCATAATCCTAAAACCAAAGTTGGACAAGTCCATAATCTCCAAATGTCTCCCCGCAAGACACTTACTAATTATAAAAGAGAAAAGAGTAACTTTTCAGTACAGAAACCTGCAAGGCACTACTTTAACCAAGTGATCAAAGTCTGCATCACCAATAATTAAACATATCAATACCATGTATCTTCCAACATGATGTACTAAGAAAGACACATCATTTCTGTGGTTTTCTTGCCAGATGCATGATCTCAATCAAATCATGAGAAACTATCAGACCAACACCAAGTGAGGGATTTTCTATGAAATAACTAACGAGGAACCTCAAAAGTATCAAGATTACAAGAGACAAAACACACATACATACACACACACAAACACAAGTTATCACAGTCTGGAAACAAAGGAGACAAAAAAACTAAATGCAATATGGGATCCTGGACGACATCCTAGACCAGAAAAAGAATATTAAATATAGTCTGTAAATTAATTAATATTATTATACCTATGTTAATTGCCTGGCCTAGATACTGACATTATTATTATTACTATGATTATTACTATGTAATATATTATCATTAAGAAGACCTTGACAAAGGATAAGAGGGAGCTCCCTGAAGTATTACTGCAACTTTTTGATGTCTCAAATTATCTGAAAATTAAAAACTATAAAAAGAAATACTGTAAGCAAATTAGGGTCTCAAATTTAGACTCTATAAATGTTTACAAATAATAAAAATAGGTTAAGTCAGGTTTTCTATCAGACTTTCCAACTTTAGAGGCTTGCTCATCTGAAAGTCTTATGCAAACTGACCAAAAAATACAATAATCCCTGTTATCTAGAACTTTACTACCTAAATATCTCCAAGCAGTACCACAAACGTCTAAAACATGCCCTGAATCTGTCCACATAGCCCTAAAGTGGAGATGTCAGATGGGATCAAATGCTCCATTCAGCATTCATGCAATTTCACATGTTTCCCCCCACTGCTAGATTCTCTTCCAAAATTTAAAACACCATCCAACAACTTTTAGCCCCATGTCAATCTCCCGACATGAAACAGGCTACACCTTAGTTGCTTTGGAAACTGGCAAAGCAATGCATGAATGTATAGCATCAAGTAAGGGAAATGAGCTTTGGGATAAAGACAACTAGGAGTCAGACCCTGACTCGGCTTAAATTATGTTCTAGCTCTGTGACAATGAACAAATAGGCTTTCTACAAAATCCTTCTTCTGCAAACTGGTGATAATAAAAAAAAAAATTCCTGGAAGAGTAGTTCTTACAGATCAGGTATGATGTGTATAAAAAGCTAACAGAGTTGATGAGTTCACAGAGAGCACTCTATAAAAGATTGCGCATTTACATGAATGAGTTGTTAGGAAGAGCAGGTGTTCTGGACTTTATAAAGGTTCTTCCTTCATTTTTTTACCATTCATTTCCATCCTCAGCTAGCATTTAATTCTACTTAAGGCAGCAATGTCTAATCCCCAAGAAATGTAGGTTATGCTGAGTTCCATGCTGAGCATAGCCTCCCTGGAGGGCCTACAGTGGAGGTTTGGGTCACTAAGTCTGCCATAAAATTTCCAGGTAATTGGCTATCTACTCAGTGACCTTTTTTAAGTTTATTTATTTTTGAGAGAGGAAGGGAGAGCATTCATGTGCGTGAGTGAGGGAGGGCAGAGTGAGAGAGAGGGAGACAGAGGATCTAAGTAGGCTCTACGCTGAGAGCCAGATGGAAGGCTCAAATCCAAGAACTGTGAGGTCATGACCTGAGCCAAAGTTGGACATTTAACCAACTGAGCCACCCAGTGCCCCTACTCAATGACCTTTTTTAGAACAAATAGAAGAATCAGTATGGATGGAAAAAGGCAACACACTGGAAGCTTAAGAATGACTTCAGGGGTGCCTGGGTGGCTCAGTTGGTTAAGTGTCCAGCTTAGGCTCAGGTCATGATCTCACGGTTTGTGGGTTCAAGCCCCACATCGGGCTGTATGCTGACACATAGCTCAGAGCCTGGAGCCTGCTTCAGATTCTGTATCTCTCTCTCTCTCTGACCCTTCCTTGCTCACACTATCTCTCTCTGTCTCTCAAAAATAAATAAAAAACATTAGAAAATTAAAAAAAGAATGACTTCAGCAGATAAAGTATCTCTACATATATACTTCAATTAAGCTAACAAACTTGGATTACCAAAATAAATATGACTAAGGACAGCTATATTATAAACTGGGACTGTTTGTGGAGGGCTGGGTACGAAACCAGTCTCCATGGTTGCCCCAAAGAAAAAAGACAGACACAAAGGTCTAGAGAAGGAAGGAAATCAACTTTTCATTCACACACTTTTATACTGTGTGATTTTTAAAACCATATTCATACTAGTTAAACACATTCTTAAATATATCATTTGAAAGTAAGAAAAGTGGCTCCATAAACACTAATGACTCCATTAAGCAGCTAGGCAGGTGGAGCATAGGAAGGGGGTCTTCGCTGAATTCCCAGCTCTTACATAAATAAACGCGGCTACTGTCTCATCTCATCCAGATAACAGACTAGACAAACCAAATATCTGGACCAACACTCAGGATATATTTCTGCAGCATCCTTTCCATCATGTGCATGTGAGAAGATACCGCCTTACAAATCAGTCAGTTCCAACCTTTGTGGAAGATCTGCTGTGCAGAGACTGGTACATTTCATCCAAATGCCCATTTTTAAGTAGAAATAAGTGAAACTCCCCACGCTAATGTCACTAGAGGTGAGAATAGCAGACTAAAAATAGAGGGTTGAGCATTGAAATTGGTTTCCAGAGTGGTAAAAAAGTGTTTGCCTTTGGGAGGCCATTAAGTGGGCAATGACTATCTGCTCTCTCCCCGCAGCCTCTGCACTTGTGACTCTTGTGAAGGTGACTGGATGATAAAAGTCAGGATGGTATGTCACGGAGGGGCATCATGAAAGACTTTGCAAATGAACAGAAATGGCAGGGCTTCCAAAGGAGACCTAGTTCTGATGCATCAATGCTCTCTTCTCAACTGAACCACAACCTGGGCGTCCCATCCTCCCCGACTTACTGAGGGAGGCCCCAGACATTCTCCTTGCTCTCTGATATTCATTGAGTACTTGCTGCAAGTCACTTCACGTGGCTCTTAGTCCTACTTTAGCATTAACTCTACTCTTCCATTTTGACATCATAATCCAATGACCACTATTTTCTATGAATTAATATTTCAGATGAGAGATATTCACAAAGAAGATTCAGGGTGCAAAATGATGAGTTGCTCTGGGGAGCTTGGAGTATAAGGCTTTATGCTTAGAGGCTGCCTATAACATTAACTGCCAGCCACAATCCTGACAATACAAAAAATAATAATAAATTTAAAAAATTAAAACATGTTTAGGATACATAAAGTACACAGTTTTAAGTTTACAACCTGATGACTTTTTACATGTTTCCAGCTGTATGACCACATTCCAGATAAAGTTTTGACTTCTGTGATCAGAGAATACACCTTATATGATTCCATTTAAATGAAGTAGAACAGGCAAAATTAATGCACTTGTAAATCCACCCCCAGATCCAAATAGAGAGCATTTCAACACCTGAGATGACTCCCTTTGGCACTCTCTCAGTCAATACCATCTTGACCAGAGTTAAATGCAATTCTAACACCATAGATTACTTTTGCATATTATTGAAATTCATCTAAATGGAATACCACAGTGTGGACTCTCTGTGTCCATCCAGATTGCTACATGCATCAGTATTTCTTTTTATGCTGAACAGAATACCACTGTGAATACACTACATTTTATTTCTCTTTTTTCCTATTCACAGACACTTAGGCTGATGCAGGTATTTACAATGTTGAGTAAAACCTCTGTGATCATCTTTATATATCTTTTTGTAGACATGGGTACTAATTGCTATACGGGATTGGAAATACTGAGTCACAGGGACAGCATTTGTTTAAACTCTGGGATGACAGTTTGGATCGCCCTGAGCAGATGCAGAGGACTCAGGAAAGTAGGGAAGGTAAGAGAAAGGTAAAGGCCAATGTGGTCCTCCTCAGGCCTCAGAATGCCCAATCTGCCTGCAAGTTCCTGATACTCCGCCTTTCCCCATTCCCTACTGTGGGGGGATGCCATATTAATCAAATAGTCTCCTTGAGGAGTCATCTGATATAATAAGAAAGAAGATAGTGAAACAACAATTCTGTGACAATCTTGCAGTACTTAGGCCAGTTTCCCTAACAGAACATTTCCTGTCCCAGAAGGAAGAGAGAGAATCAGTCACAAAGGAGTTAACAGCAAGAAGAGTCAAGTGATGTGCTCTCAGAACCAGGGTTTTGAGAGCTGGAGTCCAGGCACCCGCCTACCAGGCTTCCTTCATATTACCCTTGCTGTACTTTTCTCAACCAGGAACGGGCTTGCCAGAAGTCAGAAAGTGCCGGGAGGTGTTCCTCAGCTTTTCAAGGCTACCGGCACTGCTGTGACCTCAATGGAAGAGCTGTCAAGGAATGCGGCCACAATCACATGGGCGGCGGTTAAAGAGGACCACTTGGCACAGTGAAGAGGCGTCCTAAGGAAGGTGGGGAGGTTGGTGATATTGCAAACAGAAGGGATTTCTGAAGAAGTACAGGTCCTGATAGGCCAGGATACAGGCCTCAGATAAGCAATGAAAAGACTGGAGCCACATTTGATTATTTTTCTTTTCAATCACTGAAGAAGCTCAATAATCAGAGTCTCAGATAGTGGCTTTCAATTCTTGACTAAAATTAACAGAAAACAAGTGTGTGTGTGTGTGTGTGTGTGTGTGTGTGTGTGTGTGTATGAGAGTGTGTGTGTACATATATTCCACACATAAGTATGTGTGGAAGATAAATATAATAAATATGTATAAAATATATTTATATATTTTTTTCTATTTTTAATTTTTATTTTTATTAACATCCCAACCCTTGATATGCAAATCATTGCTCTTGGGGCACCTGGGTGTCTCTGTTGGTTAAGCATCTGACTCTTGACTTCAGCTCAGGTCATGGTCCCATGGTTCGTGAGATCCAGCTCTTCATCAGGCTTCAAGCTGTTAGCATGGAGCCTGCTTGGGATTCTCTCCCTCTTTCTCTGCCCCTCCCCTGCACAAGTGCATGCCTTCACTCACTCACTCTCTCTCTCTCTCTCTCTCTCTCTCTCTCTCTCTCTCTTTCTCTCTCTCTCTCTCAAATAAATAAACTTTAAAAAAGAAAAGAAAAAAAATCACTGCTCTACAAAGGTCTCCAAAGAGAAACCTGGGTGGCTCAGTTGGTTAAGCATCTGACTGCAGCGCAGCTCAAGTCATGATCTCATGTTTCATGGGTTCGAGTCCCGCATCAGGCTCTGTGCTGACAGCCTAGAGCCTGGAGCCTGCCTCAGATTCTGTGTGTCTCTCTCTCCCTGCCTCTCCCCCACTTGCACTCTATTTCTCTCTCTCTCTCAAAAACAAATAAACATTTAAAAAACAGTAAAAAAATAAATAAAAAGGTCTCTAGAAAAAACTCATCTGGCAAATAGCTTTAAATGACTGTATATTTCATAGGAGTTGTGTTCTTAAATGCCTTTTGGAACAAGCAGGAAATTTAAGAATATGAAGTACCTGGCATAAATAGAAATAAATGATGGAATAAAACAGACTGAAACAGAAAATATCAGCTCAGTTCACATAGTAAAGGTCAGTATTGTTTCATGAAGTCTCCATCATTTGTGAGTCTATGAAATATATTTTTTATTGGATACCATAATCACAAAAGTTTGAAAGCCATTGCTTAAAGCATAGTTATAGGGCTTCTCTAGTCACTAAGCAAGAGGACCTATGTCTAAAATATCAAGTGGGTGATTTGAGACCAAGTCTTCTTTGCAATAGGATCAAAAGATATGAAGGATTCGCTCCCTCAGATGGTAATGAAATTGAATTCCCCTACCCAGAAGACATCATTGCTCTCTCCACTACTCTCACCAACTTTTTGTCTGACAGAAAACAAACCTGCCTCCTTCACCAAGGTTGGGATATGAGCCTCACGGAGTGGTACTTTTTTTTTTTTTTAATATATATAATATGAAGGCACTAACATCTTCAGATTTTTTTAACTTTTTTTTTTTTTTAGAGAGAGAGAGAGGAGGAGAGGGAAAGAGAGAGGGTGGTACAGAGCATCCGAAGCAGGCTCCACGCTGACAGCAGAGAGCCTGATGCAGGGGATAAACTCATGAACCATGAGATCATGACCCGACCCGAAGTTGGATGCTCAAGTGACCAAGCCACACAGGTGCTCCTTCAGATTTTCTAAGTATATGAAAATATATTCACAATCTATGAGAATTCAATTTGTCCCCTTATCTTTTGTACTTGAAATTAATTCTACTGATATTTTTTCAGGACACTTTTCTTCTTTGATTTCTTTTTTTTTTTTTCAAATCTATTATTTTTCTTTAAGTAAACTCTACCTCCAACCTGGGGCTCAAAGTCATGACCCCAAGGTCAAGAGTCACATGCTTTACTAATTGGGCCAGCCAGACACCTTGTGTTTCACATTATTTTAAACCAACCTTGCTACCCAGAGTCAAGTTAGCATGATGTGGAGGACCCACTATGTCCCATTACAGTTTTTTGTGGGAGCATACATGCTCCCCATACCATTTGCAATTCCTATTCCTGTACCAACATGGTAAACATAAACCTCATTTTCCTGAAGATTGCACTATATTCTAGTGAGCTTTGGACATACAGAATACAAGACCGTTTGTTCATTTAGCAGAAATGGAATTCCTCTACCAAAAGATATTATCTTAACCTGGTGGTTCATGCACAAACTTGATATAAAAAAAATTACACCTTTATTTTCACATCAAACTAAAGTTTAGCACTTCCTTCAAGTATAAATGTAGGCAACAAACCTCAATATTATTTGCAGTACCTATGGTTGTGTTACAGATATTTCCATATAACATCAGAGATGTTACAAATATCTCAAAGTATCACTGATGCTTTTCATTATGTTGAAACAAGACAGTTATTTAACCTAATATTAGGTCTCTTTAAAGTGTTAAGTATCATATGTATTGTGATATTTTTAAGATTTGATAACTATTTCAATATAATCAATTTACTTTATAATCCTATATATTTTATGTTATGCATTTAAATTTTTTTTACATTTATTTATTTTTGAGAGACAGAGTAAGACAGGGCACAAGCGGGAGAGGGGCAGAGAGAGAGGAGACACGGAATCTGAAGCAGCCTCCAGGCTCCGAGCAAGCATTCAGCACAGAGCCTGACACATGGCTGGAACCCAGGAGAACCCAGGAACCACGAGATCATGACATGAGCCAAAGTCAGATGCTCAACTTGAGCCACCCAGGTGTCCCAGTATGTTACGCATTTTTAAATTATTGTGAGAAAAATCCACAAGGCTCACCAGATCCCTAAGGTATGTCAAAGTTTAGAACATGCCCAGCTCAGATTAGCACAATATAAGTTTTAATTAGACAAATAAAAATAAATTTCATTAATTACTGGTGGGAAGTGGTACAGAGTCATGGTCTGGGAAAGCTAGGTGATAGAAGGAACCAAGTTAAAAAGAAAATGGGAAAAAAAATACTTTCACAAAGTAAAACCCCATTATGTACTATATGATCCTATTAATGCATGATTATATAATTTAATGCTTATTTATAAAGTAAGGCTTAAAAACAAAAAAGCACATTTTAAAAATCTTATAGGTGTTTGAAGTCACTCTTTTCTAGCACTATAAAGATAAAATATTCCTTAAAAAAGCCAGAAACAGGACTTTTGCAAAAAGACCACAGCAAATTTAACCACTGAGACTACACCGGGCCTTTCTTAGTGTAGATCAAGTCCCTGTTATTGAACTACAGCAGATTTTTATTAAAAAATAAGACAGGTGAGGTTTAAGAAAAGCATTATCATCTATACTGTGAAAAATCTCTTTAACCTTGTAGCTTTTGGGCAGCTCACTTGGGGACACCCCCAAAGAAATGGCAATTAATGTGTTATAAGATAGATTATGAGAAAGCCAAACCACCACTTTTTGGGGTCTCCCCAGGAAATCCCCCATCAACTACAGACCTCGTATCACAGTGACACTTTCTGAACTTGCCATGTCTGAGAATTATTCTTTCATCTAATAAAGTCCAAAGTGAGCCTCGGACTTTCTGAGTTATCTTTTCTGCAAATAGAGTCATGTCCCAAGATTAGACTACTCACTAGGCTCCATCTCCCCTCAATATATTTTCCTTACTGCAGCCAAAACCATTGTTTTTTTTAATATTTATTTATTTTTAAGAGAGAGAGACAGAACATGAGTGAGGAAGGGGCAGAGAGAGATGGAGACCCAGAATTTGAAGCAGCCTTCAGTCTCTGAGCTGTCAGCACAGAGCCCAACATGAGGCTCAAACCCACAAACCATGAGATCATGACCTGAGTCAAAGTGAGATGCTCTACTTACGGAGCCACCCAGGTGACCCCAAAAACATTGTTTCTGAACTCATATGTGATTCTCTCAGTCTCTTCCTCCAAAAAACCGTTCAGGCTCCTGTTTCTCTTAAGATCTGGACAAAACTCCTTACACAGCCCCACACAGCGCCACCTGACCCCAGCTCTCCAGCCTTACCCCCCACCACCACACGCCCCCCTTCGCCACTTGCAGCATCCCAGGTCTCTCCAGTCCCCTGTAACTCTCCATGCCACCCTGTACAGGACCTTCGCATGTGTTCATACCTCCACCCTCTTCCCACCTTCTTCCCACCCTCTTACCAAGGTAAAGCTTTTGCATCCTTTCGATCTCAACATCAATCCAAGCATCAGTGTATCAGGGAAGCCACCCACACCTCCCTGATTACCATGTTTCATCAAGTTGATGATGCATGTGTCTTTGCCCTTAAGCGTGAGAGTACGTCCTATAAGTAAATGGACTCTTCCAATCACTACTAGCCCAGGTTCAAGTCAAATTCTTCCAGCAGAATTTGCACTTGCCTCTACCAGTCATCTCAGGGAACCACCAATCTGGAATCACTTTAAATTCATTGCTTGAGCTTTTTGGGCACGGTATCAATGTGAATTCAGATGGAAAACACTAAGTACTGACTTAGCATCAGAATTCTCAAGGGAGTTTTATTTTCCTCCTACCACTCAGTGCCAAGGTTGAGACCAGCAAGTCTCCTTGCTGTCCCTTACTCTGAGATCATTTATTTCTTATTTACCCTTTCATTGAGTGGGAAAGCCCTCTGGTATCCCAGCTTAGTGTGGCATTCCCTGTTAGAATTTTCATTGTAAGTGATTTTTTTTTCTTGGTACATAGGATAACCATGTATGATATAAAGATCCCCTCTAAGTTTTGAAGAAATACAGAGATTTAAATTCCCCAGTTTTCTTACTTGCCACAGTTGTAGTTTCAGCTTTATTCCTATTATGTGACTAAATCTACCTCCCTTACTAGACTATAAGCTCCAGGAGGACTGGGATATGAGACTTCATTTTTTTTTCACCATTGTAACCCTAGAAGCTTGCACAAAGCTTGATTGAATATTAGGTGCTCATTCAATATCAACTGAATGAATGAATGAATTAATGGGTTGATGGAAAAAAGGATGAATTAATGAGATAACTCCTCTGCAGCATAGCTAATACATATACTGTGCATATTATGGCCCATCTGACTTACCGCCTTTCCAAATCAACTGGACTTGTGATCCTTCATATTTAGTGCCACAGAACTAGAAATCCACACCGGAGCAGCGACACACACTTCCCAGCCCATCCAGATCCTTTAAAACTCTACTCCATTCCTCTTTTACCTCTCAGATCACTTCCTGCCTTCTGCCTTTCCTTTTTCCTCTCTCCCTAATTCTCCACCTCTGACTCTTTGGCTGTAGAGCCCTGAGACAAACAAGAGGTGTGCACCAGTACTGACCTGACTGGACTCGACCCACCAGCCACATCCTCTGGTTTTCCCTGGCAAGACACCACTATTTATTTTGAGGGGAGGTGTGGAGCAGCCAAGAGCCCTGTGCCTCATACCCAAGTGAGCATCAGCCTTTGACTCTTCAAAGCCAAGTGAGATTCCGGTTTTTTAGTCTCCAGAGTCCCTAGCTCCATCATTGTACCTCAGCTAACCCATCCCACCATACTTTCCTCAGTTATGAGGATATTTTTCTCGAGACTCTAATTAAGCTCTTTTTGCCTAGGGACTACATACAAGAAATTGTGGTTAAGAGCCCTAGATTCGTAGTCAGACAACTACATTTGAATCCTTGCTCTTCCACTCTGTGGTCTTGGGTGAATTCCTTAACTTCTCTGTGGCTGTCTCCACAGTAATAAAATGAGGGGAACAGCTGCCCCCATGTCTTGTAGAGTGTAGGCGAAGCAGACTCCCAGTGATACTGCCTTTGGGACCATCATCCCCTGGCTTGGAACCAGAGGTTTTTACTGTTTTTCTGACTTATTCTGTTCTGAGGTTCAGTGTCCTGAACTCTAGGACTGGAGACCTGCCTAGAGACAATGCCACCTGCTACTAGATGCTCTTGACACCTGTTGTTTATCTGCCTTCCTGGCATCCAGGTATCACCAGTTCTCAAACACTCACATTATCTGCTCTACCCACCAGTAACAACCTTAGAGCTCATGTGATCTTCACGCCTAAACATGATTCTCACTTGAAGTCTGCCAGGTCTTCTCTGACATTCCACCTACCTGGCTGGAGGGCAATCTACCCATAAGCATCACCCTATCTCTGCTTTACTATTTAGTTTCCAAGATTCATCCCTACCCTGTCTGGCCACTACTACAACCTTCAGAACCCAAGTTCTGTCACCAGAGTCACTTCTGATTTAAAAGACATAAATAAAATGCAATAAATGATCTCCATCAAAGCTGACTTCAGGCCAAGTTTCCAAAGTCAGTAAAAACTCTCATATCCCCGTGACATTTTAGCCTCTATCCCACATGGGTCCTCACACTGTCATGTAGCTTCCTTCTCTTCCTCCTTTGCCCAAAGTCTCACTACTTACTTCCCTTCTCACACCAACCATCAAGACGTATAAAGTCAATGTCCTATTCTCTCCACATCCATTTGTCAACAATAACTAAGGGCATCTGTATCTGCTATTATAAGAAGCGATTTTCATACAGGTCATCAGTGGGTGTTGAAACCATTGGGTAAAATGTTGAAGGTGAAGAGGGTATCTTAGTCTCAAAGTATTACTCCATCTCGAAGTCTTACTCCATGGATGGTCTATTGATTACGATGCAGAAAGGCAATCTTTGCAAGGAAGAAATCAAGGGAGACAACACTCAACCAAACTTAGGCTATGATCAAATTTAACATCATCAATAGGGGAACAAACTGGCATATGCCTCTTGGCAACATGTACCAAGAAGAACCCATTATAGCTTATGAATTACTCTTGCCAAAAATATTTAATATGTATATAATCCTAAGGAAATAAACAGATGAATCCAAATTCAGAGACACTAGCCTGACACTACTCTGAAAGTGTTAAAAAAAGAGGGGGGGGCAATTAAGGAGGAAAAAAACTAACAAATTCACTGAATGAGTATACATGATCTTTGGTTTAAAAAACAAAAACATATATAAAGTACATATTGGGATAACTGCAGAAATTTGAATATGGACTGTATATTATGTATATATCTAATTAAATTATCTAAATTACTTTTCTTGAGTGTAATCATTGTACTGTGTTTATACAGGGATGTTATGCTGTGTGAAACTTACTTTCATATACACATAAATAGAGATACACATACATACATACTCAGAAACAGAGAGAAGAGAGTATGCAAATGTGGCAAAAGATTAACTGGTGATCTAGATAAAAGGTATAAGTTGTCTACTACAATGTTTTTCCAACTTGGTATTTAAAAGGAACTTGGTATTTAAAATGGAAAGCGCTCTACCTTCAAAGAGTTCAGGCCCTTCAAAGAAAAGTGATGCTGGACTCTCGTTCGTACTGAGGTTCCTTCCCTCTCTTGCAGCCAGCCAGCAGGTGCCAAATCATGAGATGGGTACAATGCTTCACAAGCACTTCGCCTACAGTATGCCATTGATGACCAATCTGTGAAGGAGGCGGGGCAAGTGCTGTCACATTCACTTCCATTTGTTTACAAATGAGGAATCAGAACCCAAGAGAGAGGTTGTATCTGGCTCCAGTCACAACAGCTCTGTACTTGGCAAAAGTAGGTCTTAATCTCCATCTACCCTTCCATTCTGGGTCAGTATTTTTTTTCTCCACAACAACTGCTGTTAACAATACTATGACTATTCATTCACTTCATGGACTAAGGGGTGCCTAACTGGCTCAGTCAGTAAAGCATGTGACTCTTGATCTCAAGGTCATGAGTTCAAGCCCCACATTGGGTATAAAGATTACTTTTAAAATAAATAAGTAAAACCACATTATAAAAAAAATAGAAGACTATCATTTCATTAATTAATATTTATTGTGTGTCAACCATATGTTCAGGATTACAGATATAGAAAGCTGAATAAAATATTTATCAACAATAATCATAGAGCATTTATTCATTCAATAAATTCTTGCTAGTTTCCAAATGCCAGGCATTGGGCTGGAAGTGGGGATACATGGTAAATGAGACCTTCTAGGGGAGCACAGTCCAGAAAAGGAGACTAGCTTTGGACACAATGTGAAGATCACCATCAGAGTAGAAATCACAAATGCTCTAGCCAATTGAAAAAGACCACTTCTCCCTCCTTTACCATAATGATAATCCTACTTTATTGGAATTACTTGGTGTTTTTTTGTTTTGGTGTTTTTTTGTTTTGTTTTGTTTTGTTTTTTAGTTTCTTTATTTTGAGAGCCATGTAGAGAGAGCATGAGCCAGGAGGGGCAGAGAGAGAATCCCAAGCAGGCTCTGCACTGACAGTGAACAGCCAGATGCAGAGCTCAAACCCATGAACCATGAGATTATGACCTGAGCTGAAACCAAGAGCTGGATGCTGAACCAACTGAGCCAACCAGGCATTACTTGCTTTAATATTCACCTTCCTCCCGCCTTCCCCGGGGTGCCTGGCGCCTCAGTTGGTTGAGCAACCTACACTTGGTTTCAGCTCAGATAACGATCTCATGGTTTGTGAGTTCGGGCCCTTCATCGGGCTCTACACTGTCTTAGTGTGGAGACTTTTGGGATTCTCTCATTCCCTCTCTCTCAAAAAAATAAATAGACAGATAGATAGATAGATCTCTTCCTTCTCCTATTAGAGCATCTGACCGCTACAGCAGTCCCTGTTTATCCACCTAGGGATACCTCCAAGACCCTCATTGGGTACCTGAAACCACAGATAGTACCCGAACCTTACATACAGTGTTTTTTCCGTACATGCTGTTTTTTCCCTACATACATACCCATGATGAAGTTTCATTTATAAATTAGGCACGGCAAAACTAATAATAAATTAGAACAGTTACAAGAATATGTTGTAACAGGGGCGCCTGGGTGGCTCAGTCAGTTAAGCGTCTGACTTCGGCTCAGGTCATGATCTCACTGTTCCCGGTTTTGAGCCCTGCGTCTGGCTCTGTGCTGCCAGTTCAGAGCCTAGAACCTGTTTCAAATTCTGTGTCTCGCTCTCTGTCTCTGTCCCTCCCCCACTCATGCTCTGTCTCTCTCTCAAAAATAAGCTTAAAAAAATTAAAACAATATATATATACTGTAACAAAAGTTCTTTAATATGGTCTCCCTCTCTCTCATAATACTTTACTGTCCAGTACTCACCCTTCTTGTGACGTTGTGAGATAATAAAATGCCTACGTAATGAGACGCGGTTGAGGTGAACGTCGCAGGCATTGTGACGTCAGAAGGAGGATGACCTGCTTTCCCACAGTGCTTGGCGGCAGGGAGCCGAAACCGGAAAGTCGCTAATGAAGGAGAGCTCCGTTGTATGCGAAGCACTGAGCAATAGTGTCAGAAACAGAGGTGTGAGTAAATATGCGGAAAACAAAGAAAGGAAAGAAAGGACCAGCGGGGAGGGAGGGAGGATGGAAGGTGTATCTCTGATTCTGAAATCCAGTCTACCCAGTTTCGTTATATAAGTGTTTATAGCGCCTCCTCTTCTCACACCTATTTGTCAACCAGCAGTAGCCTGGCCATGAGACAACGTCTCATTGTCTTTGATGCTACAGCTCCAGAGAAGTGAGGAAAGGAAGCCGTGTGGGTGAGGCATGTCCACAGAATCAGATCCTATCCACCAGCCAACACAGCCCACAAATTCTCCTGAGGGCAAAGCTTCATGAATTGCTTTAGGTATACCCATAGAGGTCTTCGGGTAGTTCACAGAAGAATCCTCTCCGTGTCCCTGGCTTCATGCTCAGCTAAGAGCTAGACATTTCATCAGTGTTGCTATAAATGGAATTGAAAAGAGTTGTATGGAAGGAATTAAGTCATCAGAACCATAATATGTGTGTGGGTGTGTTCATCAATTACCGATGTCTTCGAATAGACACCCTGCAGAAAACCTAGCATGAGTTCCCAAATTCTTAAAAATTCTAAGGCCTCCTGCAGATACCTGACCTGTGCCAAGTTTTAAATATTCCAGCAGATGAGGAAGAATATGATGCTAAGGAGTCTCTTAGATGTTTTTCCAGCTCATACCTACTTCAAGGTACTTGATGCAGTTCTGTGATTAGAATTATCACTGTCATTCTAAAGAGAGTGTAATTCAAATGCAGAGGAAATCACATAACAATATATACCATATCCTCCAGGGCTCAGACATGAGGACCGGAATTGACCAGATCAGGAGGTTAAAGCAGAGCAGAGCTGTAGCAAAATCAAAACAAAACTGGTGCCATGATTTCCATGTTCTTCATACATGGAAGCTTTCTACTTTCTGCAAATTAGAACTTCCCACAGTTTCTCGCATGGCTAATATTTACCCCTTACTCCTCATGAATCCCTTGAAAGCAGATCGCTCTCTCTCTCCTTTGTCAATTACACTTTGTGTTCTTCCAAAAAAGGAAAAGATGAGCCCAGTTCTTTCTCCCTGCTTCCCCATTTCATTATGAAACTAAGCATATTCAGATATTTCACTGACTCCTTCAGATAATAATAATAGGGTAATGCTTATGGGTGAAAGCATTTAATACATTAATATATTTTCTCAAGGTTAACATTTTACTAAAATCTTTAATTTCCCAAAGCAAGGAGTGAAAAGAAAGGATGAAGTCTGTTTGCACTAAGAAAGAATACTGGTATTTACTTCTTAGGAAGCAAAGATGGCCACTATTTTCTTTTAAATAAAGAAAAGCAAATAGATTTCCTAAGATAGGGTTGGTGATCCAGAAATCATTTAGGATAATAATAATAATTTGTTTAGGGATTACTATATAAGGTATATACTACTATTAAGCCTTTTAACAAATGAAGAAATCATAGCTTGGAATGGTCAACACTTGCCCCCAAGGTCATAAACCTACCACGTGATGGAACTAAAGTGGAATCCAGGTAGTCAGACGCCCCCAGTGAAGGAATAAATTTCAAAGCAAAAAATAATAGTTTCTCACTGCAATGAAAATATATTTCCCTTAAACCTTGATGTAACTCATCTGTCCATAAATACAGGCAATCGTAATACACCTTAGGTAGATGTGGCCTGAAAACACAGCTCCTGGCTTCATTTGTATGCTGGAAAATTTAGTTGTCAATATTGATTAGTCAGAAGCTATTTCCTTCACAGGCCAAAACCATTTTAAATCTTCTGAAAGTGATAAACATCAAATTCTAAAGTGAAGTCCCTTATTTACATAGTGATTGTGCACATTGTTGCCATTTCTGGGACACTTTACGATTTTTTATTGACTAGCACATGGCAGACATTCATTAAATGCTGCATTAAGTGAAATGAATGAGTAAGTAAATGACATTCTGTCTTGGGCAAATGCTTAAGACCAAATCCGACTGGGTGCTCTGATCCTTGGCTACTAGAATTACCTTTTGTCACCTAACAAGTTACCCCAAAACTTAGTTTGTTAAAACAATAACAGTTTACTATTTCTCATGATTCTACACCATGCTCCACATGGTGTTGGCTGGGTCACTCATGCGGCCCCTTGCAGTGAGGAGCTGGGCTGGGGTGCCTCAGTGCTCTGCTTGCATTATTTCTGTCTCATCTAAGAATTCCACACCACACTCTGCCTCTCTGTGCAGCAGAGTTCCCTGAACTTCCATGCAGCAGCTGGGTTCCAGAAGAAAGCCTTCCAAGAAGACTGGGCCCAAAATGCAGACACTTACAAGGTACTCATATGGTTGAACACAGACTCAATGTGGGAGAGGACAGTAGAGAGCATGAATCCAATGGTGTGGTTCATTTAAACAAATGGTATACAAGTCTACCTCATAGGTCAACTTGTTTCCACTTCTTATCTCTTTGTTTCCTCTTTTTATCTCTTTGAGTACAAACTGGTCTGGAATAGTAGTAGAGTTTAATCATCAGGATCCTTTTAGTTAGAAGTAACAAAAATTCAACTCAGACAAACTAAAGTAAAAACCAAAATATATAGACTCATGTAATTATAAATTCAGGCATAGAGGGATCCAGGTGCTCAACTGTTGTGTTTGAGACTCTCTCCCCCTTCATCTCTTGGTTCTACTTGATTAGACAGTTACCTGTTTTGATTAGAGCCCTGGCCACAACCTCTTCTTGTTCTTTCTTTTGGGATGAGTTCCTCCATGTTGGCATTTTGTCTAGGTCTCTGTCTTCTGTGTGTTAGAGAAGTCTGCCAAATTTCCTGCTTCTGAGAGTAAAAATGGCTATATTATTAAGATGATGTGGGGAGGGTAGAAATAGGGGGACCCTAAGTCTCCTTGTCCCTCAAACACAGCAGAGTTGAGGCCAAAGTTCCCCCACCAGGACAACCTAGCAAGCCATAGATGTGTGATTGCAAACTGGGAGAGATACAATGGGCCTCCTAGGCACGGAGGGGAGGGATCCCCTTCTGCGAAGAAACAAAGGGAAGAGAAAGAGAAGCTGAGGAGGCATAGGACTGTATCTGGACAAGAGAAAAACCAGGACTGGGACACAGAAAGATCCAGTCTAAAACTGTGGGGCTTCCTCTGGATGGGGCCTGCCGCCCAGTTCACACACCTGGTGGGAAGGGGATCCAGCCCTTGGCTCGGTAAGGCGTTCAGAGGCTCAGTCTGCAGTGGGAGAAAGCAATGCCCTGCCTGGAGTGCTGTGAGAAGAAGGTATATAACCTCTTCTCAGAGGACAAAGACTGCCTGCGCCTACCAGCCAGAGGCTATATATCACTGAACAGAGAGTGGTTTGGGACACCCGGTCCACGGAGGAGAGTCCAGGGCGTCGCCATTTTTCTCCCAATCACCAACAAGATGGGGCCTCAGGAAATGGACAGCCACCGCAGGGGACGAAGACCATCTACACCAAACCACACCCCTCAGCACCTAGTAACTGCCTGTCTGTATCTATACGCTGAGGAATCAGACAGCCCCTCCTCCAGACCAGCACTGCCACCAGTTCCTAGGTGCCCTGTCGTTTTACATTTTTTATTTAATTCTTGGGCAATTCATATTATATATTTTTTTCCTCTTCCTTTTCTCCTTCTTATTTCCTCCCTCTTCTAGTCTAGTTACTCTGGTTGTTGGTTTAAGCAGACATATTTAATGTATTCTCTTATACCTGTTCTATATCTCTTTCTTTATCCCCCCCCCCCCGCCCCCTCTGGATTAAGCCATAGAGTTTCTCTGCCTGGTCAATTTTCTTTTCTTTTTCCCTGCCCCAGTCATATCTCTCTTTGTATGGGATAAGGCCTCTTCCATCAACAATGCCACCATCCCATTGTTTTGGTGTAGCTGGTGTTTTTAGTGTTTTTACTGTTTTGTTTGTTTTCTTTTCCAGGGCTACTTCAGTGAACAAATCTAAGCACACCTGGTGGAGGGTCCTAAACATCACTACAGGTAGGGAGATAAAGCAACCAGAGTCACAACAACAGAGAGCACGTAACACTCTAGTAAGCACCTCCTGAAGGGCCAGGCCCTGGACAGTGTATGACCCCTCTTTAACATAGTAGTGCCTACAGGTGCTGGACATGTCACAAGCTTTTAAAACACATAAGGGACAGAAAACTAGCCAAAAGTATGAAACAGAAGAATTCTCCTCAAAAGAAATTCGAGGAAGAAATTGACAGCTAAAGAATTGATCAAAACGAGAGGCTCCTGAAGGGCAACTTGAAACTGCCCTCAAGAGGCTGAACTTTTTTCCTCAAATTTATACTGGAATTAAATTAGACACCCCCAGTTCGCTTTCTCCAAGCCTACCCGCCTCGCCCCGCCTGTTTTCTGCTAAAAGTAGAGAAAAGAAAATAGAACGAACGGGCACCAACTAGCTCATTTTTTTTATCCCTCCAGAAAAGTTGCTTAAAAATGGATTAAAAAAAAAAGAATTGATCAAAACAGTTGTAAACAATTAATTGAACAAGAATTTAGAATTATAGTCATAAGATTCATTGCTGAGCTTGAAAAAAGCATAGAAGACAGCAGAGAGTCTATTGCTGCAGAGATCAAAAACTAGAAAATAGTCGTGATGAATTTTAAAATGCTGTAAATGTGTTTAAAAATAAACTAGAGGTGGTGACAGCGAGGACTGAAGAGGCAGAGAGAAGAATCGGTGTAATAGAAGATAAAATTATGGAAAAAGATGAAGCTGAGAAAAAGATACATTAAAAAAAAGTCTGGACCACGAGGGGAGAATTAGACTACTAAATGATTCAATGAAATAGAATGAACACATTTCTAGAAACATATAAACTACCAAAACTGAAACAGAAAGAAATAGAAAAATTGGGGGCGCCTGGGTGGCTCAGTCGGTTGAGCGTCCAACTTCAGTTCAGGTCATGATCTCATGGTTTGTGGGTTCAGGTCCCACGTCAGGCTCTGTGCTGACAGCTAGCTCAGAGCCTGGAGCCTGCTTCAGAGTCTATATCTCCCTCTCTCTCTGACCCTCCCCTGCTTGCACTGTCTCTCTCTGTCTCTCAAAAAGATAAATAAAAAATTAAAAAATTTAAAAAAAGAAATAGAAAAATTGAACAGACATATTGAACAGAACATAATCAGCAAAGAAATTGAATCAGTAATCAAAAATGCCAATAAACAAAAAAATGTCCAGGCCCAGATGTCTTCCTAGGAGATTTCTACCAAACATTTAAAGAAGAGTTAATATCTATTCTCAAACTATTTCAAAAAATAGAAATAGAAGAAAAAATTCTAAACTCTTCAATGAGGCCAGGATTACCTTGATTCTAAAACCAGACAAAGATCCAACAAAAAGGAGAATTACAGGTTAATATCCCTGTAGAATATGGATGCAAAAATTCTCAACAAGATACCAGCAAATTGAACAGTACATTAAAAGAATTAACCACCACCATCAAGTTGGGTTTATTCCTGGGCTGTAAGAGTGGTTCAATATTCACAAATCAATCAACGTGATACATTAATAAAAGGATAAAAACTATTTGATCCTCTTAATACATGCAGAAAAAGCATTTGACAAAATCCATTCTTGAGGCAAACCCTCAATGAAGTAAGAACAGAGGGAACATATCTCAACATCATAAAGACTGTATGCAAAAGACCCACAGGTAGTACACTCAGTGGGGAGAAACTGAGAGCTTTTCCTCTGTGGTCAGGAACAAGACAGATGTCCACTTGCACTTTGTTATTTAATATAGTATTGGAAATCCTAGCCTCAGCAATCAGACAATAAAAAGAAAAGGCATCCAAACTGGCAAGGAAGAAGTCAAAATTTCACTATTCACAAACATGATAATCTATGTAGAAAATCCAGAAGACTAGAAGTGATACCAAATTCAGTAAAGTTACAGGATACAAAATCAACATGCAGAAATCTCTTCCATTTCTATATGCCAATAATGAAGCAGCAGGAAGAGAAATCAAGGAATCAATCCCATTTGCAATTACACAAAACCATGAGATACCTAGGAATAAACCAAACCAAAGATGTAAAAGATCTTTACTCTGAAAACTACTTATGAAATGAATTGAAGATGACACAAAGAAATGGAAAAACATTCCATGCTCATGGATTGGAAGAAAAAATATTGTTAACATGTCTTACTACCTAAAGCAATCTACATATTTAATGCAATCCCTATCAAAGTACTATAAGCATTTCCCACAGAGCTAGAACAAATAATCCTAAACTTCATATGTAACTACACACACACACACACACACACACACACACACACAAATAACCAAAGCAATCCTGAAAAAGAAAAACAAAGTTGAATATAACACACTTTAAGCTATATTAAAAATCTGTAGTCATCAAGATAGTATGGTACTGGCACAAACACAGACACATGGATCAATGGAACAAAACAGAAAACAGAGAAATGAAACCATAACTGGATGATCGACTAATCTTTGACAAATCAGGGAAGAATATTCAGTGGAAAAACCAGTCTCTTCAACAAATGGTGTTGGGAAACTGGACAGCAACATGCAGGGGAATGAAAATGGACCACTTTTTACAATCACAAAAATAAATTCAAAATGGATGAAAGACCTAAATGTGAGACAGGAAATCATCAAAATCCTAGAGGAGAACACAGGCAGCAAACTCTTTGACACTGACCATAGCAATTTCTTACTAGACATGTCTCCTGAGGCAAGGGAAACAAAAGCAAACATGAACTATTAAGACTTCGTCAAGATAAAAACTTCTTCACAGTGAAGGAAACAATCAACAAAACTAAAAGGTAAGTTACAGAATGGGAGAAGATATTTGCAAATGACATATCAGAAAAAGGGTTAGTATCCAAAATCTGTAAAGAACTTATCAACATTTCAACATCCAAAAAACAAATCATTCAGTGAAGAAATGGGCAGAAGACATGAATAAACACTTTTCCAAAGAAGACATCCAGATGGCTAACCAGACATATCAAAAGATGCTCAAAATGACTTTTTATCAGGGAAATATAAATTAAAACCTCAATGAGAGGTGCCTGGGTGGCTCAGACACTTAAGCGCCTGACTTTGGCTCAGGTCATGATCTCACAGTTCATGAGTTCGAGCCCAGCATCGGGCTCCGTGCTGACAGCTCAGAGCCTGGAGCCTGATTCAGATTCTGTGTCTCCCTCTTCTCTCTGCCCCTCCCCCACTCATGTTCTGTCTCTCTCAAACATAAACTTAATAAAAATAAAAAATAAAAACCATGATGAGATACCACCTCACACCTGCCAGAATGGCTAAAATTAACAACACAGGAAACAACAGATGTTGGCAAGGATGCAGAGAAAGGGGAACCCTCTTCTAGAATGCAAACTGGGCACAGCTACTCTGGAAAACAGGATGGAGTTTTCTCAAAAAGTTAAAAATAGGACTACTCTGCAACCCGGCTGTTGCACTACTAGGTATTTACCCAAAGGATACAAAAACGCTGATTTGCAGGAACACATGCATCCCAATGTTTATAGTACCATTATCAACAATAGCCAAATTATGGAAAGAGCCCCAAAAGTCCATTGACTGATGAATGGATAAAGAAAATTTCGTATGCGTGCATATGTGTGTGTGTGTGTGTGTGTGTGTGTGTGTGTGTGTGTGATAGAATATTACCCAGCCATTAAAAAGAATGAAATTATGCCATTTGCAATGATGTGGATGGAGCTATAATCTATTTTGCTAAGCTAAACAAGTCAGCCAGAGAAAGACAAATACTATATGATTTCATGCATATGTGGTATTTAAGAAACAAAGATGAACATAGTAGAAAGAGTAAGAAAAAAAGAGAGGGGCTCCTGGGTGGCTCAGTTGGTTAATTGTGCAGCTTCGGCTCACGGTTCGTGGGTTCAAGCCCCGCATCAGGCTCAGTGCTGACAGCTAGCTCAGACCCTGGAGCTTCTCTTCAGATTCTGTATCTCCCTCTCTCTCTGACCCTCCTCTGCTCACGCTGTCTCTCTCTGTCTCTCAAAAATAAATTTTAAAAAAAAAGAGAAAGAAGCAAACCATAAGAGACAGTTTAGAGAACAAAGAGGGTTGATGGAGAAAGGTGGGTGGGGAGAGCTAAATGGGTGATGGCATTGAGGAGGACACTTGTGATGAGCACTGACTGGGTGTTGAATGTAAGTGATGAATCAATTCTATTTCTGAAACCAATATTACACTATATGCTAACTAACTAGAATTTAAATAAAAATGAAACAAAGAAAGAAAGAAAGACATTTACCATGTGATGAAAAAAAATCAACAATCCATATTTAAATGGTCTCACAGTCTTAGGAGAGAGCCCTCTATTGTTTTTGATTTCTCAAAAGGAACAATTTCCAATGAGCCAGTGGAAAGGACATTTTTAGTCTGCTTTTTACTATAAGTATAGCAGTACCAGTTGCTATTGCTGTATACCAAATTTTTGTACAACTTAAGTGGTTTAAAGTGACATAAACATAAAATATAGTAATTTTATGATCTCATGGTCAAGTCAGTTTATGATCTCATGGTCTCTCTGGGTCAGAAACTTGATACTGGTTCTGTGGAGCAGTTCTGGCTTAAGACTTCTCACATGGTTATAGTTATACAGTGACTGGAGCTAGAAGGGAGGTAGGGGAGTGGGGTCAGAAGGAATAGATGGGAGTTGGCCAGGCATCTCTAAGTACAGTTTCAGAGCTTCTCCATGTGGTCTCTCCACGTGGGATAATCTGAGCTTCCTCATAGCATGATGGCCTGGTGGCCTGCTTACATGGCAGCACAGGCCTCCAGAACACATATTCCAACCAGCAAAGGAAAAGATGCATCATCTTCTGTGACCTAGACCCAGAAGTCATGCTACATCACTTCTGCATTCTACAGCTTGTGAGACATAGATTCAAGAGAAGAGAACTTAAACTCCACCTTTTGATGGTGGGGCAAGTATTTATAAGGACACGTGGACTCGGGGTACCTGGTTGGGTCTATTGATTAAGTGTCTAACTCTTAGCTCAGGTCATGATCTCATGGTTCGTGGATTCAAGCCCCGCATTTCTGGTTTCACTTCAACATGTAGAGAGCTTCGAAGTCAAATCTCTCATCCTTACAACCTAAAAAAGTAAAACAAAGAAAAACAACTTTTCCCAGGCCCATCAGGGAACTGACATCGCAGGGCAGACTGCCAATCCCAAATCAGGGGAGACAGAGAAACCCAGAGTCACAGACAAGATCCCCTTCCCTGGATGAGGAGCCGCTGGCACGAGCAGCTGGTAGGGAACGACCGTTGTGACAAATCGCTGAGGCTGACAGTGGAGCAGCCTGAGACTGAGAAACTCCTGGGGACCACACTGTTGCGGGGAGGGGGGTTCCCCCACTTCAGTTCATTTTACCTTCAAGAAAACTACAAAGTTCTCATGATAAGGATCAGAGAAAGATTGGGTGGATTTGGCAGAGGAAGGAGAATAATTGTGAAAAAGGTCCAAAGTGCTCTCTATAACGCAGGTCTACTTCCCAGGGGAGGAAGATCCCCACCTTGGGGGAAAGGATACTCCTCCTACAGCACCTCATCTACCTTTGCAGTCTTGCTTCAGGAGGGAAAAAAAGCTCGTTCACCCCATCAACACTTAAGAAGGTCACAGCCCTAAGACACACGCCTGCTAAAAGACTGAGGTTTCATCTTAAAATTGTACAATGCTTCCCCTCCCCCACACTATCCCAGCACCTCAGCAGGCCTCCACTATCACAGCAGGTTACAGATGAAGGAACCTATGATTTGCAGACTCTAAGTAAGAGTTCTAGGGTATCCCAAAAACTACAGGAGAGAGAAAACAAGGAACCTGAAGCCTCTGGCACCTACAGCCACGGCAAACATGAAGTGCACCCCATCTCCTAGCGAGGTTAACATAAATATTCCCAAATCCTATTGAACTCACTTCCTAAATTACCCAATACAACATGACCAGCTTTCAACAAAATCTTACAACCAAAGGCAAAAACAAAGGCAAGAAAAAAACACACTCCAAAGAGAGCAAGCATTAGAACCAGATTCAGATATGACACAGCTGTTGGAATTATCAGACAAGTAATTTAAAATATCCATGATTTAATATGTTAAGGATTATGAAGAGTAGACAACATGCAAGAACAGCTGGATAATATAAGCAGAGAGATGAAAATTCAGAAAAAAAAGAATCAAAAGAAAATTGTAGAAATCAAAAACACTGGCACAGAAATGAAGATTGCTTTGAGTGGGCTCATCAGTAGACTTGACATGGCTAAGAAAAAACTCAGTGAGCCTGAAGATAGGTCAACAGAAACGTCCCAAGGAAAGAAAAAGGACAAAACATCTAAGAGCTGAGGGACAATTTTATTTTCAAAAGGCCTAATGTACTTAATTTGAATAACAGGAAAGAAGAGAGAAAAGGAGGAAGAAAGGACATCATCATAAGGTCATTTTTAAATTAATGTAAATACAGATGTTTACACATTGAAATACTTGTAAATATATGTATATACACAGTCAAATATACACATATATATTTGCTTGCTCTATTAGCTGAGAGGGCATGGAAGCAAAAACACCCCAGTAGCAATTAGCACACTTAGTGCTCAGAACTTGGTTTCCAATATCATTCTCTACTAAAAGGGCTGGTTAGGATTCTTTGGAGAAATGGCTAATTCTATACCCAGAGTACACGTACTATGCCTAACCAGCAGCTCTGTATGACCTGCAAGCTTTAGAAATGCAGAATCTCAGTCCCTACTGGGGGACGTACCAAGTAAGAATATACATTTTAAAAAGATCTATGGAAGTCAGGCAGAGAAGGACAGATACCATATGTTTGCACTCATAGGTCTAACAGGAAAACAGGAGAAACCTAATGGAGGACCAGGGGGAGCGGAGGAGGGAGAAAGAGTTGGGGAGAGAGAGGGATGCAAAACTTGAGAGACTATTGAATACTGCAAACGAACTGAGGGTTGAAGGGAAAGGAGGAGGGGGGAAAAGAGGTGGTGGTCATGGAGGAGGGCACTTGTGGGGAAGAGCACTGGGTGTTATATGGAAACCAATTTGACAATAAACTACTTTAAAAAAAAAAGAAAAAAGAAGATCTATGGGTGATCTATATGCATGTTAAACTTTAAAAGGCACTAACTTAGGAGCACCTGGGTGGCTCAGTCAGTTAAGCTAAGCATCTGACTCTTCTGCTAAGGTCTTGATCTCAGGATTGTGAGCCCGCAATCTGGGCATGGAGCCTACTTGAATGAATGAATGGATGGATGCGTGCATGCATGCATGCATGAATGAATGAATGATAATAAAAGGCCCTAGCTTAGCAGCTAGCAAATATAAAAAGCCTATCCTCACCTCCCCCCAGCAAAATTCTTCTATTGGTAAATCTCAAGAATTTAGTTTTTCTGATAGACACATTTGCTACAAAAGTTGATGAACTCACCAAGGATCCTAACTGTAAAAATATTTCTAAACAGGACCAACTACAGGCTAGATCTCTGGATAAAGAAAATTTTCATCTTTAAGTTCTGTACTAGTTAACCATCCTTCTAACAACTTAGAGAGTTGGGATGGGGAGTGCCTTTTTAACAAGCTAAATGTGTATTAATCAGTTCAAGGTATTGATATCCATGAGCTGACTCCAAAAGGAAAAAAAAAAAGGCGTTTCCTTCTGCCCAGGTGAAGGTGGGTTCACCTCTAGCTACCGAGTGGAAAATCAGGCAGAGTAATTACAGGTGGAATGAGGACTGTAAGCTCCAGATTACTCTTAGGAAACATTTCTGAGACTAAATGCACTTTTTAATTAGCTCTTCCAATAGCATCATGCTAATTGGCTAATTTGGAAATGATATGAGACCCTGTGTGCTTTAAAGAAAATCTGTTTGTTGATATATTTATTTGCACCTGAGACTGTCTTATTGCTGGCAAGACAGATACTATTAAAACAGAATCACCTGCTTATTTTAACCAGATTTTTTTCAACGAACACACATGAATTGGATTATCCCTAGGGTTTCAGGAGGAAGTATTAGCATTTTGAGTGATGGGAAATTGCCACTTAGCTGGAAAATAAATGAGCTTTAAATAGATCCCATTATTTTTTACAAGGTTATTATTGTAAATGTTTCATAATAGAAGAAATGCCCTTCAAGTCTATCCTCATTGGTGGTTTATGGTCGGGGTGTTAACCTCTAAGTTGCCCAGCTCTTCACGTCCAGCCACAATGAGTTTTCACATTTGACTACATAAAATAAAATTACCTTTTATTGGTCCACATAATATTTCCAACAAGTTTCTCTATTTGTTAGATCTGTTGTGAAGAAAATGTATTAAGTTTACTTGCCTGGGCTAGGGAACTGGCTTCTTAAAGTTTTCATGGGTTAAATATATTTTACTTTTCACAAGACTGTCCTGAACATGATAGAAACATGGATTTAGGTGAGAACATGGTGATATATTTGGATATTTATTTTTATCTCACTTGAATATTTCACACTGCTTTGTGTCACTAAGAGATGACACTTTATAATCCAAACAAGATTCCACTCTGGCTTACTATTTAAAATGTTCCTTTCCAGCCTAATTACTGCCACTAAATAATAAAAGAAGAAACTTCATGGATCATCCTGGATTTCGGAAAGTACCCTGGTAAACAGTCTCCTCCCTCTGGTTTAACAGTCCGAAGTATTTACTCAGTATTCTTGAGCCTCTGCAGCTATTCCGCACTGTGGGCTAAGGCTCCTCGATAAGTTTGGAAATGCTGGGGTGCCCCCTACCGTTGCAAATGGGGAAGCATGTTTCTTTGCATCTCCATTCAGAGAACAGGATTCTTCTGAAAATGATGTTAAACCAAAGTTCAGAAACAGGATGGTTAGTCATGTGGTAAGTGGGTAGAAGGATGGATGCATGGATGGTTGGATGGATGGATGGGTGGATGGATGGATGGATGGATGGATGGATGGATGGATGGAAGGAAAATAGGGATATATAGGAAGCCCACCTGAGGATAAATTTTAAATTTAGCTACTTAAATGTTTACCTGGTCTAGAGGTCTATTTATGGCAGAGGGGGAGAGGAGGGGGATTTGAATATTACATGACCAAAACTATTTGCATGTGTACTTTTCTAAAATAGCAGCGTGTAGCTTTCATCATGATTTCAAAGGGGTATGAAGCCAGGGCCATTCTCGACCTGTTACCTTCCCCTGCCATCTTTCTTGGTGGTATCAATATCCAGGTAGGTGATCCTGCTACTTAACAGCAGACTCCTCACTCTTTGCGCTCTTCTCCTTCAGTGATGCTACTCCCCACCTGTTTCAGTCACTCAGTCCCATTATCACATCCTTGAGAGCTTGTTTGGAGGTTCTAGCAGGGGAGCGCAGCTACTCGTATGCCCTTGACCGAACGGTCCAGCTCTATCGGGGATGGTCGTCCTCTTCAAGCGCGCAGCTTCGGGAGGGACGTATATGGAGCGGTGAGGGAGGAAGGGGACACCCGCCTAGCCAGCCAGATCAGCCGAATCAACCCTGGCGATCAATGGGGTGACAGATGTCGCAGCCAGATCGCCCTCACATCCCCATTATCACATCCTAAACATCGGCACTACCAACAACTCTACCACCTACAGAATTACACTTTGCAAGCATTCCACTTGTGATCACCAACTCCTATGTTATATATAACCTTTCCTCACAAATATATACAGATATGTATGTTTATATAACTTCTGACTGGCTGGGATAGCCCAATCCTTTAATCCTGCCGTTTTTCACTATGGCTCACTTCTGAACTTCCTCTTTACTCGTCTTAGTTTCCTTGTTCTATCACTGGAATCACCTCCTTGCATGCCCTCAACTCCTTTGTCCCTTCCTCCCACCACCTTATCCACCAGGTGAATTCCACCCATAAATTCAGATCTCCATTTATTCCAAATCTGAGGTCCAGCAGTTGCATATGAAGAAACTAACTTAAAAAAAAAAAAAAAAAAAAAAACAGAAAATCAGGTGATTGGTCTCACTTTAAATTTATGATCACCAAATTCAGGAAAGCTGGCAATTTTGCTATATTATTGATAAATTGGATTTCACCAAAATTTTAAGCTTATGTTCTTTGAAAGACACTGTTAAGAAAATTTAAAAAAGCAGGGCATCTGGGTGGCTCAGTCAGTTGAGCAACCAACTTCAGCTCAGGCCATATTCTCACAATCTGTGAGTTCTAACCCTAAGTCGGGCTCTGTGCTGACAACTCAGAGCCTGGAGCCTGCTTTGGATTTTGTGTCTCCATCTTCCTCTGCCCCTTCCCTACTCACTCTCTCTCTCAAAAATAATTTAACATTTTTTTTAATTTTAAAGAAAATAAAAAGGCAAGCTAAATACAGGAGAAAATATCTACAAAACATGTATCTGGTAAAGGATTTGTGTCTAGAATATATAAAGAACTCTCAAAACTCAATAATAAGAAAACAAGTCATTTAAAAAAAGCAGTGAAGCACATATGTAACTCATTTGATTAAGTGGTTAAGTGTCTGACTCAATTTCTAATCAGGTAATGATTTCATGGTTTATGAAATCAAGCCCCATATCAGGCTCCAAGCTGATGGTATAGAACCTGCTTGGGATTCTCTCCCTCTCTCTCTGCCCTTACCCTGCTCATGCTTTCTCTCTCTCCTTCTCTCTCTTTCTCTCTCAAAATAAATAAACTTAAAAAAAAAAAAGAAAACCTAGGCAGCATGTTATAATGTATAACAAAGAAGATATATGTATGGCCAATGAGCCAATGCATGATACTCAACATCATTAGTCACTACAGAAATGTAAATTAAAACTACAATGCACTATTATTGCAGACCTATTAGATGAAAATAATTTTTTAAACACAGTACCAGGATGAACTAGAACTCTCAAAAATTGCCGGTGAAAATGCAAAATGATAGAGCCATTTTGAAGAACAGATTTTCAGTTTCTTACCCAGTTAAGCATATATTTACATATAACCCCGCAATCTCACCCATAGTTATTCTCCCAAGAGAGAAGAAAACTTACGTTTACACCATACCTAGTCACAAGTGCTCATAGCAGCTCTATTCAGAATTGCCAAAGACTGGAATCAACTCAAAGGTCTTTAACTGGTAAACAGATAAACAAATTGTGGTGTATCCGTACAGTGGAAGATGACTCAGCAATAAAAAGAGAGAGAACTCCTGGTCCATGCAATGATGTGTTCATGCTAAGCGAAGGCAGCCAGTCTCAAAAAGCTCCCTGCATATTCCATGATTCCGTTGATTTGACATTTTGAAAAAGGCTAAAACTACAAGACAAAAAAAAAAAAAATGAGTAGTTGTGAGGGGCCAGAATGTAGAAGAGGAGATGTTTACTGCAAAAGGGCACCAGCGAATTTTGTGAAGTCACTGAACAGTTCTAGGTTGTGTTTGTGACAGTGGATCTCATTGCATGTAAATGATATCTCAATAAACCTATTTAAAAATTGATACAATGGCACCTGGGTAGTTCAGTCGGTTAAGTGTCTGACTTCGGCTCTGGTCATCATCCTGTAGTTCTGAGTTCAAGCTCCCACGTGGGGCTCTCTGCTGTCAGTGTGGAGCCTGCTTTAGATCCTCTGTCTCTCTCTCTCTGTCTCTGTCTCTCTTTCTCTCTCTCTCTCTCTCCCAAATAAATGAACTTCAAAAAAAAGAAATAGTTTTAAAAAATAAAAAATAAAATAAAAAAATAAAATGGTTGCAATGTATTACAACATCAAGATAGTGTAAATGGTAAGAATTCATTCTTTTTCTTTTTTTTTTTTTTGCATTATCTTCATTCTTTTTCATGGCTGAGTAAATATTCTTTTGTATACCACGTCTTCTTTATCCATTCATCAGTGGGCTCTTTTCATAATATGGCTATTGTGGACAGTGCTGCTATAAATGGCCATAGGAATATATTAAAAGTAATGTTCATCATGCGTTGTTGGAACCTCAGCTTTTGTCCTCTAAATTCTGCTCCTTGTGTGTGCTTCTTTTCCTCAGATGCTAACATGGATTGAAAGCTTGCTAAGCTTTCTGTCACAATAACACCTCAAGAGAAAAATAACAAAAAATTGAAGGCAAAAGTTTGTCAACCTAGTATCACTAAACTTTGAATTTCATTCAAGCAACTAAAATGCATAGACTTCTTAGCATTTGTCTACAATGCTTTCATTACAAATGTCTACATCATTCTGAACTAGGCCTTGGGTGAGACAAAAGGATAACTCTAAGTGCTCATCAAGCTCTTTGGTGTTTTACAGAAAACAATAAAATTAACCTTAAAATCCCAAATCAAATTTATTAGCAACACACACAGGCATATGAGTCCTACTACAGCAACTGCTGAAAATGGAACATATCTAAAACCAGAATGGGCTGGGCATTTTAATGAACACAGATTTAACAATTCTTTTGTTTAAATGAATGAACTCCAAAACTATCACATGGTTGTTTTACACTTGATCCGGTCTGCATGCTGTAGCTCATCCAGAACATTCCTGATGGTCTCAATGGAAACTTCTCCTCTGTGATGCTTTTTTGAGGCAAGATTCCATACATTTTCAAATTCTTCATCAGAAAGCTTGACACCAATGTTACATAATATCTCTGCAATCTAGAAAAAAATGACAGACTGAGATTTGTGTTTTTAAATTTGCATTTTAAAAATACCTTCAGAGCACCTGCATGGCTCAGTCAGTTTAGTGTCCAACTCTTGATTTCGGCTCAGGTTATGATCTCAGCTCATGTCATGATCTAATGGTTAATGAGTTTGAGCCCTGTGTTGGGCTCTGCACTGACAGCACGAAGCCTGCTTAGGATTCTCTCTCCCCTCTCTCTCTGCCCCTCCCCCACTGTCTCTCTCTCTCTAAATAAATAAATAAACATTTTTTAAAAATACATCTTGGGGCACCCAGATGGCTCAGTCAGTTAAGCATCTGACTTCAGCTCCGGTCATGATCTCATAGTTTGTGAGTTCAAGCCCCACATAGGGCTCTGTGCTGACAGCTCAGAGCCTGGAGCCTGCTTCAGATTCTGTGTCTCCTTCTCTCTCTGCCCCTCCTCTGCTCACCCTCTGTTTCCCTCTCTCAAAAATGAATAAACTTTACAAAAAAATTTTAAAAGACCTAAGACTATGGGTATTTATACCCCCCCCCAAAAAAAAGGTGTGTGCCCACACGTGTGTGTGTGTATGAGTATGCCTATTACATATAATAATGAGCAGATATCAAAATTCCAGTACTTTCAGTTCAGGAATCATTTTGTTAATGCAAATATGACAGTGGGGCGCCTGGATAGCTCAGTCAGTTAAGCGTCCGACTCTTGATTTCTGCTCAGGCCATGATCTCATGGCTGGGGAGTTGGAGCCCCATGGTGGGCTCTGTGCTGACAGTGTGGAGCCTGCTTGGGATTTTCTCTCCCTTTCTCTCTGCCCTCCGCTGCTCACACTCTAACTCTCTCTCAAAATAAATAAATAAACATTATTACAAATAAGAGGGTATTCACCTATAGTCACCCATATATAATATCACTTTCAAATATTTAAGTGTTTCTGGTTATTTTAAAGGGAAGAAGCCAAATTCAAACATAAAGAATAAAAAGTTAAAGATAGAAGACACATTGGATTTATGTTCCATCTCATTTACTTCTTGTGACAAGGATTTTGTGTATGTCATGCAAACCCCTTGAAAATTAGTTTCCCTTCTCTAAAATAGGATCACTTATAAAATGCCCCTAACTGGCCTGTTATAAACTTTATAGTTGTAGATGTGCAAATGCCAGAGAGACACAGCATGCATGAATCACTGAGTAAACTAAAATCCGAACATAATAGAAAACCAGCAAACTTTGGTTTTATTAGCAATCTCTCTGCAATGATAATTATTAAGGGAAAACATGCTTCTTATGTCCCATGGAAAATATAAGAAAGGAAAGATAAGAACTAGCAGTGGAAAGAAACGTTACAATGAGTAGGGGAAATAAAAGATTTGGAAAAAAATTAAAATATAAAAAACGGTAAATATTTACTATGAAGCACACAGAAAAAGCAAAGAGGGAAATGGAAAGAAAGGTTAGATAGTGAATAGGAAAGCCAGAGAAATAGAAGAGTTGCAGAATACATCTATTACGTGGAATCTTAACAAGTGAAAGGTCCTGGAGAAATGATGTGCCCTCGTGGGAAATTAACCGAACGATCAGATACACTTGAAATTCAGAAGAGCTGCCGGCAGCCATTGTACAGCACAGACACCTCAGGGCCCCTGTGCAGAGCGGCGGTTCCCCGCCCTGGCTGCGGGATAGACACGGGGTGTCCCCACGGAGTGAACTGCTGAAGGGGCCCCCTCCTCCACCTCTCTTCCCCGCTCCTCCACTTCCATTCCCCCTCCTCAGGAGGCATCCCTCCGCAGCAACCCGTTCCATCGTACTACAAGGACTAGCTGATCTTTCTAGAAACCCATCCATTCTCAAGTTAGCATTATCACCCCAACCACTCATTTGGGTTCTTTCTTTCTTTTTCCAAATGGGTGAAACAAAGGATGACTTCCTAGTTTAAAAAAATTTTTAGTCATCATGCAACAAATGGGAGATTTTTGTTTTTTTCGGCACCCCTGAACTTCTATGTCACAGGGCCTGTGGAGTAATTAAGAGAAGTGAAAACACAGTCTGGGGCTCACCCTTCTCTGATCCTCCAGGGGTGGTCCCAAAAGCCAGCCAGAAGGCCTTGCCTCTGAGTTTCTCCCTTCCTCTGTCCCTGCCTCAGTGGGGATGAATTGTTGGAAAGAATCTGTTATAAGTAGGGTAGGGGTTAGTACATTTTCAAGCCATCAACCCTTTATCCTAAGTCCCAGAAGGCATCATATGTCTACATGTCTCCTCAAATCATTCCAAGCTCTGGATATGAAGAAGCAGTTGTGCCCTAGATTACATGCTGCCTTCCACGAGTGTAGATCAAGACAGGCTGACCATGCGTTGCTATTAATCTTTGGCCCTTAGAACTCAGGTGGCTATTCAAATCTAGCTGGTCACTCCTGTTTTCTGACCCACCTAGGAAGAAAATTGCTTCAAATGTGAAGACCATGTTTTCAAACAAATGCACAAAACAGAAACAAGATACATGGCTGACCCAGGGTGTGGCACAAGACAGACTGTTTTAAATCCTTGCTTTCACAGGTCACCTGAGACGTAAGACAGCAGTACGTAAGGAGGGGGCAGAGTGGCCCTTCTCGTACCTACTCTTGGATTTTGGAATATAAAAGCATGAGATACTTACACAAGGAAGGGATTGATCGTTTTTGAATGAGTTCATTAGGAAACCATTTTTCTTTTTATACAGAGGTCCTAGTGGATGTGGATATGAATGTAATGTTTCCTATCACAGAAGAAACTCTGCTCCAAGAATTGTACCAAAATGTCATAACCAAACTGAACAGAATCCTTAAGAATCCTCTATTTGGAGATCCTGATGACTTTTGTAATATAAAAGCTTAACTTTTTAAAAGTTTAAAAATAAGTAGTTGTTGACAAATAAGCATTTTAATCTTTGTGTGTTTACGTAAAGTTGACATGTCTTTCAACTGTTTTGAAATAATACACTCTACCTCTTTTTGCGATCTTGTCTTGAAGAAGTCTCTTTCAAACACTCCTTTCTGGGCAAAGATGGTAGGATGTAGTAATGAGTAGGCATTGCCGTCTTCACCATAATTAGTTCTATCACTGATGCGACGAATTCGGGGGGCAGGGATATCAGACCGAACGGATGGAACACCATAGATGGGATAACCTACGACATCAGTGAGGGAGGAAAACAGACATCCTAAGCCACCAGCCACCTGTCGCTACTGAGCTCACACTTGAAATGGGGCCAGTCTGGGGTGCCTGAGTGGCTCAGTCCGTTAAGCATCCGACTCTTGATTTCAGCTCACATCATGATTTCACACTGTGAGATTGGGCCCTGCATTGGACTCTGCACACTTGATTTTCTCTCTCTACCCCTCCCTCTACCCCTTCCGTGCTGGGCCCCTGTACTTGTTGTGATGTAAGTGTAAAATACACACTGAATTTCAAAGAGTTAGCACCCCCAAAAAAGTGAATATTGAATCACTATATTGATTACTTGTTGAAAATATATTTGGGAGATCTATGTATTATATATAAAATGCATATACTATTAAAATTAATTTCACCTGTTTCTTGTTCCTTTTTTTTTTTTTAAGAGAGAGCACAAGTGGGGAAGGGGAAGAGAGAGAGGAAGACAGAGGATCCAAAGCGGGCTCCTCACTGAGAGCAGTGAGCCTAATGCAGGGCTTAAACTCACAAACTGTGAGACCATGACCTGAGCCAAAGTTGTATACTCAACTGACTGAGCCCCCCCAGGAACCCTTCACCTGTTTCTTTTACTTAATGTGGCTACTAAAATTTTTTAAATATATTTAACTCCAATTATATTTTCATTGGACAGCACTATTCTAAGAGGAGTAGAAGATCTCATCACACCAGAATACATAGCATATCTAAAAAATCCAGTTAAGAAAAACATGTAAGTCTTTAGTCATGTCCTTAATCTAAGGAAGTGATCTTGACCAACATAAAATAGTCTTTCTAACTAACCAAGAGTCATCATGCTCAATATTAAGATAATGGGGTGTTATGAGATGAACTATGTTCTCCTCAGATTTATGTGTTAAAATACTGACCACCAGTACCTCAGAAAGTGGCCTTATTTAAAAACAGAGTCATTGTGAGGTGCCTGGCTGACTAAGTAGGTATAGCATGAGACTCTTGATCTAGGGGCTGTAAGTTAGAGCCCCACATTGGGTGTAGAGATTACTTTAAAAATTTTAGGGATGCCTGGGTGGCTCAATTGGTTAGGCATCCCACTTTGGCTCAGGTGGGTTGGAGCCCCACATCGGGCTCTGTGCTGACTTCTTGGAGCCTGAAGCCTGCTTCAGATTCTGTGTCTCCCTCTCTCTCTGCCCCAGCCCTGCTCAAGCTCTTTCTCACTCTCTCTCAAAAATAAACATTAAAAAAGAAAGAAAATAAATAAACAAATCTTTAAAAAATAGTCATTGTATTTGTAATTAAGATGAAGTCATACTGGAGTAGAGTAGGGCACTCATCCAATGTGAGGGGTGTCCTTATAAAAGGGGACATTTGGAACCAGACTCACACAGGAGAGCACCATGTGAGGGTGAAGGCAGAGATCAGGGTGACGCAGCAGAAGCCAAGAGAAACCAAAAACTGTCAGAATCTAGAATAGGAACCCAGAATAGATTCTCCCCCCAGCTCTGGAAGGAGCCAAACCCCAATGCCCTGGCCTGACTTTCAACCTCCAGCGTCGTAAGATGATAAATGTGTTCTCTGAGCCATCCAGTTTGCACAACTTGTTACGGCAGCCTGGTAAACTAAGAGATGGAGAATGAAGATAGAGAAGAGCTTTACGAAAGCTCTTCAAATGTTTGAAGGCAAATCTGTTTGTAGCTAAGAATCACATGGCTTATAAGACTCCTAACAGTTGGCGAAGTCTGAGCAATATTCAATGTTCTGATCATCACAGATCAATTTCATTAGTATTGAGAGAATCATATTACTTGGGTCATCACTGACAATAATTCAGTTCACCTTACATTCATTGAGACCCTTTGGATACTTCAAATACAGAACCGAATGAAAGGTCTTAGGCTTTGAGAAACAACCTAATGAAGATAAGAGACTGGGGATAATACAAGGACAAAGAGCACTTCAGTGTTTGCTGATCCTTTTGGAACTCAGCAAATAATGTGACACACTCACAAAGAGAAGGGACAGCTCCTACAACCGCATTGATCTCAGAAGAAGTTGTCGTATAGTGACTAGAAACTTTATCACTTGGCCTCAGAAGTGTCCGGAGAGTCTTTTCTGAGCTCCCTGGTTCTTTTAAGACAGTATCTTCTGGCTTTATCAGGAGAGTTGGTTCAGATTCTTCAACATCAGCCTCCATAGGGTTTGCACAATCCGGTTTTCTACCTTTAAGCAAAGAGGGAAGGAGGGGGGGAAACAGGAAGAAATTACTACTTGATGCTTGCTGCTCTACAGCAAAATCCATCTTCCTGGCTGTGGAGACGGAGACTGGAGTGGTGGAAACCCTCCACTGAGGGCAGCCTCCCACCGCGGGAGAGCAAGGGCTGGCCAATGTCATATACCAGGAATTCCCAATGTGGCCTCAGGTTTCTTCTTGCCACTCCACTCGCTTTACTCTAGAATAAAGCTTTTAAATTTGAAAGACTAAGTGAAACCGGGAGCCTATTTCTTTTTTTAAAAAAAATTAGAGCTTATTTTCCTATTTAACTTGAACTACAGGATTACCAGAGTTGTTTCCAGGGTTCTACCCCAAGGAGGGAGGGGAGAAAACATACTGAGGTTGTAAATTCCACACATAGCTGATGGTGGCAGGGAGCCAGACATATTGCAACATTTGGACTGGCAGTGAGAACACAGCATGAGCCCAAGAACCGATTATATAAATAACCTCCTCCCATCGGTGTATAAAAGAAAACCCTGAGGTAAAACTCAAATTCTAAGACTCTGTCCTTTCGAAGGTTTGCTTTGCTGAGTTATTCTGAAATTTAGGAATAAATTCCTGACACAGCTTTTTCACAGAACTGGTAGCTACAGAGCTAGCACTAGAGGGCGCTGTGGCCTTTTAATTTCTAGAAGAACTCTCAGGGTTCTGGGAAAGCCCAAGCAAGGATTACAAAAGCAAATAGTGCCCCAGTATCAGACTGGGGTGGGGGGGACCATGGCAAACCAGAAAAGACATGCCTATCTAAAGTCTGCAGCCCCTATTCAGGTCCTGTCAATCGTTTGCCACAAACACATTCAGGCCTCATGTTCCAAAACCTCTAATCCCCTCCCTGCACCCCCCAAAAGGCAAAAATCTGGACAAAGTATGAGAAACAGATGCGATGAAAACTGTTTGAAAGCCACTATCTTAGTAACTAACTGGAATTTAAATAAAAAATTTGAAAAGAAAAAAAGGTAATAAATTTAAAAAGTAACTTAAAGAAAGAGGGAAGAAAGAAAAGAAAGAAAAAGAAAAGAAAGAAGACTACTACTTTAGAATACTTACCTCTTTTCCTCTGGAAGTCAACAGTAAGATAGAATTTGTTATAAGAAAATTCCTGGCAGGGGCACCTGGGTGGCTTAGTTGAAACTCAGTTGAAACTCTTGATTTCAGTTCAGATCGTGATCGCAGGGGTTGTGGGATCAAGCCCCACATTGGGCTCTGCACTGAGGCACAGACCCTGCTTAAGATTCTCTCTCCCTCTCCCCCTGCCCCGCTCCCCACCGCCCACTCACCTGTGCTTATTTGTCTCTCTAAAAAATTTTAAAAATAAAAAAAAATTCCTGGCAAAATATTCCTGAGCCCATTCTAACTAAACCACTGGCCACTATCTTAGAAGATTCTGAGAAGATGAAAAATCTCAAAGACTCCAAATGAAAATGGCTGATGAAGACAGAACCCAAAAACCAAGAACGATTTGAAAATTTGGCTTGAAAACAGGCTTCTGCCTTCCCCCACTAGTTCATGAGTTGTGCCAAGAAGAAAATAAATCTGTCACCCCTTTGTATCTCTGAGAGGATGAGGGTAGAACTGTTTTCCGTAAAAATCTTCACTAGGTCGAGAGGAACCTCCTGCTTTCCTGGTGGTTAGAATAGAAAAGCCATCTCAGAAACCCGTAAGAATCACGTTGTCAGTAAAGCCCCAACTTTGGCTTTGGCCTTTCAGGAAGGCATGACCCAGAAATAAAAGTGAAAACAGTAGTAATTTTACTTTTTAGAGAGAAGTATTCCAAGAAGAGATAGAAAATGTAAACAGTCTTTTAAAAAAGTTAATCTTCCTTAATAATCAAGATTTGAACATTAAAGCAAACAAGGTATCCTAATACCGACTAACTTACAAGAATGTCTGAAAGAATACTCAGGGGTAGCAAATTTAGGGTCAAATCTCAAAGATTTTGCTGATAAAATTGCAGACTGGTACAATCATTTAGGAAAGCAAAATGAAAATAGAGTTACGTCTGGGACAATAATAACATTCATAAGAAATGAGATATAATTAGAAACAAAGCTTTTTGACTGTTACCAATATTACTTTCAAAATATCTGGAAATAACCTAAATTTCAAAGAGTGGGGAAATGGCTTAATAATTCATAATATATCAGCATGAGGGAACTGAAAATGAATTTACAGAAGTTTATCATGAAACTATTTCTTAAATTCCATAGAAATTTGAAAGCTGAATTTTAAAAAGGCAAATAAAAATGATACATTCACTATGATTTTAGCTACATTTAACATATATGCAAATGTCCATATACATGGTATATGTGTATATCTATATATGGTTAGTGATGCAGGAAGTCAATGTGGAAACATGAAAATATTTGAATAAAGGTAAAGATTATGTTTTAATTTTTTTATAAACTGTAAAAGAATAAGTGTTCTTATGTCAAATTCTAATTTACTGTTGACTTTTCCTGGGGGAGGGGGCTAACTAGGACAATGGTTTTCAAACAGTTTTCTGAGGAACTGTCTTCCATGTTTTGGGTGTCTGCATAAACTGTTTGGCTTTTAATTGTTCTCTTTTGAATGAGCAATATATAGTTCCAAATTCAAAAGGTATAAACACATAGATTAAAATGTGAGTCTTACTGCCACCATATCCCTTAGCTAACTAGTTCCCCTTAAATGTCATCAAATGTTTTCCTGTCCTTCCACAGGTATTCTTTGCATAAACAAGCAAATAATATGTATATACGTGCATAATTTCAGATACATAATATTAAAGTTGACAAGAGTCAAGCTTCTGGAAAACTGAAAATATAAAAGTCCATTTAAGAAGTTAGCAAACCTTCAAAAAAGGAAATACCTTTAATAATGACCCTCTCTTCATACTCTTTCAGAAGCATTTTATCTTTCCAGTTAAGAAAATTTGCAAACTCTAGGCAGTTAATCAGCCCATCTTTATCCACATCACAGTAGTCAAATAGCTGGTCCAGGAGCTGCTCATCTACGTGCAAGCTGACCTGATGACAGGCCTCCCGCAGCTCAGCCTTATCTATCGCCCCGTCTCCATTCTGTTAGACACAAAGCAGAAAAAGATGAAGCAAGCATCATCCCTAAGAGCAGAGCAGGCAACATCTATTATTTCATTTAAGAAAAAAAAAGATCTGTCGCATATTTTCAAAGAATTTATCTTGTTTTTTACAAAAGGTCAGTTATTAAGGTAAGTCCTCATTGTGTTGTCCTAAAAGTGCACAGTAATTGCCACCTGGTTGGAGCAGGGTGTGGCTCAGAATCTTTGTTCATTCTGTTTTAATAATTTTTCTCCCAGATAATGTTTTTCTTTAAATCGTGCTGTGGTAGGGCAGGTGTCACCATGATTTGTGCCTGACATTTCATTCAACCAACATTGTGTACTTCTGACAGCTTTCTACAATTTCCCATGCTTTCAAAGTTTTTAACACCTCTGGTCTTCCCACTGAGCACTAAATGGTCCTCCCCTCCAGTGTCTGGTAATGAGGGGAAATTGCACAAGTAATTATAGGCCAAGTACACGGAAATACAGCAGACAGTTGCCTGCTTGTTGTTAACATTCCTATGGGCAAGAGGGACATGCTACCAGTCTAGCCCACTGTAACAATTAGCACCAAGATTCATCCTGGTAGGGGAAGAGGAGAAGTTCCACCTTCTTCCAGACAACAGTTAAAAACAGGAATACCTACACTGTGTGTGAAAGGAGGGAAATTTATGAAGGCTATGGGCAAGGACTAGCTGGTTCCCTTGGGAAATAAAGGGGCAGAGCACCTAATGTTTGTTAAGGAAGAATGATAACAACCGAGACGTCTTACGGCTCTGGAGGCCCCTCCTGGAGTCTCTCAAACCTTAAGTCCATTTGGAGAGGATGCCAAAAGGTCTGAGTATTTTTGCAGCGGGTTATAAATGAACTTTGGCACTCTCAGAGAAATTTTCCTGAGAAAAACACTCAAGAGATGATAAATGACTCATTGACTAGTAGACTCATAGACTCATTCAGCTCTTGTGCTCAGGATTGGGTTTACAATGCTGATGGAGGTGATCCCTGGAGAATGAGGAACTGACCAATGAACTCTAGATAAATTCCTGCCATCAGATCCCTAGTCTTGGAAAACATCCCTGATGCTGTGTTGACAAGAATGAGAATTTAAAACATAGTATCTTGACAAGGGGGCTGTAAATTCCCTGGACCAACATAGACAACCACTTTATAAAAATCTCTGCTGTAAGCCCAAGTCAAACAAAAATGCAAACTCCATAGCCCTCGCTGGAAAGCTATGTAGGATATGGCTGTTAAATCAAAACTGAAACAGATGGTGCCAACAATGATGACTTCATTGCCCAATATAGGGATCTGTGTGAATTGAAAACTTGGGTGGTTCATTTCATTGAGCTGCATACCACTCAAAACTCAAAGTAAATGTTTCTTACTCACCAAGTAGTGAGTTACTCTCTCCCTCTGTCCCCTTGATTCCTCCCTCCTCCATGCCCTAATCTCAACTGCTGTAAGGAGAAAGATGACTAAATGTGGGACCAAGGTCTCCCTGTCCCCAAGGGAGATTAAATGCCACATTCACCTGTTCAAGTAAACTGCCTTACTTCAGAGAGGGCAAAGTCTCAGACTTTATGGCTTCTTTGGCTATGAGTGCCAAAGTCACCATCCCACTCGGTCTCTAGGGGGGAGATGTCTGGATTCAGCTGGCGGGGTGTGGGCAGGGTTTGCTCCAAGTAGAGAAGGAAAGCTAGCAATATATTATTTCTGTAGTGGAATGTATTATTCCACTGCTAAATGTATAACTGGCACTGATGCTTTATATGTTTGTATTATGAATGAGCCACATGTAGAAGATGCCAGTACCTTTGGGGCCACACAACCCTAATGACCCCTTTGAGTTACACGTCTCTGTGACTAATGGATTTGATACTTAGAGCCTCTGGGTCTGGTTTAGTAACCTGCTGTGGTTTTAAACCTCAATGAGAGCAATGGAGGATCAAAAATGGACAGTCGATCTACTCAGTGAACAGAACTCAAGGCTATTCTCATTGCTCTGACCAACATTTCCCTTGATGAACCTGTTATACTTTTACTGACTCTTGGACTATTGCCAAGGGCCTGTTTATTTGGTTTGCCATTTGGAAAACTACAGACTGGAAGATTAGAAACACTTATTTTTGAGTCTGAAAACTATGGTAACAAATCATAGCTCCTGACTGAACCATGTGGGTAAGTCATATAGATGCCTATGATAAGGGTCCATTCTCTGCCCATTCTCAGACTGAAATCAAGCATTTGGCTGAGCCTAAATCACTCATATTGCCACAATTGCTCCCTGGATCCACTGTTGTACCAGACATGGTGACACACCAATCATTACAAAGAAAACCACTCTACATTTCTGAGGCAGAGGCCACCATACCACATGCCTTACTTTTGACTCCTGCCAAAAGTTGGCCAATTTGTCTCATGGTAAGGGAAGACACCTCACACTCAAGGCATTGCCCCTATGCTCCTGGCATACTGACTATGTGGAACCTGTGTCCTCTCTCAGAGCTGTTGGTACTGCATCACACTGTTGACACATTTTCGAGCTATGGAATTGCTATTCTGGTTCAATCAGCCAGCTCCAAGCACAAGAGTATGGCCGATGAAATTAATCTGAGTCATGGGTTTTGCTTTATGGACCATTTTCAGCCTGACAATGGTGTGTCTTGCAGCAAAAGTGTTACTCAACAATGAGTTATTGGTCACAGTGTTCAGTGAACCTTTCCTACATCCAGCCATCCATAGCCATGTGGTAGGACCAAGCTTTGGAATAACCTACTCAAAAATTATCTATCTTCCTCAGTAGCTTCTGGCTCCAAAAATGGTCTCATCACTCAATACCACTGTCCCCAAAAAGGAATAATCTCATCTCAGTTACTTCCTGGGTAATACGTAGAATAAAAGGAGTTGGAATGATATAGACCTATTTTGAAAATTTAGGACTCTGCTGTGACCACTCCTGGACATGATGAGTCTTTTTATTTCTGCTCTAGATTTTATATTTCTGAAGTGAAAAGTCTACACATAATCCAGAGTAATGTTTGATATACAGTGAGAGTTCAATAAAATAACAGAATTAATCCTCTAAGCCAAGAAGATTCATTCAGGAAATCACAGCTTGTTTGTTCCGTTTTGTTGTGTTTTTCGTTAAACTAAATCTGGGCATCCAATAATATAAGATTCAAATAATCAAAAATTATCCTACAGCTGTACTAGGAAGACCTACTTTGTATTACCTTCTCAGAAAAAAAAGGTCCTCAAGGACACTGAGCACTACATTGTGCATATTAAAAGTTAACTATTTAAAAGGTATATCAACATTAAATAATTCTCAGTAATTTCCTCTCTGCTTAATTTAATTTTATCATAAAGAATGTGCCTGGTGTTCACTAAGATAATCAACAGCTATTAAGATGATCGTCTTGCCTATAATTACATTTAAAATGAAGAATTTTTAAAAGCAGAGTGCCATGTATTGTGGTAGGTTCCCTTATTTGTATCACTGCTATCTAAATTTACCCCGCTATCATCCTTGTAAGATACTTGCATTTGAGTAAAGCTTAAAATGTACTTATTTTAGCTTACATATTTTAATTCTGAAGATTCATTTTTTAATTACCTGTAAATAGCAATTGGTGTCTATTAGAAACCAGAGATATAGTTGAATGCTTACATTTTCTTTAAACACAACTTTGCAAGAAATGCAGTGGGTGACTGATTGGTGTTTGTCCCCACATAATTGGTACAAACATAAATGAGATAGTTAACCCATTTTTTATTCATCAGTACAACACAAGCACACAGACCCCTAATCTAAAAAACAAAGAAAATGAATGGATTAAACTGAATAAGCCAACGAGTAATCAAGATTTTTTTAAGATAAAAAATGTGAAGTGTCACTTCTCCAAAACTGTGCTCAACATTGGAAGGGAGATACAAACATTATCTTTTCTTTTTGAGATAAACTAAAATCATTCTGCTCAGTTTTTTTCTTCTCAAATCAAGATTATGATGCATTGCATCATTACAAAGGTTTATTTATGAGCTTTTATTTGTTTATATTGGACTCATTCTAAAATAGTTTGAGGCTGCCTACAAAAATAAGAACAATGAAACAAAGCCTGGAAAGTGAGAAAATCAGGGCAAAGAGAAAATAAAGATGGAATAAAGTAAGAAGAAACTGGAATAAAAAGAGCACACAAGATGCATGCTGTAAGATCATGTTCACAAAACTAGATGTGTTTTGTTGAATTGGCTCTGAGCTTCCTAGAGGCCAAGTCCAAAAGGTATTCACTATCAGTACAAAATTCATGCTGTTCGTGAGGTAAAAACAAACCAGATACTTAAAAGAAACACAATTATTTCCTTTAGAAAGACTGGGTTTCTCGATGAAGAGGATGCATGTAACAAGAATAAGTAACAGCCTCATCACCATACTAACAAAATTGTGCAATGTTTCACTAGAGATTTGCACACTGGTGCACCTTAGTATAAGCTAAAGGCAGTGCAGCATGGTAAAAACAATCGTGTGATGGTTTAAAATGGTGTGAGAGCATTATGTAGCCTAGACCCATCTGACTTTATGAAAGGACACAATTTAGAGTAGCTTGAAAACTGAATGATTTTACACTCTCAAAACTGAAACCACACCCACTCCCCTAGGGGAGAGACATTCTAAGTTTGACTTGGATCTTGACAGCACTATGTGTACATACTCAGCTTCAGGTATGTATAGATGACCTAGACGCCAGGAAGTCTTCCCTGGGGACCTAGGGTGCCACCCCCACCCCTGGCCCCCAGCACACTACACTTTAATCTGCCACAGCAGTTCTCAAACTGAAAGTGTATCAGAATCACCTTTTGTTTGTTAAAACACTATCCACAGGCCCCAACCCTGAGCTCCCAATACAGTAGGTCTGGGGTGGGCCTTAGATTGTGCACAGGTTCCCAAGTGACCCTGACAGTGATAAAAGAGCCACACTTTGGTAACCACTGATCTACTCCAGGGGTCTGTCAACTTTTACCGTGAAGAGCCAACAATAAATATTTTAGGTTTTGCAAGCCATTCAGTCTCTGATGCATTATTCTGGATCTATAGTGCAAAAGCAGACGTAGAAAATATTCAAAACAAACTGGCATATAAAACTATTTACAAAAACAGGTGATGGGCTCAATTTGACCCACAGGCCATAATGTGCCGACCCCTGATCTACACCAACCTGCCAGGATCTGTAAGCCCATGCATAGTCCCCAAAATTCTGTTCAGCTACTGGCCTTGTCATAGTGCCTGAAGGCTGCCAGCAAAGTGTCAAAGTTTTGGTAGTTAACTTTCTTCAAGTGATGTCGTACTGCAGCAATCAGGGCTCTCTGTCTATCCTTGCCTCGAAGATATTCACCCGGAAGTCTGTTATGGATGAGATCACCAGCTCCTATTAAAGAGGGGGAGAAAAAGTCTTTTATCTGAATTCAGGTAAAAGAACTTAAAGTCTGTCAATATTATTCTTATCCTAAAACAGAGAAAGATCTAGCAACTTCTGTGAATGAAAAAAACTTCACGCCTAACTCTGATTCTATTATGCAGTGTGAGCGAAAATCCTTGTATAGGAGGGGGACAAAACAGAGGAGACTCTTAAACACAGAGAACAAACTGAGGCTTGCTGGAGGCGTTGTCGGGGTGGGGGGATAAATGGGCAAGAGGCAATAAGGAAGACACTTGTTGGGATGAGCACTGGGTGTTCTACAGAGGGAATGAATCACTGGAATCTGCTCCTGAAAACATTATTGCACTACATGTCAACTAACGTGGATGTAACTTAAAAAATAAATAAACTTAAAAAAATCCTCGTATATAAAAAAGTACATAAGATAATTGATAAAACTTAATGTTTCTGTTTTATGTGATTTCTCTGCTCAATGAAAAAGTTCTGACAAAATGAATGTGAGGGGAGGGGATTCATCAGCCCAATTAGGCTGTGTTTCCTCAGATAGTAAAGCCCTTGCCTGTCTGCCCCTTAGCAAATGTTTGTCTACAATGCTGAGGATCTGAAAGTGGGGCATAGTCCATATGGGGCCACTCTACATGCCTTGAAGTTGACTAAACCTCTGGGATCCCTTGTAAAAACAGAACTCAAATTCCCTACTCCTTTCTAATAGGAATTTCCGGTCTGCCTTCATTCTGCATATCAAGTTTCCATTTCTCAGCCCTGCTTCCCCAGTACCATCATCTGCACGGGAGACCACGCCTTGTCACAGTTCCATTAACTGAGTCCTGATCCACAATCCCCTCAGTTATATGGAAGTAGTAAAGTCTCTAATCCACCTACTACACACCTCCCTCCCCTCTTGCCCCAGATCTGGCCCTTGCTTTCATTTATCCTTCATAACATAAAGAACTTCCCAAGATTGTGATACAAAGAAAGTACAAACATACACATCACCTATAAGTCCCATCCCTTGTCAGTCCCTTTTGGAAAATATTCCTTGGATTTTAATGGTGACAGAGATCAGACTAGAGTTGACCCTGTTGCTTCAGGTATGTTGGCTTGGTGGATGTCACCAGAAGGAGCCTTTGCCTCAGTTCATTTTCCCTTGGCCTATACCCCTCCCTTCCTGCTATCTTGGGACAGGGTCATGTCAGCAGTTGACTGTCATATCCTAGATGGAATCATTTAAATCACTACATCGGTGAAGTTCTCAGCAACTAACATTTATACCTACTCTGTGTAAATCTCTATATTAGGCTCTGTCAAGGGTCTCTTTTAGTATGCACTGACTGCACCTCTGAGATTCTTACTTACTATAAAATCAGGCGCTAATCCCATCTACTCTGACAAAAATCATGTTTTTAAGGGTAGATATGGGTGAGAAGCCTACAACTAATGCTGGTTCCAGGAACTTGGCAAGTGCTTCAGAACAAAGTCATCAGAAATGGAATCAGTTCTCATCAGACAGACCACCCTAAAATGGGCATACGGAGGGCTCCGTGAGAGGAAATAATGACAGTGAAAGTGATTTTTGACAAACAAACATGGCTTCCTCTTCTCCTCCACATTCTAACCCCTTGATAAAAACCCTGTGGGTGGCTCTTCTGTAAAATAAAGGTCCTCTTTCCTCCATAAGATGGCTCTTAGTTGAGTGTTTATCTTCAGAGGCCTTCCCTCTCCATTAACATCCAAAAATAACCATTTGAATGATTGTTTTTTCAACTCCACCTGGTTTGGCACTATACTCTTCACTAGGTGTGACTCCTGGTGAGTGAGATATATGTGATACCTTCTCCTGGCCTGGCACTGAAAGAATATTCTATGAAGTTCAGGTCAAATCACTTGCAATTACTCAAGAGTCATCTCTAAAGAGCTGAGATCATACGTACACATCCTGGCCCCGAGAGACCGTGACCTTGCTACCATTCCATGGCCATCAGAAAAGCCAAGCAAGCTCTTCAATTGTACTCTGCCTGAAACCAACTCCCATGATGCAGCCCTTGGTTCTGGTGTGTTCTTGGAGCTGGGCACAACCCTTGCATGCTTCCTGACGGCATCTTAACATAACCAGCAACTCCAGGCCTTAGGGATGAGACATTATTTGCACAGTTGCCTTTATTTCCATAAGTAAGAGTAAAGGAGAAATTCAGGACCCTAGAAGCAGGAGCTTTCTGCAGAATAAATGCTATCCATTGACCCCAACAATGGTCACAAAAGGTGAGAACCTACAGTGAATCTGTGTTCATCGATAAACTCTAGAAGTCCAGAGAGAACTTAACAGTCCCCTTTCACAGTTAAACTATGCAGCACTAATGCTGGTACTGATACTTACATATTTGTTAAATTATTAACGTCAGTGTTCTTCCTTTTCATTTTATAACACTATCTCATTCAATTTGTAAGGATAACTTTGATCAACTATTAGGAAATTTGTCAATGCTGTCAAAATGCCAAGATGATAAACCATATGTTGGATTCACCAATTCATGCTATAAATATTTGTGAAAAATGTACTGAATGCTAGACCCCGGGGATCCAACAGATAGCAAGATGGAGCACCCGCCAGCATGAAGCCTGCCCTTGAGTAAGCAGAACTGACCATGATTCCCTATTTATTTTCCAGGCTCATCGCTGCATTTCCTAAATCATCTCTGAACCACTCTTACAGGTAAGAAGAGCCTCTACAATGGTTAGGCATACAGTAAACATGTAACAATTCATCTAAAAAACAGGCCCAGAATACAGTCTCCTAATTAATGCGATTAATGTTGTACAAAAACACTGTTGCATGAGCCCAATAAATATATATTTTATTTGTCAGTGAGTGGGCTTTAGCTATGACCTTCTCAACAGCCGTTCTTCAACGTGAGTTTAAGTTTACGCAAGAGCCTGCTGGATCAGAACACCTGGGCACAGGTCCCAGGAACCTGCATACTTCATTAATTCCCTGGGTGATTTTACTGCAGGGAGACTGCAGACTATTTGCAAACACTGAAATATAGCCTCATGCTGATAAGCTTCGGCACAGTCTTGCCTTTGGATGTCCCCCCTAGAGATGGCTTAGAAAGAAAGTCAAGTTTCTTCTGCCACTTTATGGATTAATTGATTGATTGGCTGGTGGGAAAAGAGTGGTTCTTAATTATGTGGCTGTAGAGCTGAGTAGTTTCTCAAACTCAAATGTGCCTACAATTCACCCGGGAATATTGCAAAATGCAGCTTCAGATTCAGTAGATCTGGGCGGAGCGTGAGACTCTATCACTAAGAAACCCTCAGGGGACATCAGCATCGCCAGGCTGCAGACCACATTCTGAGTAACAAGAGCCTCCTCGAACAACGTTTGAATTCACTAAAAAGCCGCTTCGCTCAACTTTCACTTATTTAATACAGGCCATATTTACTTTCTAAATAAAGTTCTGAGCCTTGACTACACTTAAGGTACTCATTCAACAAAGGCTTTAAACTGTACATATTTCAAACATAATATGAACATTTTTTTCTCTCTTGTGCTACAAATTGTTCTCATTAATGTTAATGTAATGTTTTTAAGCCTTTAAAATTAGAAGCTTTAAGAGAAGGAGATGGTGAATTTAACAGTGTAACTTTGTGGAGAAGTTGTTTGTTTTTTAAGGGAAAAGTTAGTATATTTACCATACTCCTCAGCACGGAGACAAGCTCCAAATGTGTGGTCTGGGGGAACATTCATTGTTTCTGCAATGCTATCAAAGAAAACAAATCCTTCAGTTAAAATACTCAGCACATGGCATCTCTGGAATTTAGAAAACGCTTGCCATATGTTTTTAATAGCCTATATTTCTCCTATAACGAAACTATGAAGATCAAACAGAAGTTCTCCAACAGATCTTCTGTCCAACGTCCCGCTTGCATGAGCAATGGCTACATGCTTTTCCTGGCTTTCAGTAGCCCAGATTTAAAAAGAAAATTAAGAACAGATTCAAAGCAGAATATGGAAAGAGAGGCAGACAGGAAGACAGACAGACACAGGGAAGAGAGAGAAAAATGGTAACATGATAAATTAAATTACATTAGTAGTATCCCAGAAATAAAACTTTACATAAAATTCTCCCTCCCTCTTCTCCGAATGCCCTCTTCCTTTCAGAGGACTCCGCACTTTCCTAGAACCCCAGGCTCTACAGAAGCTACCAGAGTTCCCTGATTAATTTCGAAAGGATGACTTTCTTACTTAATGTATAGAACCTAATAGAAAACAAACCAACATTTACCACAAGAGCACTTCTTTTTAAATTCCATCCAAAGACACTATCAATTCAAAGTTAATTATTAACTTACGGATCTAAAACTCTTCCAAGTTGCTGTTGAAACTTTTCTTTGAAATCATCAACTCTCTTGGATACAACCTTCACTCCTCTTTTCCTATAAAATTAGAAAATTGTCAAGCATCTCTATTACCTAAGTATTCTTGGTTGCCAAACACACATATGGTGAGAAATACCATAGTATCATTTGAGTCATCAAAACATACATCTAGTTTCAAAAAAAAGCTATATGCTAAAAAAAGCTGTATATATTCATTCCTCTATCATTTATATTATAAAGATAAGTTTATAATAAAATATAAAATTTTGTATAGAGAATAAGACAAGCAGATTTAACATATTTTTCAGTAAATAAAACCAAAGGGTTAATATCATTATCATAAATGCAACTCTTAAAATTTCTAAAATTAAGCAGCAAATAAATAACCAAAGGATATAAACAGAGAACTCACACCTAGTAAGCAAATAGATGGAGAAATTATGATACTCTCCAATAATAAATGTATAATAAAATAATAACAAAGAGGCACTTTTAACATAGTGCACAAGGAAAAGTAGAGACAGACAGACCGAATACCTAACACTGGCACAACATATAGTAAAACACTTGGTAAATGCAAATTACTATAATCTTTTTGGAAATAATCTAGTAATATGATTCAAAACGCATAAAAATGGTCATTTCCTTTTATATCTGGGAACCAATCATAAGATCATCCACATAACAATTCAAAATGTGGGAAAGTTATACACATAAAAATGTTTGTGGCCTCACTGACTACAAATGAAAAAAAAAGAGATAAATGTTTAGTCATGGAGGGTGATTAAATTATATCACATTAACAAGAATACACTCTGCATGCATTTCAGATGTTGGTTATTAAGGATACACAGCAATATAAAATTATTTTATGTGAAGTGAGAAAGCAGGATATAAAACAGGATTGCATGGTGATTAAAGTAATGTAAACATTTACACAGGAAGCTACACTAGAAAGAAATACATTAAAAAGATAATAATGGCTGAATTTTGGTGACAGGATTATGGGTGATTTTATTTTGCCAATTTTCTGTAATATAATTTCATTACTTCTGTCCTTGTGATTAAATGAACAAGGTTTCTTTTGAGAACTGTGAAGTACAACACTACTATTTAATAACATTAAAATTAGTAAATTCTCTATTGTTTTGCTAAGACTAAAAACAATGAATATTAAATTCTTAAACTCCATTTGCTTTTAAAACTGTTTTCTGTACTATAGAAATACCGGGCTGAATAAATTTCTGGAGAAGAGTGACACTGTGTGGAGAAACAATAGATGAAATATAAAGTAATTCATCTCTTATGTCTCCATTTACTTCCCATTAGTTCAAAAAGTGGAAAAAAGGAACAATATGGGTAAAGTCAGAATAAATCAATGGCAGTTTAAGGGCCATAATTTGAACAAATAAGGTTGACATTCTAAAAACCAGCTCCAAAGGGCATGATTAGGAACACGCAGGGATGGAGCGGGCAAGGATTATAAATCATGGAGCTTACTCCTTTCACCATAGAAGTGCCTAGATTATGTTTCCGGGAGAATTATGGAGTATCTGCTAGCAGCCACGTGTGTTGGAATATCCTTACCTTCAGCATCACTGCACAACCTCACAGCATTCACTAAACAACTCAGAATAAAGGCCTTTGTGTGAATTCTTTGATACACACACACACACACACACACACACTCACACACACACACTCCCATCATGTGAAGCTTCTGATTTTTCAAACCAAAGACCGTAAACAATATAGACAGAGGTAGCTTTACAGAGGAAATATATCCCTTAAAAGTTGAGCATAAACTAAATTTACATTAAAATATAAAACTGAGATACCTTAAATTGTAAACAGGCTTAACTCCAAAATTACAATAGACAATACACTGTAGAAAGAAGTAGTGAGTTCTTTTTAAAATCCAGCAACCCAGGGGCACCTGGGTGGCTCAGGTGGTTAACCATCCTGCTTTGGCTCTGGTCATGATCTCATGGTTTGTGAGTTCAAGTCCTGCATCAGGCTCTGCACTAACAGTGTGCAGGGATTCTCCCTCCCTCTCTCTGCCCCTCCCTACTTGCGCCCTTTCTCTCTCTCTCTAATTTATATATTAAAATAAATAAATACGCTTTAAAACATCCAGCAAACCAGGGGCAACTGGGTGGCTCAGTCAGTTGAGCGTCTGACTTTGGCTCAGGTCATGATCTCGTGGTTCGTGGGTTCAAGCTCCGTGTGGGGCTCCATGCTGACAGCTGAGAGCCTGTAGCCTGCTTCAGTTTCTGTGCCTCCCTCTCTCTCTGCCCCTCCCCTACTCACACTCTGTCTCTCTCTCAAAACTATATAAACATTTTTAAAAATCCAGCAAACCAAAGCAATGAAGAATCTCTCTATTGCTTTAGCAATAATTAAGTTTCCGAATACAAGAAGTGTGATCAAATAAAGCATTGTTCCACCAATGATGTTTCCTTGGGGGTAGAGACAAGTTGGAGGAAAATGATCCCTGCGTGCTACTCGCTTTTACAAATTTAGTGTATTTTATTTTATTTAGATATAATTGATACATGCCACTGCATTAGTTTTGGTTGTACTCAATGTATTTTTCTATGACTATCCCCCAAATCATTGATAAATATGTCCTTGTTAATAACCTAAAGGCTCTGCACTTAGGATGTTCATAAGGACCAAATTGCCATTAATGTGTTTATTTTAGGTCTTTCATAAATTGATAGCACCTTTACATTCCTAAGCTTCCAAAAATGGATAAATCAAATTTTGTTATCTCCTTTTAGAGTTTAATTTCTAGATCTATAATCCTCAAACAATGGTTTAACTACTTTAATGTTAATAGGTTAACAAATGTTTGCTATATGGGCTCTTCTTCTGTACCCTAAAGAAAACAATTTCTTATGGGTTTAGTATAATATTACAAGAATTTGTTTTGGATTTGTGTTATACCTTTATTGCTTTGAATAATTCAAGTATCAGAAACTCATAAACTAAAAAAGTAGAAGAGGAATGGAAATCAGTATTTCAGGCCTGTGGTCACAGAATCCAGTGCCTCTACCCCTGGTGTAGGGTGAGGGGCAGCCTCTGGCCTGGGTTTCATTCCTACCCCAAGTACTTCTTAGCTGCACAATATTGGGTACATGATTTAACTTCTTTGTACCTTAGATTCTTCATTTGTAAAATGGAAAAGATAAAAATTATAATACACCTTCCTCATAGAGTTGTTGGTAAAATTAAATTAATCATACGTAAAGAGGGGCTCCTGGGTGGCTCGGTCGGTTAAGCGTCCGGCTTTGGCTCAAGTCATGATCTGACGGTTCGTGGGTTCGAGCCCCGCATCGGGCTCTGTGCTGACAGCTAGCTAGGAGCCTGGAGCCTGCTTTGGATTCTGTGTCTCCCTCTCTCTCCGACTCTCCCCTGCTCGCACTGTCTCTCAAAAATAAATAAAGATTTAAAAAGGTTTTTTTTAATAAGCATACGTAAAGAACTTAGCCCTTCGCCTTTGTCATAGGGAGCTGCGATCACAGGGATCACGAACGCGCCAGGCAGGTGGAGGATCTGTGGTGATGCGAACTCTGTGTGCACGCCGAGGCCCGTGGAGACTTGGGGGGCCAGTGCCTCCATTAAAGAGGGCAGAGGGCAAAACAAACCCACTCCCACAACTGATGTAGAAGGGCAGGCACGAGGCATTGGGTTCCTGTGGTCGCTGCAACAAATTCCCACAAGCTGATGGCTTTTAAATGACAAAAACATCCTCCCACAATTCGGCCAGAAGTCAGCAATCAAGGTGTCAGCAAAGCCGCTTCTCTCCAAAGACTCTAAGCGAGAATCTATTCATTGCATCTTCCAACATCTGGAGGCTAATGTCATTCTCCATCTTCACGTCACCTCTTCTCCATGTGTCTTGTCCTCTTCTGTCTCAAATCTCCCTCTGCCTTCCCTTAAAAGAACACTTATCATGGGAGTTAGGGCCCCACCTACATAATCCAAAATGACCTCTTCCTCTCAAGATCCTTAACTTAATTTACACTTACAAAGATTCTTTTCTCACATAAGGTGATATTCATAGGTTCTAGGAATTAGAACATGAACATGTCTTTTTGGGGGGCCACCATTCAAGCCACTATATCAGTATTTCCAATCTTCTGATTTTTTAAGCATACGAGGAAATATGAATTATTAGTAGTAATCTCCCAGTGCTTAAGTGTTAACTTATATATAAAACATAACACAGAAAATGAAAAGTTAAGGAATTTTTTTTTAATTTTCTAGGCAAGTAGTCCTATCTAGAATTCAGGCATAAAAAGGTCACAGTTTGCAAGAATTAAGTCAGATACTCAAGTGCCCAAATAACTATGAAACAAAACCAAATGATGAGAGTTAAATTATATATGATATGACCATTTTGTAGAGATATGAAAGCCCACATCTTTAAGAAACATGAAAAGGGCTGATTCTATAGATTAAAAACATGCATAGATGTCTTCAGATTTACTTGCAAAGGTATGAAGTAACTTTAGAATGACACACACACACACATACACACACACACACACACACACACACACTATCATGGTTATCTCTGGGAGAACTGGACAGTTTGGAAGACATATCCCTGTATATGTTTTTCTATTAATTTTGTTTGAACCATGCCAATGCATTACACCTCTTCAAAAATAAATTTAATCAACATACTCCTCTACAAGTACATGTGCCGTAATATCTAACACCTGTTTCAGGATACAATATAATTAAACTTACATTTGTTGCTCATGGAGCCAATATAAAGTTTTTGCCATGGCTCGTCCATCATTAAAATGTGGTGTTGGGACCCCATACAAGTTAAACCTATGGAAACTTGACGGGTTATACTTTCGGTTCTTTGCTTCTCCTGTGAAAAAAAGAAGCAACACGAATAAACTTATCTTGCAGGAAGCACATTATGCTCTCCCTGACAACGAAAATGAGAGTGGGAACCAAATGGACTGGAACAGTGCCAGGATTGCAGAGATTTGGCAACGGAGGACAAGCATCCTCCCGCATGAGCTGGGAGACTGGTGGGACAAGAGTCCCTTGTTTTCATGTTTGGAAAGTAAGTAGGAAAACGATGTAGGAAAAAGACATATGAATGAAAAATGCAGGCCCCATTAACGTTACAGAAATCTTGAAGATCAGGGGAGCTACTGCCGTGCTTTGGTATCCCAGATTTCCTTTCCACTATGCTAAGATTTGAGAGGCTGGTGTCTTGTACTTGCTGATTTGGTGAGACCTTCAGAACATTGCAGCCCTCCCATTTCATTATAGTCACTTATCTCTTATGAGAAACTGAAGCCTGAGAACCCAACAAGGAGCTTTTTATAATCAAGATCTAATACTGTACTTTTTTCAGGTCTTAATGTGATATTAGTCTTCTATTTCTTAAGACTAAAACTAGAGATCAGCTAAAAGGTTAAGAAATTTAGATGGAGATTCAGCCTCACTAATAATCCAAACAGTGTAAATAAAAACAATAATGTGAAATCATAATTTGTCTCTCAAGTAAAAAAAAAAAAAAAAAGATTGGCAATGCTCACTGTTAAGGAGGATGGGAAATGGAAATGCTAATACACTGTGGGTATGAGGGCGAATTGGGGCACATATTTGGGCGGATAGTAAATATTTCAAATATTCATAAATCTAGGAATATATCCTAAGAAAAAATCATGTTCACAAAGATATATAAGCAATATATTTTGTAATACTGAAAAATACAATATAGATACTGATATGAAAAGACAACTAAAGAATTATATTAAATGGGGAAAAAAGCAAGTAGAAAAAAGTGCATATAATGGGGAGCAAAACACACATATAGTCATATGTGAATGCACAACGAAAGGCATCTATGAAAGGATCATCTGTGAAAGACTGGAAATTGTGGGAGATTTTCTTTGTACTTTAGAAAAGAAATATATATTCCTTTAGTAATGACTAAAATTAAGTGTATTTAAAAGATGTAATCAATACATATTTATTGTTACTGAATGATGCCTTGACATACTATACTACTTTTTAAAATATTTATTTATTTATTTTTGAGAAAGAGAGGGAGAGTGCATGTGGACAAGCAGGGGAAGGGGAGAGAGAGAAGACGACAGAGAATCCCAAGTGGCCTTCATGACTCGGGGTTCAAATTTACAAACCATCAGATTATAACCTGAGCTGAAATCAAGTCAGATGCTTAACCAACAGAGCCACCCAGGCACCCCATTTTTTTAACGTGTTGGGATGCCTAGGTGGCTCCATCGGTTAAGCATCCGACTTCAGCTCAGGTTATGATCTCACAGTTCGTGGGTTTGAGCCCTGTGTCGGGCTCTGTGCTGACAGCTCAGAGCCTGGAGCCTGCTTCGGATTCTGTGTGTCATTCTCTCCACTCCTTACCTGCTTGTGCTCTGTCTGTGTCTCTCAAAAATAAAGTAAAACATTAAAAAAAATTTTTTAATAAAAAACCTTAATGTATATAGCAAGTTCCCCAAAAGCACAGAGAATATTATGCTACTTAAAGATAGATGGTTTAGTGCATGCAGGTTAAAAAGATGTTCAACATACAAACTATAGTTCCCTCTGGCCAACGGCATTTCAGGGTTACATCTACTGTCTCTCCCATTTTTTTCGAGATATTTAGGTATGTATGTACGTATTTTAATATTTATTTAAGTAATCTCTCCCCCCAATGTGGCACGCAAACTCATGACCCTGAGATCAAGATTTGCGTGTTTTTCCAACTAAGCCAGCCAGGCGCCGCAAATATTTTATTTTTTTAAGTAATCTCCACACCCAATGTGGGCTCAAACTAAAACCCCAAGATCAAGTGTCACATGCTCCACTGACTGAGCCAGCCAGGTGCCCCCTATTTTTTGAGATATTTAAATTTCTACAATTATATACATATATATATATATATATATTTTTTTTTTAGTGTTTCTTTATTTTGAGAAAGTGTGTATGCATGAGCAGGAAGGGGGCAGAGAGAGAGGAAGAGAGAGAATCTCAAGCAGTATTATTTTGAATGTCAAAAACATGTAATTTTTAAGTTTAAAACTAACACAGAACTTTTCTTAGATGTTTTTTCCTTTTAATAATACATACCTTTCCACATTTAATATACTAAATGCATAAGTATATGTGTTCCTAGCCATCAGAGTTCATGACCTAATGAATAATAAGTTATTATTTACTGATCAGGTATTATATGCCAGGCATTTAACTTTATGCACATAATCTCCTTTATTTCTCTCTACAAATCTGAGAGTCCTATATCCTGAGGCCTCTCTTACACTGGAGGACACTTACCCGCATAATAATCGTTGTGAGAAACAATATACAGATCATGTCCTTCCTTTCCTTCTTTAAATACTTCTTCATAGGGTTTTGGTGGATTCACTACATCTCTAGCAGATAATTCTAAAGGAAGAATTGATGAAATCAGTTTTAAGGTAATTTCCATCTATTTATGACATATTTAAATTGACTAGAACAAATGACAAATGAGGTATGCCAATGACATAAGCTACATAGGCACTGAGAACACAAATGAAGATTTAGCAAGAAAGACAGGACACAGCCTATAAACAAATAGTTAAGAATCCCAGAAAGTGGGTCAACTCAGAATAATCCTGTAAAGCAGTACTTTTTGTCTGATATATGAATCATTATAGCTATTGATAGACACACACACATTTTGGAACATTCTTTACATTATATATTTAAATGCAGTATACCTTGACAGTGCTTTCACACTGAATGATGTAATCCTAGACAGCAGTTATGATATAATCATTGTAATGTAATGCCATGTCTACATAAATATAATTTTTAAATCCTATTATAAAGGAAAAAGATATATCATCTACTGTAAAATACATTTTTTCAAGCTTCAAATTTTGCCTAATTTTAACTTTAGATCTGATACAATGAAGTATAGATTTTGCAGATTTTTCACTCCAAGAGAGAGGCATAATTTATCTCAAGTGGGTGTTACTATGTTAAGGAAAATAATCTAATGGTCCTTTGGGTGAAAAAAAAGGTAAGGTTCCTGAGATAGAGCCTTAACGGGTACAGAAAAACAAAGTAAACCAAATTTCTTTTCAGGATAGAGAAAAATGGAATTTGAGGTCTCCTGTGGTAAGACCCTGGAGAAAGAGGGTAAGAGACCTGAAAAGGGAGGAGGGATAAATGTGGAACAGATGTACGGAAAAGCACCCAACAACATGGGAGGACGCTGTGGCTTCAGAAGGAACAATGGCCTGCGATCAATTCCATCTTAAGTTGTTTGTTGAAAGATGTGCTCCACTTCTCTCGAAAGAGTAGTGAAGTTCTGCTCTGCACCCTGCCTGCGTTCGGCTCATACGCGGTAGACACTGTGGACCTGCGTGATGGAGTGTGGTACACAGCACTGGCCGAACTTATTTGTTCTGTGGTCTGTTTCATAAAGAGTTGAGAGAACACATCAGAAGCATCGATGGAAGTAAAACACAGCAATGGCTGTTCATAGGGAAGGGATCGCAGACTTCATAGCTGGCTCCAATATCAAGTTTCTTGACTCTCTCTCCTGTCTTTACATCGTCTCTATTATACTCACTGAATCTGCCTCCAAAACCTGAATGTTCACTCTTAGTACACATAAACTCTAAGGATTCTGGGTCTGAGAATAATTTTCTTGCTATGATCCCATCTTTTATTCTTAATCATCATTTGTACCACCACCAATGCCATGTCAACAAAATATTCAGTCCCATTTTCTAAGAATTCTTATTCTTTCTCTTTTTTGGAAGACTTATTTTATCATCCAATTCCCCACTGTTTTTTATTATTACCTCTGACAACTGCTGTCCCAAATGTCGTATGGAGCACATCCAGGCCTTTAGGTAATCCTGGTGTTTGATCATGAGATTTTCCTAATGGTGCCCACTGATTGCTTAAATATACTGATTCCTTCTTATCTTTAATTTTCTGTTGAAATGTTGTAATGGGCTGTGGGTTTATCAATACCTTTGCCTAAAGAAATCACATAAAGCACAGATATAACAACAACCAGAAGCAAAAATCTGAAAACCGAAACTAATCAAAAGCTGGGGAGAAGAGAACATGATTATGGGAAAACATTTCATTGTCCTTGCCTCTGCTCATCTTCAAATGAACGGTCAGAATTGGAGCTATAAAGCTGAACCATGCCTACACATGAACCTTCAAGGAGTAGTTACTTGACTCAGATTCTAGAAATGTGGGGATGACAAGTGCAAGAGCCACGAGGTTGTCACAAGCTCGCTCCAGATATATCGATGAGGTGTTCTGAATCTGGACTGCCCAATCAACACAGGGAACACTCAGCCCGCTCACCCCAAAGTCTACACAAGCACTCTGTACTGCCTCCAGGTGATCTCATCCAGTCTGCATCCTCTCTGTATTCTAACAAAGCCTGACAGCATTTCTCTTTCCTCTGAGAAAATGGAGTGCAGCTTGGCTCTTAATTATCTGAGGGGGGAATGTGTAGTTTGTGGCTCAGACCATTCATATCTCTACAGTGTCTTGACTACTGCTGCCTGGATTTTTTTACTACTCAAGAGTAGGAGTGGGAAGGAAATTGGAACTGATGATTTCATTAATACCTCATTTGTGCAATTTCACCTTGGGAAGTTAATAACATACAGGGGGAAAAGGAAAAGAAGTTACCGGTATTGAAACTTTAGATCTTATTCCATGTGTCAAATAAGGTGCGATTTGGGGATCATTTGCTCTGCCATAAAATACTCTTTCAGCTCCAGCAGGTGGATATCTATAGTCGAAAAATTTTTTTGCTGCAGGTGGGGTATTTAGCTACAGTGAGACAAGAAGATGAAATTAGTAGAGTTTTTAAAATATTAGCAAGATATATACCAATCAACGAATCCCCCCTTCATTGCATGAGCAGAGTAAGTACATGAAGAACTACAGACCCAAATAATGAAACTTCCTAAAATGTGTTTGTTTTATAGAAATAGAAATAAACATCATATTTTTAAAATTATATTTAGAAAACAACCAGGAAGTATCCAGGTTAGAAAGCATTACATAAATGACTATTTTCTATAGAAATAAATGGCAACCCCAATAGTTTTTGTAAAGCTGGAAATTTTACACCTGGAGTTTTTACCTCCTTGGACAAAATCAATAGAAGGCCTCAAAATACAGTAAGGAATCAAAATTGACCACCTTAAGTTTATACAACTTTCATAAGAAATGTTGAGAATTGTCTAATGTTCACAAAAATGCATATTGAAAATGCTCACCCTGGGAAGTTTTTCAGTCAAACAGGTTGCAACTCTGTCTCCAATAGGAATAACTTTCCCTGCCTAAGGGGGGAAAAAAAACAAATAGTTGGTCACATCAGCGTAGAGGTAGAACATTTTGAAGAATGGCATTTATTTCAAATTTGGCCTATGCTTCTAATGATACAAAGTTACTTTCAACTATTTAACACAATTAAGAAATAAAAGCATAAGAATTATAGCAAATCTAAAGTAATCATAATATATAATAAACATTAACTGCTAAATATATCACTACATATATACATATACATATAAACATTCATATACATACATAAATATATACATATGCACAGTGCTAGCATTGTCAGTGATGCATGCAGTTATGGGATCTCTGGATATGCTGAGGGATTCAACTTTCAGAAATAATGTTTAATTATCAGTCGCATGATATCAGTACAATTAGAGTACAACTGCATTCAAGCTAAGCTTAAGAAAAAATATTAAATATTCTGAATGTGTGTGTTATGTTTGCATTTGGGTGTATTTCTACCAACACCCTAACTTTTGGCATATGCAAATATGTCATTCCTGGCCAAGCTCCTTCAGTGAATGACCCCAATACACTTAGTTTTGTTCACTTAATTCTAACTTGGGTCTTATCTGTTCATCCTTTGGCCGAGGCAAAGATTACAATTATTTATTTCCAGAGATACACTTTCTGTCTATTCTCCTTTGTTATTTCAAGGCAGCTGATAGTTATTTGTGCAAAGCATAAGTTTCTTTTTTTTTTTTTTAATTTAGAGAAAGAAACTTCCCATAAAGACTGTTCTAGGTCTTTGGAGAGCCATGGAGGAATCAGGAATCAGGAAAGCAGAGATTGAGAATTGGGTGGGTGGATAAATATGTAGATGTTGTCAGGGGATTAAATAAGTGGATGGCTGGATAAAAATATAGACACATGGATATAAATGGTATGTGAAATCTTTTTATTATGGTAAGTGTCAAGTACAGAATTCCTCTTAGGGGGAGAACCATCAAGATTTAAGAAAGTATCTTGATAACATCTCTGAGTATAAAAGAAGAAGCCCACATACATGGGCAGACAGAGAATTTAATTGCTGTGCTAAAAAACAGGAGAGGGGAACCTGGGTGTCTCAGTTGGTTGTACATCCAACTCTTGATTTGAGATCAGGTCATGATCCCCAGGTGGGTAGGATCAAACCCCACGTCAGGTTCCATGAGATTCTCTTTCTCTCACTCTCTCTGACCTCCCCTGCTCATTCTCTTTCTCTCTCAAATAAAAATTTTTTAAATTTTTTTAATGTGAGAAAATATAAACTATTGATGGGCTAAAGAGGGATTAAAGGAAATGATAATATTGAGGAGAAGGTGCCAGGGGGACAATATCTTGCAACAAGTGAGAGGCCAGGAGGACCAGGATGAAAAATTGGCCAGTGAGAAGCAGTCCAGCTTTAGTGCCAAATCTTAAGTAAATTCAATTGTTTTGTCTTTAACACACGATTATTATGATGTATTTATTTATTTAAGAGAGAGAGAGAGAGAGAGAGAGAGAGTATAAGGTGGGGAGAAGGGCAGAGGAGAGAGAGAATCTTAAGTGGGCTCTATGTTCAGCACGGAGCCCAATGCAGGGTTCCATCTCACAACCTTGAGACCATGACCTGAGCCGAAATCAGGAAAAGGACGTTCAGCAGACTGAGGCACCCAGGCGCCCCAAGTAAATTCTATTCGTACAACTACATTATGTGCGAACACTGTTTAAAAAAAGGAAAAGGGACTATGTTGTAAATTGGGCTAAAGCAGCATACAGAAAAGGGAGGATACATACAAGTGATTGTTAATTCAACTAAAAATTGTAAGAAAACCTCAGAGATATCAAGGAACATACAGTCTCTGCTGCTATACCTGTTACAGGACCTCCGGCCATTCTTTTAAATATTCAGAGGGGAGATAGTTTCATGAGGCTAAAGAACATGGGGATCTTCGGGCAGCTAGTTATGTGGGTGCTAGACAGTTACAGAGATAGAAGGAAGGATGGACTGAATGATGGCTCAATCAGCCCATGGACCGATAGACGATTCTACCTGACCCTCATATCGGCTTCCAAGAGTCTGCCAGGAGATGTTTCAGGTTTCCATCACTGTAAACGTTTTGTGGGCAGTAATGCCCTTGGTATTCCTCATAGAGCTGCCTACATGAAAAGCAATTTGATTGCAAATCAGCAGCTGTGAGTCGGTTGATGTCCTCATGCCATTTGAGGACACAAAAATGGAAGCCATTATGTCTGATTTCTTTTTTTTTTTCTTTTTTTTTTTAAAGGGATTTTTTTTTAAATGTTTTTGAGAGACAGCACGAGCAGGGGAGGGGCAGAGAGAGAGGGAGACACAGAATCTGAAGCAGGCTCCAGGCTCTGAGCTAGCTGTCAGCACAGAGCCCAACGTGGGGCTCAAACCCACGGACCGTGAGACCATGACCTGAGCCGAAGCTGGACGCTTAACCAACTGAGCCACCCAGGCGCCCCTGATTTCTATTTACATTGTCATATAATATGTCTGACAAGTCTCCCCACCCCACCTCAGTCAGGATCTCTCTTTTTACTTCAGTTGTTCTCAAGGATGTCTGTTCCTCACTTTGAGGTTTGAAGGATTATTGTGAGCTGATTATTCTAAGAAACAGCAGGTGAGCAAGAAACTCTGAAAACAAGTTATCCTTTCATAAGGAATATTTATGTTTTACAAAGGAAATCATTTGTAAATAAATGTGCCTCCCTCCCAACACCAGGGAGAAAAGGATGACTCTAAGTCTCTAGCCTTAAGTCAACATGACAAACCTAACTCTTACTATACTTGTCTTGGCAATCTCCCATAAATGGGCTTCCCGTTGCCTCAACACCTTTCTTTTGTCTTTAACTTAAAATGGCATTTAAGGAGGTGGTTTGAGCTGTCTTGGGGAGTTACTCAGTTTTTCTGGTTATCTCCCATGTATGCATGAGGTATACATACTTTATAAACTTCTCTTTGTTTTTCTCTTGCTAATCTGTCTTTTATGACAGGGGGTCTCAGTCAAGAACTCAGAAGGGTAGGGAGAAAACTATTTTTCCTCCCCTAAAGTTTCTCCATCAAGCTCCACAACATAAATATGTTCTTATCTTCATAGCCTACACCTTGAATTTGGCTATCCCAAACATACACCCCAAGCTTGGAGAAAATTTATTGTGTCATTTTTCATGTGGTCCACTAGGTGACAACAAAATTGTTTTATTTATATAGACATAAACAAGCTCAGAGCCTGAAGCCTCTTTCAGGTTCTGTGTCTCCGTCTCTCTCTGCCCCTCCCCTGCTCCCACTCTGTCTCTCACTCTCAAAAATAAATAAACATTAAAAATAAATTTATAGGGGCACCTGGGTAGCTCAGTCGGTTAAGTGTCTGACTTCAGCTCAGGTCATGATCTCAGAGCTTGTGAGTTCAAGCCCCCAATCAGGCTCTGTGCTGACAGCTCAGAGCCTAGAGCCTGCTTCAGATTCTGTGTCTCTCTCTGCCCCTCCCCTATTCACTTTGTCTCTCTCTCTTTCTCTCTCTCTGTCTCTCTCTCTCAAAGAAATAAAAACAGTTTTAAAATGATATACTATTGTATAATCATTTAAAATGATGGATATAAATAATTTTGAATAGTATAAAAATGTTCATGACATAATGTGAATTAAAACAAAGATGTAAATTTGTGTCACACAGATACACAGAAGCAGCTCTTTCTGCCCATGGGTCCTGTCCCCACACTTTAATAAAACCATGTTTTCTGCACCAAAAAGAAAAAAAATTACAGAATCACATCTCTATACACAACGGTACTCACAGAACACATAGATAAAAAGTTGCTAGCTGTGATTCTATTTGAGTGGTGAGATTTAAGTGACTTACTTTCTTCTTTTTACTACTCTTCTTAATTTTTATATTTTTACTACTATGTACTGCTTTATAAAGCAAAAGAAAGCAATAAAAGGTTATCAAAAAGTTTACGCACGACACCAAATAGAAGGAAAACAGCAGCAAGAGCACCAGAAACTAAGAATAATCATCAAGTATATGGAGACCCAAGACAGAATTGAGAAGCAGTTTTAGTGGTCACCTTAAGTCTACTTTCAGAACCCTAAAAGGTAGCATAGGGGGATCTTAATGACCTCCCTAACCTGAGAAAGGCAGCAATGATTTTTCTGAAGACTTTCTGTTGCCTCAGGGGCTTAGCTATCAGGGTCCAGCCAAGAAATAAAAGCAAACATTAAGTATAACCCTATCCCCCCAACAAGCCATGAAACACACTCTCTAGTACTGTGAACTCCTGGAAGGACGTCTTCTTGAACCACCTGGATGGGTAGCGCTCCTTAGCCCTGTGTCTCAACTTTAGTCACATGAACACTTACATGGATATATTTTTAAAATTATGCTGGCAGGGGTGCCGGGTGGCTCAGTCGGTTAAGCATCCAACTCTTGATTTCAGCTTAGGTCATGATCTCACAGCTTCATGGGTTTGAAGCCTGATGAGGCTCTGGGCGAACAGAGTGAAGCCTGCTTGGAATTCTCTTTCTCTTTCTCTCTCCATCTCTGTCCCTCCTCTACTTGCGCCCTCTCTGCAAATAAACTTTAAAAAAACTAAAATAAAATTATGCTGGCAAAAATTTGGGAAGTGGTGTATCTTTAATATACTAAGGTACATTTTAATCTCAAAAGGAAGGACCATTTAGTGATTTACCATTAACTCGACCTCAGAGGTTTTATTTGTTTGTGTCACTAAATTAGCCTTGTATAAAAAGCATGTATAGGAACCCCTAGTTGGAGTTTCTTTTTTTTTTAATGTTTCTACTACTGACTTCATTTATAAAATAAAAGTCATATTTTCTAAGGTTGGTAATCAAACAAAAGTCTCCATATAAGTAAGACAGCGAGTTTTTAAGAACATAAATCTTGCCTCCTTTCTCTTAAGGATTTCTTCCCACTTATTATCTCTCAACCACAGACTGGTTTTAGAGGTAGAGGTGCTGCCCTTTTAATTCTTGGTTTCAAACTTACATTAATTCCCCATAATATGATTAAGGCCAGCCTGGAATAAACACTTTTATAAATACTATTAGATTTTTCAAAGGAGAGAGAGGAAGATAAAGTCTCAAACCCAGGGAATAAAAATGAAACCAAATAATCTATTTTACAAGGTATATTCATCTACATCTTTGTGGTTCCTGTAGCAAGGATTCCCTACCTGACTCATCACTCACCTCCACTTAGTATTATTTTAGTACCTATCATCCAGAAGGACAAACCTATGTACCCCCACGTGCAAGTCAAACATGTATACACACCATATAGATACGTCAAGACTGTTATCTAGTCTGGTTCAAAAGACTTAGATTAATGATGTCTATTATTATTTTCCTTTTCTCTTTTTCAAAATTAACTTTGTCTGAATAATACGTGTTTTTTTATTCAAAAAGCAGAGAGTTGTAATAAAAAATAGCATTTCCCTGCCCCATTTGTACCTAGTCCTACTTTCTAGAGCCAACTGTCTTCTACACTTCCAGCAACTTCTCCTGGTATTTATCTTCACATTTCTTACCCTTAGACTGATACATATTGACTAGTCTTAGACATCACCTACTGGTGCCCTTTTATGACTGAGAAGGCTGTAGCTCTTTCAGCTCTCCATAGGGTTATAGCATACTTTCATCCTCTCAGTGTGGTCACATCCTACTTTTTGATAAAGCCAATGGTTTACATTATGATGATTAGATTATTTTTCACCACTGAAATAAATATGTATATTATATATTAGGTCATGTTATGTTATTTTTTCCTAATCATTGATTTCACACTTGCTTTTTTGGTTTTTTAATATGCCTATTTCTAAATTTTTCCAAGTGCTCCAACCAAACTCAAATTTCTAGGCTGTATTTGTTTGTTTGTTTGTTTGTTTTTTAAATATGCTCTCCTAGAGCACTTCCTATGCCTGCTTTAATCTCAGCTGGTTGTTCCTAGGACTGGTGCAGAGCTCCTGTCTTGGGAATTTTTCTGTTGCCAAGCTTTAGAGTTAGAGTTGCCTATTCCCTAAATCCCATCTTATCCCCATTTCACTGAAGTTAATTCTTTAGTCATTTCCTTAAAAAGAATGCATACAAAGCTTACTCTTGATTCCTTACATCTGTTTAAAAAAAAAAAAAGGCTTAAAATGGAGCCATTTGTGCTAAGCCCCATGTCAGCAAACTAAGACTTAATACCTAACCTAATTGCAGTTTCAGCCTTTCCCAGCAGTGGAATTTTAAATCAATCAGTCTGGAATTTCCTGATCAACTCTTGTGAGGTCATCAGATTAGTAGGCCCCGCCCTACCCAAAGAAAGGTGACTTTGCCTAAAATAATCCTTTCTTTTTATTAATGACTTCCTTGTCTCTGCCACCTCTGCTTATAAAAGACTTCCATTTTGCACAGCTCCTCACAGTTCTTTTCCACTTCCAAAGGGGATGCTGCCTGATTCATAGTTTTTAGAAAAAAACCCATTAGATCTTCAAATTTACTCAGTTGAATTTTTTTAACAGATTCTTGAAAATCTCTTTATACTACTCTTTATACTACTCTTTACCTTTGATTAGTGGTTTGGCTAGATATAAAACACAAGGTATTAAATAATTTCTCTTTCACTTTTGAAGGCATTATGCCAATGTCCTTTAAGAGGTGATCTAAGGCGGGGCACCTGGGTGGCTCAATCAGATTAAGCATCCAACTTCAGCTTAGGTCATGATCTCACAGTTCGAGTTTGAGCCCCACAGTTGGCCTTTCAGCTCTATGCTGACAGTTGGCTTCTGTGCTGACAGTGTGGAGCCTGCTTGGGATTCTCTCTCCCTCTCTCTGCCTCTCCCCCACTTTTGCTCACTCTCAAAATAAATGAACTTTAAAATATTTTTTAAAAAGGTAGTCTATTGTACCTAACCAGCTCAGTCAGTAGAGCATGCAACTCTTGATTTTGGGGTTGTGTGTTAAACCCCCTTGGTGGGCATAGAGATTACTTAAAAAAAAAAAGTGGTCTTGCTATTTAGAAGTCTAATGTAATTCTGAATTTTGTTCCATTATGTGACTTTTTCCCCCATGGATATATTTAGAATAATCTCTATATCCCTAGTTTTCAGAAATTTCATAGTAATGATCCATGGTATGGGTATTTTTTCCTTCATTTGGCTTGATCCTCAATTACTTGCAAACTTTTTAAAACATTTATTTAGTTATTTGCAGAGAGTGCTTGCACAGGAGCAGCAGAGGGAGAGAAAGAGAATCCCGAGCAGCTAGAGGCTCCATCTCACCAACCGCAACATCATGACCAGAGCCAAAATCAAGAGTCTGACACTTAACTGAGTGGGCCACCCAGGCACCCCAATTCCTTGCAATCTTGATTTGTATTCTAAAATCAATGAAATTTGGCTGTATTTCTTTGATAATTTTATCTATTCTCTCTTTCCGGCCCTACTATTAATCAAATATGATGAGAGACCATAAGGCAAGCTGAGGGCCAAGCACAAGCTAACACAGCCACCTGCTCTCCAGGGGGGGATATGTGTGATATCCCTCAGACTATCTTATCAATAGCCTAATCTCCAGGAACTCCCGACTGCCTTCTTGTCCCCTACTATCTTAATGATAGTGTTTTGCTAGAGGAAAAAACAACTTTAGCCTGAAAATAGGTCTCCAGTAATGAGTCTTCTTTAGCATATGGAATCCCTTTAAGAAACTTCCTCTTGACCTTACTTCCCCCAGCTCCACAGTATGTAACCAGTCAGTCTGCACAACCCCAATGCAGTTCTTTCTGCCTGGGTCCTGTCCCCTTGCTTTAATAAAATAACCTTTTTGCTCAAAGACTTCAAGAATTCTTTTCTGGGCTGTCAGCTCCAAACCCCATGACCACTCCAAAACCCCAATCAAAATGCATCTGAATATTTCCGGGATGCCCGGGTGGTTCAGTTGGTTAAGACTCTGACTCTTGATTTTGGCTCAGGTCATGATCTCAGAGTTTCCTGGTTTTGAGCCCTGCATCAGGCTCTGTGCTGGCAACATGGAGCCTGCTTGAGGTTCTCTCTCCCTCGCCATCTGCCCCTGCCCTACTCACACTGTCTGTCTCTCTCAAAATAAATAAATAAACTTAAAAAATATTTTTAAAAATGTATCTGAATATTTCTAATCTTTGTTTTAATATTGGGAAATGTCTTTGATTTCATCTTCTGAGAGAGAAAGCCAGGGAACCTACATTACAGAAAGTATATTTTTATTTATTAACAACCCACTTTCAGCATGGAGCTACATCCCTGCCTTATCTCGGAATTGGTATTTTTGACTCTACAATCTGCTTTGGGAAAATAAATCCACAGATTTGGTGGAAAGGAATGGAATCTGGTACAGAGAGGTAGGGAGTTAGGCCAGCATAGAATGAAGAAGTAGAATTAGAAACCCAACTGTGCTGAATATGAACTTAAAACTCATCTTCTGACTTTCAGATCCAACCTTTACTACAACTACACTTTCACCCAAGGGTCTGAGTTTCTCAGGGATTACCCCAGGCAAACTAGATCATTTCTGGTAGGAATGATTTCCCTCAAATTTCATTCTCTCCTGTGTACAAAGTCCATTGCCATCTCTAAAATTTATTTTCTAAAATTTATTCAAATTTCTTAACTGCTGTCTCTTCTCTATTTTACTTTTCCTTGTGGTTTATTATCTTTAAAAACTATTACAGGAATTAAAAATCAGAAAATTAGCACTGATATAATATCAGTTATCAAATTTAAGGATACCATTCAAATATCACCAGTTGCCCCAGTACTGTTCTTCATAAGAAAAAGAAAAAACCCACGATCACAGTGTGATTGTTTATTTCCTCTGAGAATCAGACACCATGCTTAGACATGTAAGAGGTTTGTTAGGGAAAACACCTGTGAAAGATATAGGGGAAGAAGTGAGTAGGGAGAACTTTCAGGCTGTGACAACTCTGAAAGGAGAGACGGAAGGAAGTATTAAGAAAGAAGAGCTTCAGACTACCTCACAGTTCTCAGAAATTTTTGGCCAGGCCAATGAGTGGTCTCTGAGGCTGTTTCCCATGAAAGAAATCCCATGTTGGATAAAACGAATCCAGGGCTAGTATCCCTGCCATGCACAGTAACTGGGAGCATGAGTGCGGCAATTGTCCCACAGGAGCAGCAGAAGGAGGCTGTCAATTGGCTGTGCTCCCCACTGTGGGTCCTTCTCAAGGGACATATGAGCCAGCTCCACATGCATAGCACTTAGTGGTCACGTCTCTTTTGTCTCCTTCAGTTAGGAAGGGTTCCTATTATTTCCTTATCTTTCATAACTTTGACATTTTTGGAGAACAGGCCAGTTATTTTATAAAATGTCCTTTAGTTTAGGTTTGACTAGTGTTTTCTTATGATTAAAGTTATACATTTTTGTCAGGGATGTCACAGAAACAATGCTGTGTTCTTCTGTCAGGGAGCACACACTGTCAATCTGTCCTACTTACTACTGATAGTGTTAACATTAGTCACTATATGAAGATGATGTCTGCTACGTTTCTCTACTGTAAAGTTATTTTTTCCTTTGCAATTAATAATTATTCTATGTAAATATCCAGTTCCTTACCAAATTTTCACCTACTGTTTAACATCCATTGATGATTCTTGCCTAAATCATTACTACCATGAAGATTGCCAAATGGTGACTTTCTAATTCCATCATTCCCTCCACATTTATTGATTGACATTATACTGCAGGGATGATTTCTTTTCTTGCTATTTGTTCAATTTTTCATGTATTTACATAGGTCTAAGCTCATGGATTTCTATTTTCTCAATGCCCCAGACCCAACAGATCGGTGCACTAAGAGCTCCTTCAAGCTTGTTTCTGTGCCCCTTGACACATCTGCATTATTCTTTCAGAATTTTCCTTTTTTTTTTCTTTGAGAATTTTCTTACTTTTTGGCTCTCAAAAGTGTTCCAAGTTCATATTGTGCTGCACCAACCCTAGAGTCAGCCATCCTCCAGAGTCCTGATTCCTTTTAATACAGAATGGTATTCAGAAATGAAGGTCTAGTTTTTGGTGTGCTCATTGTTACCAGATGTACAATGCTTCTAGGTCCTCTTAGAGAATAGAGGTAAGAAATGAATGTATGTATAAGACTCCCACATACTAGCATCTATATCAATCTTATAATACTGTTTTATAAAATGCATGTAGATACATAGATATGGATTTGGACATGGACATAGATACAGATATAAAATAAGCATCCACCAACTACAGTCCAACCAAGCAGGATTCCTTCTGTCCTTTTCCTTTTCATATTGGAAACTTTTTTCTCTCTCAGTAAGAAACCTGGTTCCTATTATCCTCAATATATCCACCTGTCTTCTCAACCAAACTCCCAACCGCACTGACCACATCCTCACTCAGCCACCCCCTTTCTCAGTTCCTAATCACAGCTGTTCTGCCACACTTGGCCACCTCCTCAGTCACTCCCCGCTATTACAGCTTTCAGTGACCATGTCATATGATTCGTTCCCAAGATTCAAGTCCACTCAGGAAGGTTGATACAAGACCATTTTTAGGGGTGCCTGGGTGGCTCAACTGGTTAAGCATCTGACTCTTGATTTTGTCTCAGGTCATGATCTCACAGTTTGTGAGCTCAAGCCCTACATTGGGATTCTCTCTTCTCTGTTCTCTCACTCTCGCAGAATAAATAAACAAACTTAAAAAAAAATTAAGAAAGAGTTAAGGAGACACGGATCCCTTCCCATTTGAGTCCCTGCTTGAAAAAAAAAAAAAAAGATCAGGGGGCCAGGGTGGCTCAATCGGTTAAGTGTCCAACTTTGGCTCAGGTCATGATCTCACAATCCGTGGGTTCGATCCCCGTGTTGGGCTCTGTGCTGACAGCTCAGAGCCTGGAGCCTGCTTCAGATTCTGTGTCTCCCTCTCTCTCTGCCCCTCCCCTGCTCACTCTCTGTCTCTGTCTCTCAAAATAAAATAAAGACATTAAAAAGTTTTTTTAAAAAAAGATCATTTTTAGCCACTGAAGACCCATCAACCCATAATCATCATGCTACTTTCCTGCCTCCAAACTCAATGTGGGCTACCACAATAATCTCATCTCTCCCACTGGGTCTTGGTCAAGATCACTCTGTTTTACCCATAGAGATCCTTAATTCTGAATATGTCAGAGAAATAGGAGTGATAACATCAATTTCTTTCTGCCCAGAAGGCCCAGAACCCATTATGCAAACAAAACCACCCAGTTCTCATAATTCTGCAGAGACTGGATCTTTGCAAATTCTGACAAAATGAATCTTTCCCAAAATAGCTATCAGCTGCTCTTACGAATGAAAAAAACAAAAACAAAAACAAAAACAAGGCACCCCCATTACATAACATTTACCATATTATAAAATCATTTGTCTATTGGTTTCAGGTCTATAGACTCTAAGTTCCTTGAAAGAAGGCATCCTTGTATCACCAATGCCTAACATACTGTCTTATCATTATAGATACTATTTTATTTTTTTTATTTTTACAGAGAGAAAGAAAGCACGCGTGACAGAGAGAGCATGTAAAGCAGGGAAGGGACAGAGAGAGAGAGAATCTTAAGCAGGCTCCTGCTCCTGAGGCCCTGTGTCAGCTCAATCCCATGACCTTGGGATCATAACCTGAGTGGAAATCGAGACTCAGACACAACCAACTGAGCCACCCAGGTGCCCCTAGTCATTATAGATATTATAATTTTTTTAACCTTTATGTGAACCTGTACTTCCTTCTTCCTCTTTGTACATTGGGGCTCAATATCATGCACTTTGTAAGGCTGAGTTGTTTTGTCTAATAACCCAGAGTTTCTGCCATAGTCAGTGCATTAATGGTGACCAAGGGACAGTCTCAGGATGTCTTGGAGAAATTACCATTATAGAGATTTTGATCTCTACCACAGTGCTTTTTAAGAGCCAAGAGCCCCTTTAAGAGCCATATAGAGAAGACCTCTTTTTACCAGAATCTTTTTAATTCTTGAAGGACACTCTAAAACTCCCTCTTTGTAGGCCACCATTTCCAGGAAACTTTTCCTGAATACAGGTCCTTGCTGCTACATTAATGCCTTTTACTAGAAGGACTAGAAGGCCTAATGGGATTCTCATAAATCCATCAAAGCAAACTTTCACATAAAGCTCAACTTTGGGCAGCAACTTCAAGCGACCTTAAGATGAGTGTCCTTACCTTAAGATGTATCTACTCCCCTTCCTCCAACACTGGAAAAGGCTCTGATTGAGAAGAACTCCCCAATTCCCTGAATATACCCTGATGCAAAGCAATTGTTCTCAAAGATTGATTTTATTTATTTTTTAATAGTTTATTGTCAAATTGGTTTCCATATAACACCCAGTGCTCTTCCCCACAAGTGCCCTCCTCCATCACCACCACCTCTTTTCCCCCCTCCCCCTTCCCCTTCAACCTTCAATTCATTTTCAGCATTCAATAGTCTCTAAAGTTTTGCGCCCTCTCTCTCCTCAACTCTCTTTCCCTCTTCCCCTCTTCCTCCATTAGGTTTCTCCTGTTCTCCTGTTAGACCTATGTGTGCAAACATATGGTATCTGTCCTTCTCCACCTGACTTATTTCGCTTAGCATGACACCCTCGAGGTCCATCCCCTTGGCTACAAATGGCCATATTTCATTCTTTCTCATTGCCATGTAGTACTCCATTGTGTATATACACCACATCTTCTTGATCCATTCATCAGGTGATGGACATTTAGGCTCTTTCCATGATTGGGCTATTGTTGACAGTGCTGCTATGAACATTGGGGTACATGTGCCCCTGTGCATCAGCACTTCTGTATCCCTTGGGTAAATCCCTAGCAGTGCTATTGCTGGGTCATAGGGGAGTTCTATGGGTAGTTTTTTGAGGAACCTCCACACTGTTTTCCACAGTAAAACAGTTTACACATGTAAAACAGTTTACATTGCCACCAACAGTGTAGGAGGGTGCCAGTCTCTCCACATCAAAGATTGATTTTAGCAGGCTCTTCACAATAGGGATTTCCATCTGAACTCACGTCACAGCCATGTGCTTGACACTGGGTTTTGACTCAACCAAATGCAACCTCCTTCCTCCTATAAGATTGGATGAACTCAGGGACATCCAACAGGTTACCGTTCTGTCCCTTGGTGACAATGTTGAGGGATCTCTCATTCTTTCTCATTTCGCTATGTGAATTCTACCAAGCCTACCAAAAAACAGGTAATACACGTGACGGATACACTGATACAAGCATAAAGAATGGAACTACGGAAGGAATTCTTTTTATAACAGAATTACTCTATACCAAACTCAGAGAAAAATGGCAAAAAAACACACAAAAAACCCCAAAACTACTGTCTGATCTTACATGGGATCATAGATGCATATATGCTAGTAAAATACTAGCATAAATCCAAGAATATATTATAATTAAATGACAGCTGAGTAGGGTTTAGCTCAAAATATGAAGATGGTTTGCTATTAGATAATAATATTAATTTGGAAAATATATATTTCAACAAATGTGGAGGAAAACTCTTAAGTTTCAAACTCTATTCCTGATTTTTAAACATTTTTAGCAAACTAGGAATGAATATAAGTGTCCTTAATTTGATATACCAGAAACCTCCAGAAAAACTACTACTTGTTAGTGATAGCAATTCTCTTTCTCCCTCTGTCCCTCTTCCTCATGTGCACTCTCTCTCCCTCAATAATAAAAAATAATAAACAATGGAAACAAATATATGGAACAATTTTCAATCTTATCATATGTCCAATAAATGTGAATTAAAACAATGTCTTACAAACCATTATCAATTTTTAAAATTCAGTGGTACAGTCTTTTAGGAAGGGATTTGGCAACAGTAACTAGAAAAAGATCCATCCTTTGGCTTCTGCTATAACTCTATCCTAAGGAAATATTCCAAGATATATAAAGATGTTCATAGACTACTTAGAAAAATCTGGAAACAAAATCTGATGTCCAACAAGAGAATGAATTAGCTAAAAAATCATATATTGGCTTAAAGAAATATTGTTTCTTTTAAAGTTTATTTATTTATTTTGAAGGGGGGTTGGTAGGGAGGGGTAGAGAAAGAGGGGGAGAGAGAATCCCAAGCAGGCTCCACATTCAGTGCCAAGCCCAGTATAGTGCTCAATCTCATGACAATGAGATCACAAGCCAAAATCAAGAGTTAGACGCTTAACTGACTGAGCCACCCAGGCACCCCAATACTGACTTTTTTTTATCATTAAAAGATCTCTTAAGGTCTCTGTAAAACTAAATGATAATTAGTAGAAAGTCAAGAAAAACTATGCTTAGTATAACAACTACATAAAAATGCATTTGGAGAAAAGTGTCAAGAAATGTGGTATAGTCAAGAACATAAACTCTTGAGTCTGACGTTGTGACTTCAAATCCTGGAGCTATCACCTCCTACTAATACTTTGGCCAAATTACCTAATTTGCCTCAGTCTCACACTTTTAAAATGGAATTTAATAATAGTAGCTGTTCCTTTTTCCAAAGAAGACATCCAGATGGTTAAAAGACACATGAAAAGATGTTCAACATCACTCATCACCAGAGAAATACAAACCAAACCACAAGGAGATACCCCTCACACCTGTCAGAATAGCTAAAATTAACAACTCAGGAAACAACAGATGTTGGCGAGGATGTGGAGAGAGGGGAAAAACTTTTGCACTGTTGGTGGGAATGCAAACTGGTACAGCCACTCTGGAAAAGTGTGGAGGTTCCTCAAAAAATTAAAAATAGAACTAGCCTAGGGGCACCTGGGTGGCTCCGCTGGCTAAGCAGCCACTTTGGCTCAAGGTCATGATCTTGCAGTTCACAAGTTCAAGCCCTACATCAAGCTCTGTGTTGACAGTTTAGAGCCTGGAGCCTGCTTCAGATTCTGTGTTTCCCGCTCTCTCCTGTCCCTTCCTCACTCACACTTTTTCTCTTTCTCTTTCTCTCTCAAAAGAATAAGTAAACATTAAAAAAAAAATAGAACTAGCCTATAACCCAGCAATTCCAGTACAACGTATTTTCCAAAGGATAGAAAATGCTGCTTTGGAGGGACACATGCACCCCAATGTTTATAGCAACACTATCAACAATAGCCAAAGTATGGAAGGAGCTCAAATGTCCAACAACTGATGAATGGATAAAGAAGATGTGGTATGGAATACTACGGGCAATCAAAAAGAATGAAATCTTGCCATTTGCAACAATGTGGATAGAACTACAGTATATTATGCTAAATGAAATAAGTCAGTCAGAGAAAGACAAATATCATATGATTACTCTCATATGTGGAATTTAAGAAACAAAACAGATGAACATAGAGGAAGAGAAAGAAAAGTGAGATAAAAACAGAGGGAGGCAAACCATAAGAGACTCTTAAATACAGGCAACAAACTGAGGGTTGCTGGGATGAGCACTGGGTGTTATATGGAAATGATGAATCACTGGGTTCTACTCCTGAAACCAATACTACACTGTATGTTAATTAACTTTAATTTAAATAAATAAATTTAAAAAATGATAGCAGCTGTCTCATAGGGTTGTTATGACAGCAAATGAGTTAATACCTGCAAAGCTCCATGAGTTGTGGTGTTGATATGGTAAGGTGCTTTTTTGCTGTGAATGCAGCAGAGTGCTAGTAGGCATTGTATTAGGGTGATAAAATTCTGAGTGTTTTCATTTCCATTTTCTAAATTTTCTATGATACTATTATTTTTGCTTTACAGTAAAAATGCATATTTTAATATTAAAAATACTATCTGTAGTCCATGCTAATCTCTTCTCTCGCCGCTATCCTAATTCCACTCCCTCCTGTTTATCTAGGATCTGGTTCCACCCATTGTCTGTCTTTCTTATCTCAAATTCCTCTAATGATTGACAAAATAAATAAACAGATTCCTAAGTGTAATCTTCATTGTCACACTTCTCAAGGAAAAAAAAATTTACAATAACTTTCTTCAACTTGAATTTCCCATTCACTCTTCGCTATATTGGACTCTAAATTCTCTTTCCATTATGCCATTCTAACAATGTTGCTAATTTCCTTAATATTCAAAACTAATTAATCTGTATTCTATTTACGCTACCACAGGTGTTTTAACACTTCTAGTCACTTTCTCCTGAAACTCTCTTCGCTGTCCTTTCACACTTAGAAAGGGGGATGTGAGAGGAGGAGGAAGCACAGGTTTTAGAATGGCCTCTGTTGGAAACCGAAAGCTGGTAGCCTGTGTATGAGTCCTGAAGCCATAGACTGCAGAACCGATCCAAAAAGGAGAAGCAGGTGTGGTCAAGTGAAAGCGTTTTGCTGGGGAAATCCAACAAGGGAACCAGAAAGTAAAGTGGGTCAAAGACAAAAGAACACCCTGACTCCCAAGGGGAACAAAAATAGTATGCAGTAGCAGTAAAAAATTCTGCAGAATCCCCGTGACCACTTCAGCAGAATTATATTGTCAAATCTCAGTGTGTGGAGTCTTTTATTCTCAGAATACCTTAAGGATGCTTCTTTTATGTAACTCAATACTATCCTCTCAGACTCACCTCCATCTTCTCTAACTGTTCATTCTCCCATTTGTTAATCTAGCTTTTCTTCCATTTATCATATATTTACCAGGCATTGTGATATGCCATGAAGCTGCACAATAAATAAGGTAAAGTCCTTCTCAAAATCTCACCCAATTCACATTTCTTTCTCTGACCACCACATAAATGTGTTTTCCAAGGTTCTTGCCTAGACACTTCTACGCTAATCACGGCTCCAACTGTCTCACATTACCAACTGTCTCCCTAGCTTCTTCATCTGATATCTTGTACATATTTCAAACTCAGGATGGCCCACACCAGATACTCATTTGCCACCAAACCAGAAGAGATCATTATCAACCTAGAAGCTTCTAAGCCATGTATCAACTTTCCTGTCTTTTACCACACAGATGAACAAATGGAAGGCAATTCTTAACAATATCATCTCCTAAAAAGCTTTCAAACTTGCACTCTGCTTTCTATTCTAACTCTAGGGGCGCCTGGGTGGCTCAGTTGGTTAAGCCTCTGGCTTCGGCTCAGGTCAGATCTCACGTTTGTGGGTTCGAGCCCCGCGTCAGGGGCTGCTGACAGCTAGCTCAGAGCCTGGAGCCTGCTTCCGGTTCTGTGTCTCCTTCTCTCTCTGCCTCTCCCCCTCTCATGCTCTGTCTCTCTCTGTATCAAAAATAAATAAAACATTTAAAAAAAAAAAAGAATGGTCTATTCTAACTCTACATTAATTTCGGTCCATAATTATTTTGATAGATCCATCTAACATTTTCCTATCTCCAGAATCTCCCCCTTTCAGTCCACCATTACTAGTGATGTTAGAATTATCTTCCCAAAACACAAATTTTATCCATCATTGTCTTCTATCCATATATTTTACCCCTACATTCTAGACATTTAGATTTCACCCACATACTTCTTTTTTTGTTTGTTTATTTTTGAGAAGAGAGACAGAGAGACAGAGCATGAGCAGGGGAGGGGCAGAGAGAGAGGGAGACACAGACTCAGAAGCAGGCTCCAGGCTATGAGCTGTCAGCACAGAGCCTGGTGCAGGGCTCCAACTCATGAACTGCAAGATCATGACCTCAGCAGATGTTGAAGGCTTAAATGACTAAGCCACACAGGCACCCCTGTTCACATATTTCTTTTTCATCTGTATCTCTCAACACCATGCTGGATAAAAAGAATTGCTTATATTTCCCAAACACAAGAAATGTGGTCATTGTTTATGCCCTTCTTTGCCAAAAATGCTCCAATCTTGTTTTCCATCTGATATTTCTAAATTTGCTCAAATATTACTTCCTAAGCAAAGCATTTCTCATCTCCTTCAAACAGAGCAGTCTAATCTCTCCACTGAGCTCTGTGTTTACAGTATATTTCTATCAAGGAAAAATCACATTTGTTTTGCATTCATTTGGACATCTATATAATACTTGTTATCTGTCTCCAACATTGAAATGAGAGTCTTAAACTAGATTGTAGAGATCATGTATTTTTCACTTTATATTGTCCTGCATCCAGCAAAATGGCCCCTGCAAGTCTTTGCTGAAAGAATGAATAACTCACAGAATAAATAATAGCAGAAAAAAAATTTTGTTTCCCTTCATTACGTGACTCAAGGATACAACATGTATCTCAGTGAAAGGGTTGAGAAAATGCAGACTGAGAAAGAAAATGAAAGTCAAAGGAGAAAGGCAGGAGAAATCAAGAGGAACCACTGGTATGCACAGAAAACAAAGCTGACATCTAGGAATAGAGGCAGAACATGAGAGGAGAACTGACAAAGTAAAAGCTGGAAAGAATCCAACAGACAAGGAATATCAGAATCCCAATGACATCTTTGCAAGTTGATTCTACAAACGCAAACAAGTCTCATCAGTTTGTCATCTTGATAAAAACATGGCTTTCCACAGTTCCTAGTTAGTTTCCTAGTTCTTTAACTAGGAAAAAAAAACTTACGCTTGGCCAGCAAGGCATCCGATCAAAGAATTTCCCAGAGTATATAGGTCTGATGCGATCTGGAGGTTCTACTCCAGGTTCATGGTTTTCGGTCTCCTTTCTCTCTTCAGGTTTTTGAGTAAACTGGCACTCAGAGGGTTCTATCACCAAGCCCATTTGGGGGCCTGTTTCATCTGGCTCTTCTAGACCAGTGTCCACCTCAGCAGGAGGCTTTATCTCTGCACTCGGCTTCATTACCACACAGGTCTCTCTTCCGGGTTCCTGTCTAGGTTCCATTTCCAAAGCAGGCTGTTTCCCCGCTGAAGCCCCTAACCCTTTAGGGGAACCAGCGGCAGAGCCTCTCCTGCTCCCTAGAGCCTGTGGACTTTCGCATACCATGCCTAAGGGAGGCTGTATTATCCTTCCAGAACACCCACTCAGAAGACACTCATTTTCTAAACCCACTCTTCCTGGTACCGGACCCAGAGAGGGTTTTGTTTCCCGTGAGGCTGAGACTCCATAGACTCCGAAATTATCCCTCTCCATGAGGGTCCTAGAAATATTCTGTCTTTTTAATTTCATTTCAAGCTCCTTGCTCAACGAAGATTTTGTTTCTGGTGATGCCATCCTCTCAAATTTATTACCAGCCAAGAAGTTCTCCCTACATGAGGAATCTTCTTTTCTTAATCCCACTCTGAACCCTAACTCTGTGGGAGATTTTGTTGCCATGCCGACCCCCCTCTCTCCTAAGTCATCCTTTCCTTGGTGGGTGAGCCCAATCTCCGTGCTCTGGGGAGATCTCCTCTCAGACACCCTCATTCCTCCAACAGCACTCATCTCAAAAGGGAAGTCTGTACCTGGCTCAAGGGAAGTTCTTAGTCCCTTGGAGTGCCTCAAACCTGTGGGGGACCCCACTCTCACGAAAGAACACATCTCCACTCGGACTCCCTGGCCACACCTTCCTGCCTACGAATAAACACCTAGCGGAGTTCGAGGATGAAAAGGAGGCGAAGGTCTGTTTACACGGTTACCTAGGAAACAGGGGCGTGGCTTAACGTGCAACTGTTTCTTTTGGCAGGATCCCCTGCTCCCCCCATTTCTCCCCTGCTTTCTCCTGTGTCAGTTTTTCTCCATCTCCTTTCTCTCCCTCTTCTTCTCTTTCTCCTTCCCTCCCTCTCTTCCCTTTTTTCCTGCTTCTTGACTAAATCTGGAGGGCAAGAAAACGTGGAGGATGTGGTCTTGGGAACTGGAGAAAGTGCTCACTTACTTCTCTTTGGTTTCTCAAGCAAAACAGTCCCCTCAGGATGAGTTCAACTGTGGGCTTCCTCCTCCTGGTCATTGGCCTACTAATTTTACTGGCACTCAGGATAAAAGTAACCACTTTTCTGGTTGTGACTATTCATTTTAGGTCCTTTCCTTGTGCATGTATATGCATACTCCATGTAGTTCTTTCAGCCTAACAAATTAAGTTCTGCGAAGTTATTTGGTACCTGTGTTACAGAAACTACATCAAGTCTTGGAGAACATTTACACTTTAATAAGTAGGCTTTAAATAGTATTTATATTAAAGTTTGAGGATATATAATCATGCATATCAACTTCTTAAAACATTGGGCAAACTCAAACTCTGGATATTTAAGCATGAGATTAATTGGGATTATGACTTTGTCAGGTTTTAAGTGTATTTGGTGAACATTTGTCATGTTTTACACATATAGGGGATACAGAGCACCTAGCTTAGAAATTAAACGGGATCTATAGGACTCCAGTCTTTTAGAAACGCTATAAAAAAAAACTTGTAAAATTAAAAGTCCAAATGCTTAGGAGATATTACCTCACATTTGAAAAAATTGGGTACTGTAATTTTCAAATAGTTAATATAAATGTTCTTCTCCTTCTAAGCACTTTAAATGACTTGATAGTGTGTAAATGAAGGGATGTCTGTATGTATAAGCATTCACTCAATTCTTTCATTTTACAAATAACTATCGAGTATCTCCTTTGTGTCAGTGATGGGAACATAGTGAAATACAAGCCCTATCTCTTGGAATTTATATTCTGGTGGGGATAGATAACCATCAAGTAAACCAATAAATAACATCATTTCACATAGTGATGAATGTTATGAAGAAAACAATACTTTAATATAAAGATATGCTACTTTAGAATTGGTGGGCTTAGAAATTCCTTAGGTATGTGACATTTGAACTGAAGCTTGCATTAGGCAGGCAAAGACACAAACCTTTTAAACATGACTAGCTCAAGTTCCCATAACCTTTTCCTCATGACCTTGCCACCATGCCTACAATTCCTTAGGTTAGAATTACCTTTAGGTTTGTCTCCAGATAGTCTTAGTTAAAACAAAATGTTACCAGTCATTACTATCTACGATTCATTCTCCAACTACAGATTTCCTGGAAGAGAAGGTAGAATGCATGGGTAAGAGTACTGGGGGATGATAGAGAGACACAAGGGGCTAGGAATTCATGAGTGGATGTTTAGAGATTTGAGAGCAAAGGAAGCATTAGGGGCTGTGTTCAAGTTTACAACTTTAGGGCCCATCCACTTTGTAGCTTCCTTGACAAATTCTACTAATTAGAAGGATTCCACATTTGACACTAAAATCTATACAATAATCAGTCCTCCTCAGTTACCTGGTATTAGGGAAAAAAACACAGGTATATTGTGAGTGGCAGCAGCAAGAGAAAAACTTTACTGTGGCAGTTCAGGCTCTCCAAAATTGCCAGTGGCTCTTAAAAGTGCTTAGCCATTGGCACAGCACTCTTAACAGGCAAACATTCTGAGTAAACTATAAAATATTGTGGAATGTATTCATGAAGAAGGTGAATTAAGAAACAAAATTGTTAGAAGAAAATAAATGAAGAAGCAATATCCTAGAACAATGAAATGGGGAGTTCCTAACAATTTATAAATTTCAGCATCCATGTGTTATTTGTGAAGTCTTCTCAAGTCAAATGTTCACCACTCAAAATATAATTAGGTTCACAAATATTTTTCAGGTCCCTGTTATATTAAAGATCCTCTGTGAGGACTGAAATGATGAATAAGTTATGGTCTTGGTGCTTTAGAACATTCAAATCCTAATGAGATTTTAGCTTCCCTAATGGGAATGAAAACCTGAGGAGAAAAGTGTAGGCACTGTAAAATAAGGCAGATAAGTATCAGAACCACTATAGCAAGTAAAGCAAAGAAAGTATTGTGAAACTACAGGAAAAAAATAACTAAATCCAGTAGATCTACAGTTAACCCTTGGACAACACAGATTTGAACTTTGTGAATTCATTTATATGCAGATTTTTTTCAAGAAATATCAGAAATTTTTTGAAGATTTGTAAAATTTAGAATCGCAAATAGCATAGCTTAGAAATACCAAAAAAATTAAAAGTTAGGTATTATTTTAAGAATACAGTATGTGATACATTTAACAGACAAAATATGCTATTGGTGAGGTGCCTGGTCAGTGCTGGGCTATTAGTACTTAAGTTTTGGGGGAGCCAAACATTGCATGCAGATTTTCAATTGTGTGGGGAAGTCAGTGCCCCTAAACTCTGCATTGTTCAAGGGTCAACTGGATCCTGAGATGCCATCCAGAGGAGTTGGCATCCTGGCCAAACTGAAAGCTGCAGTGATGGGCAGTAACAGTATTCTGGGACGGAGAGAACAAAGTGATCAAATATGCCAAGATGAGAACACACGGACAATATTCTGGGAACACAGAGTAGACGGATGAGATTAGGATACAAAGCAAGTGTTTGGGGGAGAGGGAGACCACAGAAACACAATGAAAGAAATGTGGGATGGAACTAGAGAAGTCTGGACTCTATTTTGCGAATGAGATACCCTTGAACATTTCTGAGAATGACTGGCTGAAGTGTACAGATTGACTGAAAAGACGGGTGTGTGCATTAATTCGTGTTTGTTTATATTAATACTACCATGGCCGGGGTGTTGGTATTTGGGGATTAGAGAATTTTTGGTATTAGAATAGACAATGATTCATGACGGAAAACAGCAAGAGTGGAGATGATTTGGGCCTTCATGTCCAGGTGACTTGGGAGGCTGTTAGCAAAAGCAGGTTTGGAGTGAAATAGGTTTCGTTTGGTTTGGTACATACAGTTGACATGCCAAAACTGATGTGACATATCCTATTTCCTGATTCTTCCTTGGATCGTCCAAGAGGTATCAACATGACTAACCTATTATATGGGAACAACCTCTTGGGATAAAGTGACACAGATACCATTTAGGTATGACACATGATGCTCTTCTGGTTAGTAACTAGGGAGTTGATCCAGAAGACCGGCTGCTCAAGGGTTCAAATCATCTGCATTGCATAACGTTGACTGAGAACCCTCAGGTTACCTTACCCCAACCAAGTACACAACCTAGACAACATTGATGTTCCTAAAATGAAGCTAGAAATGGTCAACTAAAAACTGAAGAGTAGTCCTTATCCTGAGGGAAAGTCCGTTTAACATTCTACCAAATTACAAAATGAATTTTATTTTGTTTCGTTTCAGATACCTGGCCAGAAACTACTGTATGAACTTTAACCAAAGCAAGGTGTGTGTGTAGTCTGCAGTGGACGGTAATGAATGTCTCAAGTCATCTTTTACTGCAATCCCATTTAAATTCAGGTTCTGGAGCCAGCCTGCAGGTAGACTACAATTTCATCACCAGCTCAGTGGTGAGTTTGCACAAGTTACACAATCTCTTTGCCTCAAATTCTTTACCTTTAAAATAGGCACGCCTCGTTCAGATACTTAGGACGGAAGACTCTGACCTGGCAGGCACTATGCGAGACAGCGCTGAGGACCCCTTTGGGGAGTTATTCTAAAGTAGGAAGGCGTTTCGTTTCAGGTATTACTTTCAGAATGAAACCTTCTAGTGTAAGGGTAAAGTGGAATAACTCCTCTAAGGCGTTTAGTACAGTAACTTGCAAAGAAAAATCCCCCGAAGAAAGCAAGCTATTCTTTTAAGGTTTGCTCACCACCACCACCACCACCAAAAATGAAACACTGAATAAAAGTAAGTTATTAAGACTTTCTAACGTAGAAACAACTTTCGGTATGGGGTATAATCCTCTTTCCTAGGTAAATACCACACCTTTGCAACACATCCATCCTCCCCCCTAGGACACGTTGCGGGGCTAGAAACGAACCTCCCCCTCCCAATCCCCTTAGCCAAGTTGCCAGGGTTGGGATGTTGCAGGGTAGGGTAATGGGAATGTGAGCAAATATTCAGAGGGAACTTCGCCGCCCCACATGGGCGGGGAGCAACAAACCCCAGTTTTCTCACGCTTCCCCGAAAGCGAGGCAGTAAAGGAGCTCCCCGAGCCCCCGCCGCCGGAAGCCCCAGACAGCCACCCAGATAACAATGGCGCCGGCAAGGGCGGGGCCGCGCTTGCCTGGGGCGTGGGAGTGAGGTGGGAGGTGGCTCGATCCGCCGCCGCCGCTCGCCAAGGTCACGTGGCACGCCCCACCCGGCCCTGCAAACCAGCCCCGGCCGACTGGGCGTTGAGAGGGGGCGGGGGAGCGGATGGAGAGGTCGGGCTGGCGACGGCGGAAGTGACGAAGCGGCGTAGTTCGCTACGTGCAGCGACGTGGCGGCGAGGCCGGCGCCGGGCGGCGGAAGTGGCTCCCGCGCTGGGACTTGAGTGTTTGTGTTTGGGTTCGCGACGGAGCCGCCGGCTGGTCTGAGGGGAGGAGGCAGAGGAGGGAGGAGGAGGAAGAATTAGTCGGAACTCGAGCGCCGGCGGTGGCGGAGGAGGAGAAAGGAAAAGAGGAAGGCGGAGCGGAGGGAGGCGGAGACGGAGCCGGACGGGGGCGGCACCACGGCACGATCCCGGCACGGTCCAGTCTGAGGGGAGCGGCCTGAGGAGGAGACGCGCCGCCGCCGTCGAAGCCACAGCCTCGCCCTCTTCTCGGGCCACGCCTGGGGACCTGCTGCCGGGAGGCTTCAGCCCCGCGGCTCCGCGCGCTGCGCTCCAGGTAACCAAGCCGTCCCTCCCCTGCCCCGAGCTGGCCGGGACCCCTGGCTACCCGCTGTCCTCCGTCTGTCCGCGGCCCTGCCGGCACGGGGGTCCCCCGCTCATTCTTCCCCTCTCGGCGCCAGCGCCCCGCTCCAGAGCTAGCGAGCCCGGCGTCTCCTCCTGCCGGCCCTGGTGATTCATTCCTCAAAGAGCTCTGGAGCCCGGGGTTTGCAGACAGGCTGAGGGAGCGACGGGTGTCACCCTCTTCCCTTCTCAAGATGGCGCCGTGGAGGAGTGCTGGAGGCCGCGGTTCCGTCCGGCCCCTGCCCCGGCGGCCCTGGAGGGGGTGGTCCGAGCCCAGGCTAGGCCGGGTCCGGGGAAGCAGGTTAGGAAAGGTGGCCAGGGCGCCTGGCGGGCCTGCCTTGCTCAGGCTGTCCGGAGTTCGGGATCACTCACTCGGGTGCTCCCCAGGGAGGACCCGGGGCCGACCGCAGGTGTGGATTTGGGGGGCTCCGCCTACCTTCGACTTCCGAAGACGGGGAATGGGGGGGAGGAGGAGGAGGCTCGTCCTGAGTGTGCCTAGGGACTGTGTCGCCTGTGAAAGGTGGGGAACCACAGCTTAAGAGAACTCGAGACGACTAGGCCGCTGAACACGCACAGTGGGGACCGTGGGGAGAGACCTTATTAAACCTGTTCCGCCGTCCTCCTTCCTGGGAGCTCGTGACCCCCGTGGGATTTTCCGGCTGTAAGCTCCCAACGTCATAATTCACATAGTTTGGTTTTTGTCACAGTGTTGCTTCAGAGGCTTTTCACGTACCTAGTTAAAAAAAAAAACACGTATACGACACTACTAGAAGTCAAGAGCATTCAGGAACTTTATTTTTAATGTAAATTGGGACAATATGAGTTCATAGGGTTGGTGTCAGCAAAATTCATGGAATAATGGTTGGCACACAGTAAGTGTCTGGTAAATGTTAGCTACTGCGATTAATACTATTTTTATTAACGAGCCCCTAGAGGACTTTATCGGATACCGGTTGTTCTCAAAAGATTTGGAAATGCATTTTCTGCGAATTCTTTGTTTTGCCAAACAAAAGTTTCAGTCGTGAATAAAAATGAATGCCCATGATTTTTAATCTAACTGTGCTAACTTTATAATTACATTTATTTCCTGCCTTTGAGTGTTAGAGGGAGTTCTCTTCCAACAGCTTTAACCCAAAAAGCAAAGCTAAAAATTTTCAATTTGGGGGGAGGGGAGAATCTCATGTTTTCCCTGAAATTTGGGGCCTTAAAAATTCGGAGCATGTTGTCCTTGAGGAGTATTTCAGTTTGCTGTTTTGTAGGTAGTGCGACAACTGGGAAATGTTTTATTTGGTATTGAAATATCTGAGGTGTAATGATATATTTAGTCTGCATGATCTGTTGATATTTTATCAGAGAGCCACTTTAATTGCCAATTTTCAATCCCTGTTATGTGTTGGCTGCTGTATTGGAGTTTGTTTTTTTTTTTTAACATATATTCTCTCCTGTAATTAATTCTCCAGCAGTTATGTAAGTTACTTAGGTATTTCGGATATGAAGACTTCAATATAGCCAGGCAGGATTAGATCCCGAAATCCAGTATTTTTTAATGTAGTGGGGAGTCAGTGTGTGGATTGGAGCAATTTTTATTCCAGAAAATTTTTTCAATCTATAGAAGTAGGGAGAATGAATAGTAGAATGAACCCGTCATCTGCTTCAAATTTTCTATGGCCAGGGGTATTTTATTTATATATCCCTACTGTTTAGAAACAACTTAGACATACCATTTCATGTTTAAATAGTTTAGTATGTATCACTAAAAGACTTCCGCAAAGCTGCTGTTGAGATAAGGCAGTGGTGATTTTATTGTCTCAAATGTAAGGTCTCATGGATATTTATTAATGAATCCGTTGTCAAGAGGGAGTTTTATATAAACTCATTTCATGGGGAAGGCAAATTATATGAGATACCTAAATGAAATATAACAGGGATTTTTAGGGAGGGAATCATCAGGTTTAGTATTAATAGTAAACACATAATCAGATTTTGACTCAAGATGAGAGAAAACTATAGTGATTTGTGAGTAGATTAGAAGAGTCCTTTTTAATATTCCCTTATTCCTTGGAGATTGAAAATCAGCATTTAGGCTAGTTTTTCTAAATGTGTTAAATAGAAAATAATGGCATAATTATTAGGCCCAAAACTACAGAAAACCGTAAGTAAGACACCACACCAATAGGTTCACCACATAGAGAACCACTGTTAACATTTCCATGTATGATGTATTTGAGCACATGAGAAAACAGTTTTAAATCTTTTAGCCACTAGACACAAAATATTTGTTGCTCTGAAATTACCATTAATTTAAAAATGTACAGTTTAACAGGGACGTTCAAAAAATAATAGCCAACATTTACTAAGTTCTTACTCTGTTCTAGGATCTGTTGTAAGAACTTCCCATTTATGAACTTAATTTTCCCCAAAAGTATTTTAAGCCATCTAGTCTCGCTCCAGAACCTGAACTCTTTTTTTTTTTTTTTTTAATGTTTATTTATTATGGAGACAGAAACAGAGCATGAGCAGTGGCGGGGGCAAAGAGAGAGACACACACACAGAATCTGAAGCAGGCTCCAGATTCTGAGCTGTCAGCACAGAGCCTGACGCAAGGCTGGAACCCATGAACTGTGAGATCATGACCTGAGCTGAAGTCGGATGCTTAACCAACTGAGCCACCCAGGCACCCCCAGAAACTGAACTCTTAAGTCACCTCTCAGGTTGACTGGGTTTGAAACATAACTATGTTGTGGCTCTGTCATGGCTCTATCACAGTAACTGTGTGACCTAAGTCAAGTTACTTAACCTCTATGTGCCTGTTTCTTCATTTTTAAGGATTGTAACAGTCCACCGGATTGTTGAGGACTATGTTAAGTGTTTAACTAGCTGTTACAAAGTTGAGTCTTTTTTTTAATTTATTTTTTTATTTTTTTATGTTTTTTATTTATTTTTGAGAGACAGAGAGAGACAGTGTGAGCAGGGGAGGGTCAGAGAGAGAGGGAGACAGAGCATCTGAAGCAGGCTCCAGGCTCTGAGCTAGCTGTCAGCACAGAGCCCAATGCAGGGCTCGACCCCACAAACTGTGAGAAGTTGCACACTTAACCGAATGAGCCCTCCAGACCCCCCAAAGTTGAGTCTTAAATAAAGGTTAGCTTAAAAGTTTTTTAAATCTGAAAATTATAGCAGGATTTTAGGTTTAAGTCTTAATACTTTTACATTATTTCATTACAAAGGCAGTGAATTTAAATAAATGGCGTTCAGTGTCCTATAGAGGTTATAATTGTATATTATAGACAAAATTATTAAAGTGATTAACATTAGATTTGCTTACTGATTTATTTAATTATGTAATATTTATTTCTTTACAGGTTTCTCTACATCCAGAAAGAAAAAAAATTGACACCTTGCATCCTGGAAGTTCATTTAAAAGACTGAAATTAGGGACTTCTTTCAAATTTGGACATGGCTAATCGAGGAGCAACAAGACCCAACGGACCAAATACTGGAAATAAAATATGCCAGTTCAAACTAGTACTTCTGGGAGAGTCTGCTGTTGGCAAATCAAGCCTAGTGCTTCGTTTTGTGAAGGGCCAGTTTCATGAATTTCAAGAGAGTACCATAGGGGGTGAGATTTTCTTTTTATTCTTCATTTAATTGAATCATACATTGACAAAAAATATTTGCAGTTCCAATTGTGTGATGAATACCTAAATAGGTCACACAGTGAAGAAAACTGTTCAGCAGACCTCAAGCTTTAAAATTTATCTTGATTTTTTTTTTTTAGATAGTATCTTTCTACATTTTGGATTTCCCAGTTATTCCCAAGATGATTGTGTAAAAGCTGGAATACAGAAGCAAACATGAACTTAGTCAGTGTTCCAAGTAATTAAATTTGATCTGATACCTGTTTCTTGATAATGATTAGCAGCTTCTTCAAATTAATACGTTTGTGCTGAATTATAGTGGCTTTAGAATGAATAATGAAAATAATAGTGGAAGTTAACTTTAAAATCCTAATTCTAAATAACTAGAGCGTTTGTATATTACACTAATTAGTAAAATTAATTAAATTTTATTAAACTTGAGGAAAAGTCAGTGATCAATGGAGAGGGACATGAAAGGGAAATGGGACCTAGAGAGAAAGATCAAAGATGGGGAAGAAGTAGAATAAGCCCTGAATACATTGATTGTGGTAGGGCTGAGATGGGATGAGGGGAAGGTAAGAGGCAGGACAACTAATAGTGCAGTGTTGTGCATAAAGACAGGAAATTTGATGATTGAATTTAATAAAATTCAGAACTATATAGCTTTGGGGCAAAACTTTTTCAGTGCTTGTTTAATCTGTCAAATGAAGCTTTTGAATTAGGTAATATCAGAGGAACCACACAGCTTTAAGATTTACAATATTTAAAGGTCTTTGCAAGGTCTGTATTAGTAAGCAGTACTATTTTTTTAAGTATATATAAATATATTTTAACCCCATACATATAAAAAGTCACTTTTGAAATATTGACCCAGCTAATATGTAGCAATGTCTGATCTGTGTTTTAGGAATATAATTTTATGTTGTGCATTTGGTGTATGTTTTCAGGTATGCTTGAGAAATTTATTCATAGTTCAGACCCTTCTAATGAAATAGTTTATAAAACTGTACTACCTCCTGACTTTTCCCTGCATACAGAAAATATACTACATAGATGGTATTTCCACTTTAATAGACTTAGCAATGTAGTAGTGATTGTCATCCTCTTTCATTTGTATATCTGTCAAGTTATACAGGGTTATGTAGTTTCAGTATTTTATATTTTTTTATAATGGATAACCTTCAGAAATATAGTCCACCTCATTGAACTTTTGAGTTAAAAATCAAATGAACAATATATTACACGTTCTTTGTGATTTCTTTGTTGAAACATTTATACACACACACAGTTGGTTTAGGAATGAAATATCCATATCCCTTAAGGCAGTATTGCTTGTGAGTGATTGTCAGTGGCAGCATTTCCCAAAGTTTATATGCATTCTAGGCTAAATACCTGGCCAGATAGGTTTGGGACTAGCTACATGCCACCCGCCCCCCTCTTCACAGTGTATATTCAGATAACAAAAATACTGAAGTACTATAGTAAAGAACTTAATTCCTGGGGAACTACCAGAGCCTCAAAGCCAAGACTAGAATTTTTGTTTTTGTTTTGGATATTATGGTCATCCAAATGTACTTTTTCCTAATGATATTTCAAGAAGGACATTTCTAAGAAAAATTGAACCCTGTGAGTTATAAATATACATATCTGATAAATGTGTATGCATATATATAATTTGCATTTCCATTTAATACAATTTAGATGATTTACATTTTACTATGAATTTTTCAGGTTTTTTGTTCCTATATCTGAAGCTTCCTTAACATTTTCTATTTGTACAGATCAAATCTGACTTTTAAAACCAACTTTAGAAGAGATTTATTTGCAGATTTCTGTGCTAATGGTTTTTGGACACTTAAACTATGTTGACCACATATTTTTAAGAGGTATGACAGTGCATTATGATTACAGCTGTGAGCACTGGTTTTTGTTTTTGCTTTAAGACATAATAGACATATAAGATTGTGTAAGGTTAAGGTGTAAGACATTGATTAGATATGTTTTTATAGTGAGTGCTGTTCTTTTATGCTCTTTGCTAATAGCTCTTCACCCTTAGGGACCATACTAGTATTATGTTTTAAGGATTTCAAGGTTTGAGCTATTTAATGATCAACACCACAAGTCCGTAACTTGTAAGTAATACGTATTTTTGTTTTCGCTGATGTGTGGTAAGACTTACCTAACAAATGAACCTAGCTAAATATTTTGCATTTTATTTTTTGGTTGTTTATATCTAGTAACATTAGGTATGTTCTGTAGAGCTGACGTAAAATTTTCACCTGTCTGAAATCATGCTACACTTCTGAGTTTGTATATTCTAAAGCCTTAACATTCATCAAGAACATCAGGGTAGCTTATGCAGTTCTTCTAAACATGATAGCTTGATTTAAGAATCACTGGTGTCTCACTGTATCCTATGCAATTGGCCCTTTACCCTGTAGCACCCATAATAAGGTTAAGGTAGTTAAGTGTTGGGTTTAATACTTGGGGGAGTTCAAAGGAACGCCTGGGTGGCTCAGTCAGTTAAGAGTCCTACTTTAGCTCAGGTCATGACTCGCAGTTCACAAGTTTGAGCCCTGCATTGGCCTTAAAGCCCGCAGGACTGTTATGTTCTTATTGTTTAAGATGAACCCAGCAGCACCTGAGTTGCTCTGTCAGTTGAATATCCAACTCTTGATTTCTGCTCAGGCCATGATCCCAGAGTGGTGGGATCAAGCCTGGCATCTGGCTCCCACTGCCCCTTCCCCCAGTGTCACTCACTCTTGAATGCATGCGCATGTGCTCCAGCTTTCTGTCTCACTCTCTCTCAAGAAATAAAAAGCCCAGAAGGTTAGCAAGTAGCATTAGGCTCAGATGATTGTATTCCTCAGTATCTCGTCAGTATATATCTTGGACAGGGCTGTTCATCTTTCGCTTAATACCTTGAGTACTTTAAGACTTAAAATATTTCAAGTGAGTTACCCCGTCAAAAAAAAAATATTTGTTTTTAAACACATTTAAATGTTATTTATAAACAAGTGGATCTTCATGTAAGTCAGAGCAAGGTTAAAATATGCAGTTGAAGGGGTGCCTGGGTAGCTCAGTGGGTTGAGCGTCCACCTCTTGATTTTGGCTCAGATCACGATCCCAGTTCTGTGTCAGGCTTTGCACTGACTGTGAGGGGCATGCTTGGGATTCTCTCTCAACCCTCTCTCTCTACCCATTCCCAAAATGAGTAAATCTTTTCTTAATAAAAGACTATGCAATGAAATAAGATATAATCATTCAACTCTTTTTCTTTTGAAAGATAAATGTTGGATACCAGAGTTTAATTTTATATGCATTGATCATTAAAGGAGTGTCAGACAAGTTTAGGTTACAGAACTGTACATATTAACATTCCTCTTGGAGGTAACTGTCATTTTTGAGGTTTGGTTTAGCATAGTGGTTCTTAGAGTGTTCCTTATTCCAGAAGCATCTGCATTACCTGAGAACTTGTTAAAAACGCAGATTCCTATGTCCTGTATTGAACCAAAACACTAAAGTGAAACCAGTAATCTTAAACTTTAACAAGTTCCTAGGTGATTCTGTTGCATATTGAAGTTTGAGAACCACTGCTTTTTATGTTCTGAGTAGTCTGTATTACATTTACACTAAAGTTTTTGAAATAATTGCTTTTTGTTAAACTGTGGTTTGGGTAGGGGTTTTAAAAACATGTTATTCATCCCAACTACTCCAGTTTTAGGATCACAAGTATTGTGTCTGGTAACATCACATATTACTTGTATCTCTTTGTATGGGAACCCCTTCTCACGAGTCTGTTGACCTGTTAGGCCCTGTAAGAGTGTCACGGCTGCTCTGCCTTGTTTCTGAGGGACTTAGAGTATCTACAGTTTTCAGTTATCTGTACCAGTGCTCTTCTCCTTTATTGCCACAGGTAATGAAGGACTTAGTGTAATTTAAATTGTAGTTCCAGTACATGGCACATACTAGCTCATGATCATAGGCAAGGCAGACTCAGCTCTCACAGGAAATGGAAATAATGGTATCTACTTGAAAACTTTTTAGTGAGGATTAAATGAAAGCACCTATAAATTTCTTGGCACAGTGCATAGCACAGAGTAAAATGCTTATTAAATGTTATCACCACTATCATCACCGATACTCTTTGCTGAGTCATTTTGTCATTGTTATATGTCATTATTTTGGAATCATGACTGTTCTATCTAGAGCATGGCATTTGATTTAGGATTTGACAGTGATTAAAAAAAGCTTTTTATGTTTAGATTTGCTTTATTGGAAGATAAAACGTTCTTTTTATTTAAAATGTTTTTTAGTGTTTAGTTTTGAGAGGGAGTGAAAGAGCGTAAGTGGGGGAGGGGCAGAGAGAGAGAAAGACAGAATCCAAAACAGGCTCCAGACTAAGCCGTCAGCACAGAGCCTGACAAGCTGTGAGATCATGACCTGAGCTGAAGTCGGACGCTTAACCGACTGAGCCACCTAGGTGCCCCTGGAAGATAACACTTCGAGAAACAAATAAGATTTTAAAAACCTTATAAAAGCAAGTACTTAACTAAATTTGAGCCATCCTAAAAATGAAGTTTTTGCAGATTCATTCAAGTGGATAGTATGAGCATTGACAACTAAGTTTCTTAAAATTCTGCCTGGTAAATTCTTACTAATTTTTCCTCCTCTATTTATTGGTGTTCACAAAACTGGTTAGTCGTGTATATTACCTTAAATGTATGCCACCCACATGAACTAAGTTATTTGTGGAAGTTTTCTGAAAGGGAGAAATCACACTGTTAAATAGAATACTAAATATACTCAGATATTAAACTTGCCTCCTAAACGGAGAAAGAAAAGCCAGCCAGAAAATTTAAATCTGAATAATTTATGTTCTTCCTGTAGTAGTAAGCTTTCTCTCTTGCCTTTCACTTGTTAGCCTTCAGAAAGACTGGTTAGTATACAAATGATCCCCAGTTTTACAGTGGTTTTATTAGTTTCTTCAACTTCATGATGGTACAAAAACAATACAGACAGTAGAAACCATAAAAACTTTGATTTTTGATTTTCTTGCAGGCCAGCAATATGTAGTACAATATCCTTGTGATGCTTGGCAATGACAGTGAGTCCTAGCTCCTAGTCATCCACGTATCACGAGGGCAAATAACCAATACGCTCACAACTCTCTGTAACAGCCTTTCCATTTTTCATGTTTAGTGTAGTATTCAAAAAATTACATAAGATATAAAACACTTTATTATAAATTAAGTTTTGTGTTAGATGATTTTGCCTAATTTTAGGTTAGCATAAGTGTTCTGAGTACATTTGAGCAAAGCTAGGTTAGGTGTATTAAGTGAATTTTTCATTTTTACCGTATTTTCAACTTGAGGATGGGTTTATAAAGAGTAACCCCGTAATGAGATGAGAAAAGTCTGTAATTGTAATCTGTGCATTTATTGCCCTTTTTTTTTTCATCTACACTTTGCTCTCAACTAAAAGTACTTTTGAGGGGTGCCTGGGTGGCTCAGTCAGTTAAACATCTGACTTACTTTGGCTCAGGTCAGGATCTCGTGGTTCTTGGGTTCAAGCCCTACGTCAGGTTCTGTGCTGACAGCTCAGAGCCTGGAGTCTGTTCCAGATTCTGTGTGTGTGTCTCTCTCTCTCTGCCCCTCACCTGCTCACGCTCTGTCTCTGTCTCAAAAATAAATATTAAAAAATAAGTACTTTTGAGAAAGGATAGAAGACCTAGAGACAGGCCATAAGTATATGGTTTTGGACTCAGGAGAAAAATGGTGTTTGAAGTATTCATTGTTCTTTTTAATACAATGAGAATTAACATTTGTAGAAATTAATCAATTGGTTTCAAGTGAAAGAATGCAGAGTACTACTTCCTTCTAGAAAGTATGTATTCAGTTGTATTACTAAGAGAAGTTGATAGAGATTGGCTGCTTTATGTCAGTTATTACCAGTTTTATCCTGAAAAATGATTTTTTATAGTTTTAACATTGTTTTCCGGTATTCTACTTTAAAATGTTATCATACATGAGTATTTAAACATTGCTGCCACATAGGAGTCTGTAACTTTGTTTCTAGTCCTGGCACCCTATTATGGACACTTTGTGAGCCCTGTTTGAACATTTGTAAGAGGAGAGGATTGTAAATATGTATTCTTCTAGAGCAGACCTTTTTGTAAGTGTGTACTTTCCATATTAAACACTATAATCAATACAATTTAATCTTTTCCTCCTTAAAATTTATTTCATAATTTTGGATATTGTGTGTGTGTGTCCTTTTTTTGTTTTTGTTTTTTGAGTGACAGAGACACAGTGTGAGCAGGGGAGGGTCAGAGAGAGGGGAGGTACAGAATCTGAAGCAAGCTCCAGGCTCTGAGCTAGCTGTCAGTGCAGAGATTGATGCGGGGCTCAAACCCACGAACCATGACCTGAGTTGAAGCCGGGCACTTAATCGACTGAGCCACACAGGCGCCCCAGTTTGGGATTTTGGACATCAAGTTTTTGCCCTGTCTTACTTAATTCATTGATTGCCCTCTGGTGCTGCTTTAGTTTTCAAAGCTGTTTGGTAGGATGGTTTTTGCCAGTTAGCTCTAACTATAGTGAACAGCTTCTCTTGGTTAATTGGCTGCTTTTATTCTCTTACATACTGGAAAGTAAGATTGTCAAACTTCTTTAAAATTCATTTAGTCAACAAATTTACCAAGCTCCTAACATTGTGCTAAGTACTAGAAATCAAGTCTTATGGTTTAGCATGGGAGACAAATTGACAGTATACATAAGGTATGAAAAGTGGTATTACATACCACTACTTAAATGTCTAAATTTTTTTCATGTTTATTTTTGAGAGAGAGAGAGAGAGAGAGAGAGAGACACACAGAGAAGGGGAGGGTCAGAGAGGGAGACACAGAATCCAAAGCATGCTCCAGGCTCTGAGCTGTCAACTTAGAGCCTGATGTGGGGCTCAAACCCATGAACTGCGAGATCATGACCTGAGCTGAAGTTGGCTGCTTAACCGATTAAGCCACCCAGGTGCCCCCAAAATATGTCTAAATTTCTGACTGATTATCCTGTTTTATTTATTATGTATGTCCCAAAAGAGGATACATATGTATATATAAAGGAAGTATATTCTCAGTTACATACTGAAGAAGTAGGTAAATTTGCATAAACATTGGTGCTTGGAATTTATGACATCTATTTTGGCTGCATTCATACTACTTTGTTACCTTTCTGTTGTTGACTCTGTTCTGAACATTTATGGTTTGTGGCTAATTCACCTTTGGTAGACACCAGAGGCACATAAAAGATGCTTGTTTTGAATGATTGGATGTGTTGGGTTGGGAAGCTTTATTTTTATTTTTATTTATTTGTTTTTACTTAAGATTTATTTATTTTGAGAGAGCAAAAGCAGGAGGGGGCAGAGAGAGAGAGAATGGGTAGCTTTTCTAAAAACATGCTTAATAGGATAAGAATTCTGACTTAATAAAAATGCAGGAAACTTTGTTTTTGAAAAATGTTTATTTTCTCCTTTTGCATCTTACACCATAATAATCTGATGTTACTTATATGCAATCTTGTATTACATACTAAATTTAACATAGAATAAGCTAATCTGGAGTCATTATTGAGAGCTTTTTATTACAAGCCTCTTGGTGGAAAGAATAAGAATGTGTAAGAGTAAGAAAAACAATAGGAGTAATTCCAAGAGGTTATGGGATTTTTATCATTGGCTATCATGATATAAATTTGAACTCTAGCTAGCAAATTATTAAATTTCTCAAGATGAAAGTGTTATTGAATCCACATACTGGATTTTGGAAATGAGGAATATTCTTAGTGTTTTACAAGTTTTATAAAACAATATTTAAAGTAAGTGTTGATGAACAGCATTCACCCTCTTTTCAAGGTAGTACAGATGTGGAAGATAGAAGCAGGATGAGGAATCAGTTGTTTGTGGTTTCCATTGTTGGGACTCAAAAAAAAAAAGAGGATAAGGGACTCAAGTCACTATATAATTTATTGGGTATCTTTAGCATTTCTCAGCATTTTTACGAGTCTCATATGGACCTTACCACGGCTATATGAGGTTACGCTGAAAATTCTCCTTCCTATATTCTCCTTCCCCTCTGGGCCTCCACCACCAGCACAGTGTAACTTTGTTATATGCCCTTGGGAACTTACTGTTACTTCTAATCTCTATATTCTCTACCCCATTTAATGCAATTTGAAACATATCAGAGCTAATATAATGTAGCTTATATTTTTCATGTTAGTACTGTTCAGGTGATTTTTTTTTTTTTAATTTCTCAGAAACAACCACAAATCCTGATGATTTAGAGCAAAATCATTTTATCCTCTCATGGTTCTGGGAATTGAGTGGGCTTTGTAGATGTTTTTCTGATCTCAGGGGTTGCTGTCAGTGCTGGGGCTAGACTCAATCTCAGCTGCTGCGGGCTAGTGGTGGAGCCTCAGCCAGACCACCTGCATGTGGGCCTTGCCACCTGGCTTGAGTTTCCTCACAGAATGATGGATCCGTTCAAGACTGAGTGTCCCAAAAAGTACCAGGTGAAGCTGGGTGGCCTTTCATGACCTACCCCCAGAAGTTACTAGCATCAGTCATTTTCTAGTTACAGACTCTCACAGATTTGAAGGAGGGGTGTCAGCATGTAAGAAGAATGTGGTGAGGCCATCTTGGAAAACACATTCTGTCAAAGATCTATCCAGATCATTTGATGAAGAGCATCTTCATTTTTCTTGGGTGTAACAGTATTCCATTGCATGGATCATATCAATGTATATTTAAGTCACTTCTCTAGTTTGGAATTTGCACATGGTTTCTTTTTTTTGGCTGTTAACAGTTCTGCAGTAAATAATTCATAGTAATTTCTGACATATCCCAAGTATTTCTGTGGTTTAAATTCCTAGAAGTTGATTGTTTATGTAAAAGATTACATACGTTTGTATTTCTGAGGTAATCTTCCAGATAGCCCTTCAACAACAATGCACAGAATGCCTGTTCCTCTATACTAACTCAAGGGACTTTAGATTCTGCATTACTTATTGTACATTTTCCTCATATTATGAGGAAGACCAAGAATCTTTTCATAATTTTAGAGCCCATTGTGTTCATGTTAACTATAACTTCAATGTATTTTTATGTGAATTTGTTAACAATAGGTGCTGTTCTATTCATTTCATTTATTAATGTTAATTTCTCAATATCTTTGTTGTATTCATGATTTATTTTAGTGACTGGTAATCTCACATTTTTTAGCTGTACACTTATTGTTGAACATTTAATATTTGTATTTTTGATTGCCCTTTTAGGTAATCCTCTAATAGTGGATGTTTTCTTGGAATTTTTTTCCTCTCTGGAGTTAATTCTGGAAGATCTATTTCTAGATGCTGTAACTGAACCAGAAATAATTTTATCTAATGATTGTGGGATCAAACATTCCAGTCTCTTCATCACTTTTTTCCTCCCTTGGAGAGACTTCCAGATTTTTTGGCATTGCTCAGCTTAAATATGTTTTAAGAATACAAGTTTACTGTAACTGTTACTCTTGGAGTTAAAATCTTCCTTTTCTTTTCTCCCTTCTTTATTGTAAAATTCTAAAATATTAGAACTTTTAAGCTTGCATAAGTGGATAGGTTTGTTCTTAAGCACTAAAGAGTCACTTCAAGGCCAGTAATAATTTAATGATCTAAGCGGTTCCCTTGAGGTCGGGGAAGCATTGAGTGCTAGGTTCTTGAACCTAACACAGAAGGCATATCACAAAAGAGAAGGGGAAAAAAAGAAACTTCGCCCTTTTCAAAGAATCATTTTCATATTCTTTAGGTAAATTCCCAGAGGTGAGAATCCTGGATTGTGAAATGTTTAATGTTTAATCTTTTCCATAGTATCTGTATCAGTTTACATTCTCACCAACAGTGCCTTTTCCCCACATCCTTGCCAGTACTTGTTATTTCTGTTTTTTTAAACTGGTAATTCTGACTGGTGTGAGATGATACTTCATTGTGGTTTTGAATTACATTTTCCTGATCTTGAGCATCTTTTCATGTGTCTATTGGCCATCTGTGTGTCTTTGGGAAAACTGTATTTAGGTCCTCAGCCCATGTTGTAATTGGATTTGGGTGTTGTGAGTTGTAGGATTTCTTTATGTAGTTTGCATATTAACCCTTTATTGGATATATCCTTTGCAAATATTTTCTCCTGTGTAGCAGGGGTTTTTTTTTCATTTTGTCGATGATTTCCTTTAAAGTACAAAAGCTTTTAAGTTTGATGTAGTCTGGATTGTTTATTTTTGCTTCCTCTGGAGTTTTTAAGTGTGATTCGTTCACACCTCTTATTTCTAGCAATTTCTCAATTACAGCTTTAGGGTTTTTTGTTTTTGTTTTTTTTACCTGAGCTGGTTTGCTTAGCCTTCTGCTCTGAGATTTTCCTTACTGTATCCACCTTTCTTCTGTCCAATTCTGTAAGCAGCATATTGCCCTCTGACCTCAATTTTCTTACATATCAAAGAAGAGTTGTTGAATTTTCAGTTTGTTCATCGTTTTACTTGTTAGGATGGGGTAGCTACTTCTAAGCTCCATACTTGGAGAACCAGAAACCAGAAGTTGTCTTTTCCTTGCATATTATGGGAATTTAACAAAGTACTATTTAAACTATTTAGTAAAGTACCTATTGTCCACAGATAAAATGTCTTTCAAAGACACACATCCCTTAAAGCAAGGTTAAGTTCATTAACTTTTCTGTATTGATGTTCTTTGGAGAACATTTGTCTGAAGCTAGTTAATAACTTCTAACAACATCTCCCCTTTCTTCACCTTTTCTTTTTGTAATGTGTTCATTCTGCTTCCCAGTTTATTATTTGATACATCTTTGTTTAAATCCAGTCTGATGGGTAAAGACATTATAAGATTTGGGACTGTGGTGAGATAAGCACAGATTTTTTTTTTGTTAATTTTTTTTATGTCTTTATTTTATTTTGAGAGAGAGAGAGAGAGACAGAGAGTGAGCAGGGGGAGGGGCAGAGAGAGAGGGAGACGCAGTATGTGAAGCAGGCTCCAGGCTCTGGGTTGTCAGCACAGAGCCCGATGTGGGGCTCGAACCCACAAACCGTGAGATCATGACCTGAGCGAAAGTCGGATGCTTAACTGACTGAGCCACCCAGGCGCCCCAGATAAGCACAGATTCTTAGCCTTGAAGGTTCATTTACTGGTTTTATCATTTTATTATAGGGTGTTCCGGTTTGGGGCACTAAATTAATACTAACCAAACTCAAGCTTTTAAGACTGATTTTAAAACAATATGCATTCGTTTAGTGTCAGAAATACTACTGTTATGTATTACTATTTTTAGTACTACTACTGTTCAGCAGGTGACGTGTGACTGGCTTATGTCCTGGTTAGTAGATTGCCTTAGGAGAGTTAGGTGTCCTTCAGTATTTTCCAAGATTGCAGTTCATTTAGCAGCAGTTGCCTTTAGGTGCTGTTGGATGATTTTTGTTGTAAAATATGCATAACATAAAGTTTACAATTTAAACAATTTTTAAAAAGAAAAACAGCTCTGGATGATTAAGTACAGCCACCAGCACTGTACGTCTTCAGAACGTTTTCATCTTCCCCAACTGACACTGTTTATTAGACAATAACCTCCTGTTCTCCCCCACCCCTAGCCATAGCAAACACCATTCTACTTTCCCTCTAAGAATTTCAGTGTGTAGGAATCTCATATAAGGGAAATTCTCCAATATTTGTCTCTTTGTGATTGCCTTATTTCATTTAACATGTCACTAAGGTTCATCCATATTCTCATGTGTCAGAATTTTCTTTTTAAGGCAGAATAATGTTCCATCATATGCAGAATGACACATTCTCCTTATCTTCCATCGATCCTTCGTCATGGATTCTTGGGTTTCTTCCACCTTCTGGGTATTGTGAATAAATGCTGCTGTGAACATTGATATATAAATACCTATTGAAGTTCGGGCGCCTGGGTGGCTCAGTCTGTTGAGTGTCTGACTTTTGTTTAGGTCATGATCTCACAGTTTGTGGGTTCAAGCCCCGCGTCGGGCTCTCTGCTGACAACTCAGAGCCTGGAGCCTGCTTCAGATTCTGTGTCTTCCCCTCTCTCTGCCCCTCCCATGCTCATGTTGTCTCTGTCTCTCAAACAAAACAAATACCTGTTGAAGTCTTTGCTTTCACATCTTTTGGGTATATACTCAAATGGAATTGCTGCATTATCTGGTGATTGGTGGTTCTATTTAATATTTTTGAAGAATCTCTTTCCACAGTAGTGCACCATTTTATATTCCCAGTCAGTGCACATGAGTTATAAGTTTTCCATATCCTTGCCAACTCTTTGATTTATTTTGTTTTGATAATAGCTGTCCTAATGGGTGTAAAGTTGTATCTCATTATGGTATTGATTTTCATTTTCCTACTAGTGATGTGTTAAGCATTTTCATTAGCTTCTTGGTCATTTGCTTATCTTGTTTGAACAAATGTCTATCAAATTTCCTTGCCCAATTTTTAATTAGATGTTTGGGGTTTTTTTAATTAGACTTTTGTGTTGTTGAGTGGTAGGATTTCTTTATGTATTCCGGATATCAATTTCTCATTAGATGCTTATTGATTTTTAAGAATCAATTCTACATGACTAGTGATTTATAGATCATCTTATAAAATGGATTTACTTTTGGAAATACTGCCATCTTTTTATATAGTATCTTTTTTTATAGTATTTTACCTTGTTGCTAGGCTTTTGGAGTGTTTTCTTTTTGAGTTTAGTCACTGTGTATGCTTTCCTCTTTGCCCCAATGTTTTTTAGCCCTACCCTTCTGTTTCTCACATTAACTGAAATGTAACTCTTTCCTGAATTCATTGTTTTTGCTGCCATGACCTACTGGGTACTCCTCACAATGCACATATGATTTTAATGGGAAATAAAAATAAGCTCGGTTTTTTATTGTGCCTGCTGTTAGCTTTAGACTTTCATATATTTTCTGTGTACAATTTTATTATCTGGAGTCAGCGCTTATCTGAGAAAATCCATTATATTAAATTACTACTGTTGATATTCTTTTCCCAACAAACCGGTTTCTACCCTGATAATTTTGGTGCCTGGTTCTTGATGCTGCTTGGTCAGTTCCTGCCATTCTTCTCCCTGATTGGATATTCATCTTGGGAGTTTGAGTCAGATCCCTTGAACTCATTTATTAAATTCCTTGCCTCTAAAAACCTTTGTTTCTATAAATCACTTTCAAACAGTCTCTAACTTGGATTTTATGATCTACTTCTGAGAACCTGAACCAAGGCCCTTCTAACAATTATATTCCTTACCTTGCAGTTTTGGAAGGCCTTAGATCCACTGCTTAGAAAGGAGAACATTAAGTCATGATCCTACTGTGACTACTAATAATAGGAGACTGCTATTATTTATATATATATATATATATATATATATATATATATATATATATTTTACGTTTTTGCAATTACAGGTCATTTTATAACCATTTTAAATTTAATTGCTACTTAATACCTACCAAGCCACCTGTACCTTTGCATTTATACATTTCAGTTGTTTCTAATTTTTAAGTACAAAATTCTCTGAACATAAAGGTTTCTTCTTAGTCTCCTGTTCCCCATACCATCTTTTGGAGATTCCATGAGGCACTAGATTAACAAATACCAGCATTTTCATTATTTTGCTACATGTTGACAAAATTATTTTCAAAGCAGTTGTATCACCAGCAATATGTGAGTTTTTGCCACACTTTTTTGGGGTGTTTTTTTTTTTTTTCCATTAGGTATATTAACTTTTTTTTCTTACAACTTCTTGCTGTAAGGATGATTTTGTTTATCACTAGTGATGCTGACTTTTACCCCCTATGTTATATTTCTTTTATCCTTGATGCTTTGGGAGTTTTCTTAAGATTTATATGAGCTATCTACATGTTAAAATTTAATCTTTTAATATTCACTGTAGAAGTTTTCCAAAAATTTGTTCATCCCTGTGTTATGGGTATATGATACATGTTTGCAAACAAAATCTCAATTTTTTTATGTAATCAAACTGATAGTCATAGGATTTTTGGTCAGTTCTAGTAATTAATTCTTTTCTCTCAAATCTGATAAAAAGTTGAGGGTTGGGTGGTATTGGTTCCTTGGTTTTTCTCTATTATGCCCTTCTGTTCAATTCATGTAGAATCATTTTAGTTGTTACATTAAACTTTTTGACTTGTTAACCTTTGGATATGCTATTGATTTGGTTATTTTTTCCCCTGGCCCATTCTATTGCAGTGTCTCTTCCTTGCTTATTATTTATGAAGGTCTTGCACATTATAGGCCTTTGGTATTTGTAGATTTAACATTTACAGTTTCAGCTATCTCAGCTGACTGCAAGGTCTGTGATTCACTAATTTGTAGTTTTGCTGAGACTGAAATGTTACTTGCTTGCTGCCAGGCTTACCAATAGGAACCAATCTGGTAGCTCAAAGAGGGAGCCTCTTAGACAGGCCAGCACCCACATCTCAACGCAGCTTTGTTTTTCTCTACTTGTCGTCGCGTACACAGTAACTCTCGAAGTGATAAAAGCTGTTTCTTTGTGAAATATGGGCCCGAAAAGAAAACCAACTGCTAGTGCTGGTGATGAAGTGAAGAGAAAATGAAGAGGTCTAAGAAAGTGATGGTTCTTAGCCAGAAAATAAACGTTTTGGATAAATTAAAGTGGTTGTGCAGATTAAGGTAAGTTGGTGGTGGTTAATGTTGCTACAGTATCGATGTAGTAGTTTATATTTTGAGTGTCAGAATTTCTTATAACTTTATAAATTACTAGTGATGTAATTTTAGAAACCTTAAGGATTTGAAGATGTCAGCTGTACTTCACTGAGTTTTATGGGGGAAGTTAAATTTTATGGAGGAGGTATTTGAAAACTTCAGAACTTTAGGGAAACATGATGGCCTTGCAGTATATAGTGTTTCTAATAATGCTGGATTATCCCATAACATAATACTTCTATTCTTGTGGCACTACAGCACTTTTAATTTGTTAATGTGGTTTTGATGTACCCTAAAGCCCCATCCCTCTGGCCTCTTAGTACTGTTCCTTTTTTTCCACCCCCAGCATTATGCTCTGTCATACCACATGAACAACAGTATGGTGTTACCAAGTAAAAAGATCTTAATGGTATTTTGTTTGAGGTTGTGTTAGTTATATAATAACCTGAGTAGAGAGAAGCCTTTTGAAATGTCTTTTTCCCCCCCATTTTGGGAACTGTTTGTTGATTCAGGTGTTATCTAAGATACCCCATCCCCACAAATAGACATATCTTTTATGAACTTCTTTTAGCAAACATTTTGAATATTTATATGAACTGGGATTTTTATTATTGGGTATGGAGAAGAATAGCTAACAGTGATTTCCCAAGAAACTCCTAATCTAGGAAAAAAGATTACATAGATCAGTGATTATAAAAAATGTGAAAATGATCATGACACAGGGGTGGGGCATGTTAGGGTGTGGTGAAGGATGCTTTCTAAGAGGAGTTGAGTGACTTGATCTTACTTCAAGCATAACACTGAAAACCTGGTTATTGCCAGTGTGTTGTAAGGCTGTTAACTGTGATCTGTTCTAGCCAATTTAAAGAACTCATTATCTGTTCTTTTTTAGTTAATGCCTTTGGATTTTCTCATCAGTCTTGCCTCTTATAAATAATCTCTTTTCAGGAATCTATTTTATTTTAAGGATATTTGAGATGTTAATAAATAATGGTGCTGGTAGACATTCTTGTTTTGTTTCTAGATTTAGAGAGCCCGCTTAAGTGCTTTCCTGCTAAACAAAGCGCAGGTCTCAGGCTCACAGCGGGCACTTGATCAACTTTAAGGAAGATCCCATACATGTGTATTAGTAATGAATATTGCCTCGAATTCCCTTTTGCAATTTATTTAAATACATGACTTTTCTTTTTTATCCTACTGGTGTGATAGCTTTGATTCTGAATCTACGATCATGGGCTATTGTTTTAATGTATTTGTTGAAATTTCTTTTGCCTGTATTTTATGTCATTTTTGTACATTCATTTATTTAAAAAAAAGATTGGTACCCTTTTGTAATATCTTTAACTGGTTTGAGATCCAGATTATATTTCCTTTACGGTAGTATAACTAATAATTATGTCTCTGAGCCTAGAGTTAATTTATGGAAGTGTAAATGAATGTTTTTACTACCAGTGTACTCTGTGGTCATAGAAAAGAAAAAGTCTGACTGCAGATTATCCAGGGTTTTTTCCCAAGTTGCGTCAAACAGTATAGTTTGAGAAATAGCTTATGCTTTGTGATGCATTTTTTTCCTTTTTTCATTTTATGAAAAAAGTACTGTTTTAGAGGCTTAAGTGCTAAAAAATATTTTTTAGTTCTGCAGGAGAACCTTTCATGACTGAAAAAGTGACATGGTGCTTTTTTTGGTATCCTTTACCATATATACATGATTTAAGAAAGTGGATATTTCTGCTGATTTTGTATGTTAAAAAAGATTGATGAATTACAACATATTTTAATTAATGATTAGCTACTTCTGAGAATTCACAGAACTATTCATTAGAATCTGGTTAAAATAAAGAAATTTCCAATTATGACATTTATAAAACTGAGGTTATCGTTGCTAATATAAAGCCAGCAACCAGTTGACCTAATAAACATACCATGAAAAATAAATATTATAGTTAATGTAAAAGAAAATTAGACTTGGCTTATTCAGCACATTTGATGTCAACTAGTGAATCACTTAGGAAAGATTGACATTACTAGATAAACTACAGTTTACAAAAATGGATCATAATTCTTTTGTATGATAGGACAGAGTTTTAGAAAATTTTAACTTACTTTTGTGCCAGTTTCAGAGAAAGAGTTGAATATCACACCTTGAGCTGAAAGTAAAAGGGAGGGGCATACCAATTTATAATGAATGATAAAGTAGCAGAGGATTAACTACCAAAAATGAAGAAAATCTGTAAGATGATGTCAGCATGCTGCTAAAAATAGCTGTGTAGGTCTTATTCCTAAGTATCTTTATTTTAGTGCACTTAGCTACACTTAGAAACTTACTCTAGCAATTTTTAGTTTATTTTGAGAGTAAGAGAATGAGTGGGGGAAGGGCAGAGAGGAAGAGACCTCCAAGCAGGCTCTGCCCTGTCAGCTCAGAGCCCAATGTAGGGCTCTGTCTCAGGAACCAAGAGATCATGGCGTGAGCCAAAATCAAGAGTTGGATGCTTAGCCAACTGAACCACCTAGGCGCCCCCTTAACAACTGATATTTTAAAGTTCAATTCACTTGATTATAACCTACCTTTTATGAATTGCTTTCTTTTCATTTTTTGAGAATCCATTGTAGTTTTTTTCCTGATGTTTATTCCTAGAGCTAAGAGGATTATAATGGAAATTTTACTTCATATTGTTCAAGAAGCAGTTCAGAAAATAAATATGTAATTTGTAAGATTGAACAGCAACTTAACCTTAAAAGCAAAAATATTGCTACAAAATAATACGTTTCTTGACTCAGAGCTTGTGACTCTTGATCTTGGTCGTGAGTTTGAGCCTGACATTTGGTGTTAGAAATTACTTTTTAAAAATCCTTATGGCAAGGATTGAACAAGTTAATATTGAATCTATACTTAACAAATTAAGTTTAGATTGAATTCATAATGAACATAAAAATTAAAGTTATATAATGTTTTGAAGGAAAAATAAAACATTCAGTGTTAGAAGCCTGGGACTAAATCACCAGAGTATCCAGTAAATACCAGGAGAATGGAGCAGTCCTCTCCTTCTGCTTCCCGCCCCTTGGAATTTTTTTCAAGAATATCAATGTATATTTCTTGAATTGTTTTAAAATGTAAAAAATTTTACATTTACAATGTATAAAGCCATTTAAGAAATGCTATTAAACTTACTTACTAGTCCAATAAACTTTTTAAGAATGTAGAAAACTCTTGGAATCAGGTTTTCCTATGAGGGTCTTAGATAAGCAGTATGTGTATCAAGCGTTGAAGCCCAGGTCTCACAGGTATCATTGTATCACAGTGTCATGCAGCCACTGTTACCTGTGTGTGTGCAGTGTATCCTGTTTCCAGATGTGTTCTATGCTGTGAAAATATTAGGGGGAAATCATAAACTTATGCAGACATTTTCTTCTTTCAGCTGCTTTTCTAACCCAAACTGTGTGTCTTGATGACACAACAGTAAAGTTTGAAATATGGGATACAGCTGGTCAAGAACGATACCATAGCCTAGCACCAATGTACTACAGAGGAGCGCAAGCAGCCATAGTTGTATATGATATCACAAATGAGGTAAGTAGAAATGTAGGGTAAACTAGCTTGACTATACATTTCTCATATTCAGAATTTCAGTTAAAGATTCTTAAAACCTTTTCTTTTTTATGATACCCAGCCATGACATTTCTGTCAAAGCTTTCGTGAGCTTGAAGTACTGATTTAAAAAAAAAAAAAGATGAAATTGTCTCAAATAATAACAATAGTCCTAAGAATTTCTTTCCAAGAGTCACATTGAAGAGTTTAAAGCCTTGTCTTACACTCTCCCTAACCATTTTTTGAGCCTGTGCCAAATAGCTGTTTTCTTTGTTTCCCAGGAGTCCTTTGCCAGAGCCAAAAACTGGGTTAAAGAACTTCAGAGGCAAGCCAGTCCTAACATTGTAATAGCTTTATCAGGAAACAAGGCTGACCTTGCAAATAAAAGAGCTGTCGATTTTCAGGTATGTTTGAAGGCACATATGTATTATAAATTTTTCTTCTGTATCCACACTTGAATTAGTTATTTTAAAAGCCATGCAGATAATAGAAAACACGGATATTTAAAGCAAATGTTGATCTACTGTGTGTAATAAAGTGCTTCTCATGATAAATGTCTTTCATAATTGTAATATATAAATTGATTCAAAGATTTTGTTGATCTAATCAACTTAACGATAACCCACAACCCTCGGACCAACTGGGATTTTGTTGATCTAAACAATTACAAAAGAAGTGATTTTTCACAAATAGTGCAGAAATATATAAAGCAAAAGATGATTGATTGCCTCCTACCCTAATCCCTCCACCCCAACACATACTTTAGTATTCTTTCTAACCTCTTTTATCTGCCAATTTTTATGGTAGCTTACATACACATATACAGATACAGCTTACACTTAGGTGGTTCTTAAAAGGGCATTCAAAAATAAAGGATCTGAGCGAAATAAGTCAGGCAGAGAAGGACAGATACCATATGTTTGCACTCATAGGTCTAACAGGAAATTTTCAGGATGATCTAGTTTCAAGAAAAGCAAGCAGTTAGTAGTGCTTAAGAAAAATTGATTCAGTATCTAATGGAT